>NC_089684.1:69329502-69643252 GCF_031753505.1 Anomalospiza imberbis
AGAACTTTTTGGCTGTCACAGCTCCTTGTGTTCTGTTTGATGAGGCTCCAAATTGTGCACTGACAGCTACCAGTGCTGGCTCCCCTCTGATGCTGAGTTCTCCTACAAGTTTCACTATCCCTGGAGAAGCAGAGCCCTTGCAGTTGCTTTCACAAAGATCAAACCCAGCAAAACCTCTCAGATAGAAAGCTGTTCTCACAAACTGACATGATTCTGGAGGCCATAAAGGAGGACATGAAGGAGAACACTAGGTATCTCTAGCTTCCAGGCAGAATGGGTCACAGCCAATGATTTCCAGAACATTTGCTTCTCTTCTCAGTTCTCTGCTTGGGTGGGGGGAAACATCCTGCATCATTTACTAGCACAGAGTGCTCTTCTGAAGTGTGAATGTTTAGTATCTTTAACAATCAAGCAATTTCTTCAAATGTCTAAAAATTGATATAATAGAAAATTATTTCCCTTCTATCAGTTTTAAAAATAGATAAAAATACACTGAGATTCAAACTGAGACTCAGTGGTTTCTGTATGGTCATATCTTATCTTAGAGTGACTTAAATAAAACCCTTGAGAGCCTATCAATGGGTTAGACTTTTGTGTTAAAAATGCTTCTTTTCCAGAAGGCATAAATAATTGCAGGGAGAACAACCAGAAGTCTCATCCAAAGGCAGTAGGAAGACTCCTACAGACTTCATCATACCTGGATCAAGCCCAAGGTTTGTATTATAGCTTAATGTATTTTTATACTGGCATTGCAATGAATTCCAACAAAAATAAAGCTCTAAAATGTTAAAGGGGGAAGAACAGGTTACACTGCTAAATCTAAGGAAATTTTGAAATGGAAGCGCTTCCTACACTTGGAGCATCAATCCTGCTCTTCTATTCCTGTCTACAACAACATAAAAGTCCCACTAGGTGTCAAAATCTCCTCCTAATGCTGTCTCCTTTTCAATACATACAAGACAAAATGCACTCCCTAAACATATTTCCCTTCACAAACTGGTATTTAAGTAACAATTTCATCTCCTCTTCTGCTCCTTGTTTAACTCCTGCATCCCCTTTCTCCAGCTCTGAACATTTAAAGAGCTTTATACCACTTTAATTACATTTGTGAGGCTGTTTAATTCTTGCAATAATTTGAGAAATAATCTATCAGTGGAGCTTTCAGCTCCCCAGGACTATATACTTAGGGAAACACACTCCTCTTTTAAGAATAAATCAGTTTTTTAACTCCCATTGCTGAAGTCAGAGTCAGAGGCATCCAAATCACCAGGACTGGAATTCCTTCAGGAATTTTCTTAGAGTACGTAAGAAAAATGTTTTGACAGTTTTGGTTTAAGGTGAAAACCTTTACCTACAAACAGAAACTATCACCAGATTAAAAAAAAAAAAAAATCCAAAATGATGCTCCTTGAGTAATTATTGGTGACTTTGTATTTTGCACTTTCAAAACATGCCAGGGAAGAACTGGTGAACACATTTCATGAAAATTATCAAGATGTTATGGTGGAAAACATGGGCTTTTTTTCATCAGAGAAGAAAAAGCCGTAAAATCTCATTCCCTTACAAAAGTTGGGTCAGCCAGGATCATGAATCTTGAACGTGAGCATTGTTTTTTATTCCTCAAAACCGTTAGAATTGAGGTGCTGTTGTTCGTTTGGAATCCAGTGCTGTACCCCATGAATTTTAGAGTGGAATGTTGTCAGAGAGATGAAGGACTGCAGGAATAAAAGATTAAGGGCAAAAGGGGGTGAACTCATCAATATTTGTACTTCTGGAGCACCCAAGCATTGGCCACAAGGTCCTGCAGCATTACTGCACGGTCCTTAATGTAAGCAGCATTGTTTATTTTTTTTTTCCCTTGCTCGGTGAAAAATGGTGGCAATTATATAAAACTGCAGAGCTACCAAGAATTTAATTTTGAGCTTTAACAATACAGAAATTAGGCACTGGCACAGCTTTTCTAAACGAGATTTGCTTCATTTCCCTGTCTCCTAGACAGAATGCTCCCTCCTTCCAGAATAAAATACACCAAAAATTATAATAGCCTAAGGGAACCCCCTCCAAGACCATGGGTCCCCTCCAGAATATGGCTCATGGAAAGAGAAATGTTGGGAGGCTCCAGATAGCAGCCTGAAGGAAACTCAAGGCCCATGCCTATCCTCAAACATTTATTCTTTCCCTTCCCCCAAATTTAAACAGAATCATTTTTTCACCTTACCCTAGGTCTGCTAATTCCTTCTAGGCTTAAAATTATGTTTGTTCAGATGTAGGTTAAACATTTTTCAGCTGCTGAGTTAATGCAGATCCCAGCAGGATCTGTGTCCTGGCTGGTAAATGCAGCAAACTGAGCCCTGTGGAAAGACTCAGTGGGTAACAGCACCCCGAGAGCAACTCATAGCTTGATCAGTAATGTCAGCATGCCAAATTATGCTCTGCTTAATTGCTAAACACTGAAAGAGAAATATTTCAGTGGAACAGGATTTGTAAATAAGGATTTAAGCATTAGAATTGGGCTGGGTTTGGAGGAGGACTATTATTTTGGTTTCTAACTTGGCCAAAGCTATTACATACTAAGTATGATAAATGCACGGAAAAATTACTGATTGTATTACTGAGCAAATCAAAAAAGGGGGAGCATACTTTAATGTTGCAATGTCAATGTTGCACTAGATTTTAATTTCTGGTGTCACAATAAAATCAGCTGAAATGCCTACCCTTCCTCCAATAATTTATCTTCCAGGGTTTTTTTTTTGCAACGAGTATTAATGCCCCTTGCTGATCTAATGTCAGGGATATCAGTATTTATTGCAGTTTTTGATTAGCTCTGCTATTATAATTCACGGAAAACAAGGCACAGCACAAATAAGGAACGCTGTAAATCTCCAGAGAAAGCAGAAGCAATCAGGTTCCTATCAAGGCTTGCAGTTTAGGCCCAGTTCTAATACAACACTTTATTGGGCACTTGGGCTAAGCCCATCTACGCATTTCAGGTAGGTGCAGAATTTTCTGCTTTATCACATTAAAGCCAAATTTCCAGGTGCATGAACAGAAGAAAAAGTGGGCATTTTTTGTGATGATGTGGATATTTCAGGTGGTTCATCTCTGGAAGTGCCCAAGGCCAGGTTGGATGGAGCAACCTGACCTAGTGGATGGTGTCCGTGCCCATGGCAGGGGGTTGGACTAGATGAGCTTTAAATGTCCCTTCCACCCAAACCACTCTGTGATTCTGTGATTGTGTATCAAAGCATCTCCCTTTACGTTATTTGGAGCAGTCTGGGACTGTGATATCTCTTGGAGACTGTTCACATTGTTCCAGTGGCCAAAGGACACCCACTCCTCAAGAGAAGTCTAAATAAGAGCTGAGAGTGCAGCAGCAATGTAAACTGATAAATCTCCTGTCAAATCTAACCGAGAAAGAAACCCAAACCTCACGGGTTTTGGCAGAGCACCCGGTTCTGTAACACGAAAATAAAACAAAACAGAACACAGCAACATAATAATGAAAGAACACATACTGCAGCTTCAAGCTTTTAAACAGAGTGAGTTTGTGGTGTGTTTAAAACTTTTTTAAAGATGGGCATTTGTCCCAAGCTGTTGTCAAGGTGAGCATCAGAAACAGCCTTAAAAGCAGCACCACTGCTTCTCCACCCTCATGGAGGTTCACCAGGTTTTTCAGACACTTGTGCCTGCTTCAGATGCCAAACCCATTTTGTTTTTCCATCACTGAGCTTGGCATGATGCTTTAATTATTTCTTAGGAGGCAGTCATAAAAATATAGGGGTGCTTAACATAGTGACAGAATTATGATGTGAGTTATGCAAAATTTATTCTCCTTTTAAAACACATGGCTGAAAATTATCAAGGAATTCTACAGCTGATTTAATTTCATGTATTTATTTATTTATTCATTTATGGGCAGGAAAGAGGGGTGACTGCTAGATTTATAAATATATAAACCCTAAAATTATTCTGGCATTTTTGCCTTGTACATATTGGACATAAAGTTCCACAGAATTTTGAAGGAAGATAACTTGCAATACAAGGCTCTTCCCACTTCTAATATTGGCAGTAGTTGGCACACTGATTTCTGGAAAATGTAACTTAGAGTGAGAATTCACTTAAACCAAACTCTAATATAAAGAACTCGGTTTATGAGGAAGACAACATAAATTGTAGGGATGAAAAGATCAGAAGCCAATATGTGAAGCTGATTAAATATTCCACAGAAGTCAGTTTTATATCATAATGGAGATCTGCAAGCAAATTTCCATTGCAAATGTCATTTATCTATAAATATTAAAGCATAAATATTAACTAAAGCTATTTCATACAGCTACATTAATAGAACTTGCATATTCACGATGTAAATAAAACAGTTTACTATTTTTAATTTTATTACTTGTAAAACAAGATTTCTGGGCACATTTTATGTAACTAAATTATATAATTACCAAAATAAAGTTATGGCTCTGTGTGCACAGCATGGAAGATGAGAGTCATCACCCAGGTGTACTTACACTTCGCAGGAAGAATTGTGACCATATTAAAGATAACAGTAAAATGTAAATTTCAATCAGCAATATTACAGTGCTTTCTACATATACAATTAAGAATGCTCTGGAGATAACTATAATTCTCTAACACAAGTTATTACTATAATCATACTGCTGGTTGAAAACCATTCAAAAAGAGCCCTGAAACATTCCAAGCTCTGCCAAGCCATGCCTGTTTGAAGGTGGAATATGCTCCCAGGATAAAAGCCAGATCTTTAGTTGGCAGATTTTAAAACATCACAGTAGGAGAAAAATCATGATTTTCTAGGAAAAATGAATGAATGACCTGAAATGGTTTTTCATTCATCTTGCAAAACATTGTGCAGAGATGAAGCAGGGCATTGGAACTGGATGGTCTTTAAATTCCTTTCCACCCCCAAACCAGTCTGTGATTCTGTGGCCCAAACTGGCAATGCTGCGCTGAAGCCAAGTAAGAGTGAATGAAAACAAAGAGTTTTCAAGTAAATTTGGGGTACACATTGCCAAAAAAGAGTGAATCAAATCAGGACCTGAAGACAGAGAATGGGAAGGAGCACAAAATTTATTTTACCCAATCTCAGCCACCCCAAAATTGTGCCTATAAACTACATCAGACAGGAGAGAAATGCATGTTCAGAGCCTGACTCCTCCCACACTAACACAGCACCTAGGGCAGTCTATGAAATTATCCTCTTGCCTCCTTTTGCTGGCATCATGGAGAACATTGAAATGCTTAATTTTAATTGTCTAAAGAGCAGGTGAAGTGCAGGAAGGGCAGGCCTTGACTTTGTACCTGCAGGAGCCCAGCATGGCTGAATCAGCACTGGGGGGGAAATGAAGAAAAAGATTTCCATGACTTCATTCACATAAAGAATAACACAGTAAATTTCATCCCTACCTCACTCCTGAATTAGCACAATTACAGGCTGCTGGTTTTTTTGGGGTGTCCTGCTCTGAAAATTGGTCTAAGCACTGCAGTAACTGAATTATGAAAAATATATGAGGTGATCACTTGGAATTGATTTGCTGCCCAGCTGTATTGTCTCACCCTTCACATGAGACTGAAAATAGAATAAAAGTTTTTAAAACGCCTCTCAGTTGCCCTATCTCTGAGTGAGAAAAGAGCTTGATCCAACATGGATGTCCCCATTCCTGGAAGTTTTAAAGGCCAGGTTGGATGGAGCTCTGAGGAGCCTGGGATAGTGGAAGGTGTCCCTGCCCATGACAGGGGTGGAACCAGAAGTTCTTTAAGGTCCCTTCCAACCCAAACCATTCTGGGATTCTGTAATACTTTTAAACTGTACCTGGAGACCAAAGCCTGGGTAAAACACACTCTGGTAGTCAAGATATATTAGTAAATAAAGTTGTATTAATTGTCATAAGCTAAAAATAGACAGAGAACTTTTCCAGATGATTGTGGGACACCGGTATTAAATATAATCTAATATTTTACTTTCTTAATTGTAAGCAGGAAAATATTATTGTATTACATAAGCAAACTTGTGCATAATGAACTATCTGCAAACCAGCATAGCTTGGCTCTCCCTAAATACATATTTTTTTCCTGAAAAAGTAATAAAACTCCCAAGAGAGAATTCTGTACTGGTGGCTCCAGCATTAACATGTGTTCACATCTGTTCCCAAACCTTGGAGATGACACAGCCAGTTGACCTATTTTCTCCTGCAAATCCTCTATGAATACATAAAATATACACTGTGAAATATAAAATATAATATACAAACTGATTTTTCTGTAGTATTTCTTCATCCTTTTCCAGAATATCTGCTGGTTTCATGAACCAGAGCACATTCTGAGAAGAGCAGAGACCCCCTGGATATGTGATTCAGCTATTTCCATGTGCTCTGTGCCTGCCACAGCTTTGCAAGGGGGGTTCTAATAAAGAATTTCCCAGTGCCTACACAGGCAACCCCTTCCAAGGTGCACAAAGCCTAAAGTCACAGCCTTGGCCATTTTATAATTCAAATAATCTCACTGCAGAAATGCCTGTGAAATAAATAACAACATTTGATTAAGAAGTCAAAAAAAAAAAAAAAAAAAGCAGCGGCAGCAAATTGCATCCAATATTCTGTTTAGGAAAGTACATAAATGAAGTTTTTGCCTTAGGGCAGGAAATGTAATTTTCTTTCAGTATAGAGCATTTAGCATCACAGGATCCAAATCTAGCTGATAAACACGTCTAGGCAAATAAAAGTCTTTTCCAATAAATCTGAGCACTTTTAATCACCGTGCTTATCACAACTAAATATCTATTTAGTAACTAAAATCTAAAACACAGGGCTTTTAAGAATAAGGAAATTGAGCCAGAAGGTCTGTATTTGTGGAATAGGAGTCCTGTGCTGTTTGCAGCCTGAGGTTTGTGGCTGGGAACCTTTCTCCACACTTTTCCATACCTGTGTGAGCTTGAACATGATCCTACTCAAAAGCCAGCACAAAAACCCCTCTCAGCTTCATTACAACTTCATAGAAGGGCGATAACAGCTCTAAAACTAACTAATTCTGAAAAATCACATTCAGAAAAGTGCAGGGGACACATTCTAATTGTCACAAAAAGTCTGCAATGTCAACCCAACCTCCACCATCCCATGGTGAACCCAACCACAACTCCCCAACTTCAGTAGTTCTGCTGGAGGCTTCTGTTTCCTCCAGTCTAGGCCAGGCTTAAGAGCAGACAAACCCATGAACAACTGGAGTTTAAAAAAGCTGAGATGGCAAAAATCTTCTAAATTGAATTTAGCGAACAATTGTTCAATTTGGGAATGGAATCTTGTCTGCCCAAGGATACCAATATCAACTGAAATGTTGCAATTTAGATTTCTTTATGAGAATCAAATCTCACCTCACTGGTAACTACAGCAACCACCATATTTTTCAGCAATTTTATTTTCCTCTGGCACTTTGTCACTGGAGACTTTAAATAAAATAGTTAGATATTAAAATAATACTAAAAGAATGTAAAAAAATACTACTAAAGTATTTTCAGTGTTTTTTCCGCTCCCTCATTCCAGTTTTGCAGCACAGTCAGAACATGGCCTTGCTCATAATTCTGAATGGCTCTGGCAAGTGCTGCTGTAACCTGATGATTTACTTTTTGTGGTAAAAAGATGTTCTTAATTCATAATTTTTTAAAATTTTTCTTGGATAATTTCAGCTCATTGAGCACATCTTGAATCAGTCTCAAGGGACCTTAAGTTCTGCTGGTGTTTTTCCCTGTTGAAGGGCTGTTGCTCAAACCATCCAGTTATACAGAGAAAAATCCAAAACTCGGTGGACAGCCAGGGTAGCAAGAATTAAACCAACAAATTATATTACAATAAAACAACTAACAAGTGAACCTTCGTTTTGCTAGAACCTCACCAGCTAAGCAATTTGCAACTGTTTTATCCATGACTTTCTACTCAATCTGCTAAGTGCTGACATTTTCAACATTTTATCTGCTACTACAGAACTGGATGATCAGATTTAAGATAACAAATCTTATGAATGGTGCATAACAAACTCAAAACTATAGAGAAGTGACCTGAGCAACTCTGCTGTAGTGGGATTCTCCTCCAGGCTCCATGGAATCCTCACCATCCCCTCCTTATACCCAGACACCCTCAATTCAATACTGCATATCCCATGTAGAAGAAACAGCAAGTAAGAAAAGGATCATCTTTTGAGAAGCACATTTATTAGCCAGGGCAAAAATCATCTTATGCAGGGTTGATTCACAGATACACATAGAGGAGGATCTATAGAAGAGCAGGACAGGCTTTCTAAGTATTTCCTTAATTATGAAAACACAGAGAAACACAGAGGTGTGAGGGTATCACACAACCACTTCAAGGTTGTGACAGCACCAGCTGCTTTGCTGCTGAAGCATTAAGGCAGTTGGTAGATATGAACAGTCCTCTCACATAAATCCCATTAGTTTAAAAGTTTAAAAAACGGGTACACATTTAACATCATTATGGCAGGAAAGCGGAAATGCTCCTGGCACAACACATTTTTGCACAGTTTATATTGCCCGCCAAACAATGATACACAGCCATGCCCTTCCAGCTCTATACATATTTATTTTTAAACAATTATCTATGTATGACACTAAACTATTCATTAACCATGCAATTCAAACCTACCCTAAACCCACCTGCGCTGTTTAAATTGTCCTCCCTCTGCTTTTGATTCATTCCTTCACAACTTTTCCTTGTAAAAAAAAAAAATCCCCCATGCCTGCACTCTTTCTGACTTAACAGATTGGACAGTGGGGAGATCTCCTCTTTACTGCCATGGAATTATTGAATTCAGCAGCAGCATATTCAGGGAAGAAACCCCAGGAAAAAAACTTTACCCTTCCTGGACCAGTCCACTTACAGTCCTTTGCAAAGGGAACATTACTACAGGGATTGCACTGACACTGAAACAGATACAGATCACATACAGAATCACACATACAAACAACATTTTCATTAAAAAAAAATAAAAATTAGGCTGCTATGATTCCGAATTAAAATTTAAATACCTGTAATATAAATATTCAAAGCACCCATAATTTTAAGCCAACAATTAAAAGAAATGGGGAAAAAAAAACCAAAAACAAACACTTCCTAGAATGTCATTTCAATTAAATTAATCTCTGTGTTGAAATGGAAATTTATTAAGTTTCTTGAGTGTTTTAATGAGACCTTCTTGTTAGAGCTCACACAGAATCAATGTCTGAAGGGAAGTCCAGCTCATCAGGCTGCAGCAGCAAAATTTACTGACATATTCTCCCTCTAATAATGTATTATCTTGACTTATTCTTCATATGAGTTGTCTGGTCCTAACAGTAAATACAACCATAAAGCAATGAGAAATCCCAGCAGGATGATGACACTAATTGCACTGTCTTGACTTGAATTCAAATTGCTGAGCAGTAAATGAGATTACTAGCCTAAAGATAATCTTAATTTAAATGTGCAGCTGCATTTATCTCATCTCAGATACAATTTTCCAAAGTGCTTAAAAAAAAATAATACCAGGCAGGCATCGAAGAGGAACCTTTATTTCTGAAGGTTTTCAAGATAATTAAGTGCCCTCATGTGTTTTGTTCTTTGGCCATATTTTATAACAAGCAGTAATTTGCAGATCAGAAGAGAAAAATGAGGGAATTTCTTCTATTGTTGCAATTTTTTCTGCCTTTGATACTGTCTTCTAATTTTTGTTTTCCAATGTGGAATGTCTTTGATGAATAGAGAATATTTTAAAAAGATGATGTTTCAGACCCATGACTTACATGATCTTGAATCATGTAATTTTCTTGCAAGGATTGTAAAGCAATAAAAAACCTTTAGAAAATTATTTTAGAATATTAATTAACCTACCAATTCTAAAATGAAACTAATGTGCCAGGTTTTTTCAATTAAGGGATTATGCTGGCAAATTTAATTAGAAGAATTACAAACAGAAATTGTGCTTTCAGTGTATTTGCACGTGTCTGTCTCCAGAATAAATGAGATTTCTCTACAAACATTTTTCTTTCTCTTAAATTCAGAAAATATGTGGAATCCATGCAGTTAGTAGGGGCTCCTACCCCCTGCCAGAGATCTGCAATCCCAAACTGATCTTGGATTCTTGGGCATAATGCAAAGCCTCAAAAGTAAAAAAAAAAAAAAAAAAATTAAAAAAAATTCAAACCAATCCCAAAGACATATGAGATAAATACTTTGGCATGGATTAAAGTCTCGTTGTAACATTTGAAAATGAAGATTTTTTTACCAGATATGAGATCAGCGGCTTGGTGAAAATATCTCATGCCTTCTTCATGTTCTCTTCTAAATTTCCTAAGCCCTTATCACCCTTAAGTAATATTTCTTACTATTTAAGTTAATTCAGAGTGTTTAGGGAGTATTTTCTATACCCCAGAATTCTTCAAGCAGCTTCCCAGAGCAAACTGGATCAGGATTTACTGGATTTCCATGTGGAGCAGAAAATACAATTTCCAACTGCAAAGCCTCTGTACATCACAGGACCTGGAGCACAGGCAGTGTATTAGAAACTTTAAGGAGTGTTAAGGCTACCATCACTTGAGTTTTGTTCTCCCTCAAGTAAATTTACAACTGAATTTTATTTATGTTAATGCAATTGTTTTTTGCTCACAGTAAACATCAGCTTGAAGAGGAAAAACCAGGAGTAAGAAAATAAAGGGGTGGGGGAATGTAGAAATTATTAACAAAACCCCCCGACATTTAAATCTGAGCATAGAAATACATGTGCAATAGAGATCTCTCCTCTGACAGATGTGTACAGTGTATAGCTGTATTTAACAGGGCCAGGCCTCAGAATAGAAATCCCTCCTCCTGCTCCCACATTTGAATGCTTCTGCATGTAGCCCTGCTTGCCTCAACAGGAGGATTTGTATTGATCTTCATTTGAAAGGCAATTCTTTTTGTAACTGATAATTTTTCATCCCTTTGTAACTCCAGGCTGGCATTTAACAACGAAGCCCGGCAGCCTGTACAAGAGCTGGAATGGAAAGGTCAAGGACAAGAAGAAAGTTTTATGAATTGCAGCTCTCCCCCTATGTTCCTTCCCAAGGTGCTTCTTGAATTAACAAGTTCTGTTGATGCTGAGCAGATGTAAAAAAAAAAAAAAAAAAAAAAAACCCAAAACCAACAACAACAACAAAAACCCAACAAAACAACCAAGGGACCTGGTTTGTGTCTGAGTTACATCAAATTAAACCTCTTGTTCCACCCGGCTCCTGTGCCTGACTGTTGTGGCCATTCCCCGTGGTGGCCTTGGCATTGCCACCTCACAGCAGCTCTGAAAAGCTGACTTCTTTCAAGCTGCAAAAAGAAAATGCCAACTCTATTGTGATAAATGTCCCAAGATCTGTTCCATTCCCAGCCGTGCTGGTGAAAATGGTTGGAGGATTAATCAATGAGAACTCCTCCTGTTTTTCAAAGGTACACAAGCACTGAGGCAGACCGAGCCCTTCCTCAGTCAGAGCCCACCCTGCCTTAAAAAGTAATAATAAATCCACTTTTGTCTTTCCTTCTAGAAGGACTCAGCTTCTATCCACAAGGATCAATCAATTTATGGTCTAGACATACTATTTTAAAATTACCTTTCCTCTATAGAGATGCATGGTGGTAAGAGCAAAAGAAACACATATTTTTCCAGTATAATATTCAGTTATTAGCACTCTTTGCTTCTTTTTTCCCACTAGAACATACATTTGTTAAATATAATTATTATTATTTAAATCTCTGGATATATGATATCCAATAACATTTTCTAACTAAATGAAAACAATCTCTTAATTCAGCATAACTGCACAATAGCCTATGATTTATTAATGCTGGTGGCTTTACAGTCCTCCAATTTTTATAATGATCCCATGAGAGTTGTTCTATTAATTTAAAAAATGTAATTGTTTGAAAGGAACTCTCAGAGATATTATGAATTACATGTAGCACTGACATAAGACTGATATTATCTGTTTACACCTACCATGTAACCAATGATTAATCTCAGCATCTAAGGAATTCTATACAGGAAAGCTTGCATGCACTCATGTTTTTATTTTCCTTATGTTTCCATTGCTATTATACACATCTAAGCTATGTTCTTTCTTGCTCTTAATTGTGGTGGGTTTTTTTTCATGGTTTATTCATTTCAGGTTTCTTGTTGTTGGTGGGTTTTTTTTTTGTTTCTGTTTTTACAAATTCCTTTTCAAAAATTCCTGGAATTTTAGCATGATGTGTTTAGAAGAAAACTTCCATTTAGAGTCATTCTTTCATGACTATTTGTAAATATAAGCTCTGTGGTGAATCAAGTCTGTGACTCATCTAATTAATAAGCACAAAGTGTCTTATAAAAAAGAACTTAATTCAAAACACAGTTTTTCAGCCTGACCTCCTGTACCAGCAATGTCTGCTGGAATGTTAACAAGAGACAAGAGGCAGCTGGGGGTTTCTAGAAAGAAGACTAACAAAGGGAAGGGTGGAGGAGGAGCTGTAAACCACAAACACAAATCTAGAAATCTTCCCTTTTTAAAAGAAAAATTAATACCAGATAGCCTGGTATTCTTTTCTTTTAGCAAATGAGGGATGCTCTGCTGAGTACTTCTGGTCATTACAGCTTTGAAGGAGTGACATAAAATGTGATTACACATATCCAGTTTTGCCTTCTGTGCTGTGATACCTATCCTGTTTCTCCTCTTTATGATTCCTGAAGTACCGTGTGCTTGTACGGTGCAGCACAGTCAGCTCTGGGTCATACCTAATGATTGCTTCTACGGGAAAAAAGATGAGAATGAAACATTAACACGTTCAATTTGCATATGAAAAATCTGCAGACAGATTAAGGATTGGTTTAATTTCATTTAAATATAAGCATGTAGGAGTAAGACATCCAGCCTAAGCAGTTATCCAGGCTGTGTTTACATGAGAGAGAAGGCAGCTTCCTTAGAGGATACAGTCCAGTCATCCCAGGCAAATATTCTGGATGAGAACATAGTTCTGCTGAACACAAGATCAGATTTGACCCTTGCACTTGAGACAACAGGAATTTGGAGTCAGATCCTACTCTCCATGATTTTCCTGAGACTGTATGTCATGGCAAAAGCAGAATCATCAGAGATTGGTCTCACGAGTCCCTTCACCACAGGAACATTCCCTGGACATCCATATGACTCAAAGGTTTTCATTTTCAGATGATGCGTCCATCACACAGGAGAAACTCAATTCAGTTACCAAAAAATACCATTTTACTGGGCACCACAGCAAATCCACATGGATATTTCACAGAACATCACTGATCTGCCCAGAGAAATTAAATTCCCAGAGCCATCCACTCACAGGCCATGGGGTATTGAGTATTTAAATTGTCTGGAGCTGGTAGCACCCCACATTCTATGATTTTTTGAGACTGGGTAGAAAATGTGAACGAAAAGTTCCAGCTCCCTATATACAGTAACCAAATATTTAGAAAAATTGGAAAAGTTAAAAAAAAATGGAATTTGAACAGAAAACTACATGATTTTTTTCCGATGTTAATACTGTACCTACATATCCCTCGTCAAGAATTGTAGAAAAATGGAATTGCATTTTTCTTCCTTTCCTTTTTCACAGAATCCCCTCCACTCCTGTTCTTTCTTCCTTGACCCTATCTATGCCTGCTATAAAATTCTGGTTTGAAGAACTCCTTCCTGTCTTTACCCCAAATCTTTCTAAACATGATAGAAGTCTTCCCTGTCCACCGACTAAAATGTTCCCAAACTGTTTTTTACAGCACTACTTTTTATATATTAAAAAGTACATTATGGTACTTTTAAAAGTAAGTTTTAAAAAGAAAAAAGGTGTTACTTGTTTAAGGAAGCCCATTATTCCATTTGAGGAGCAAACCAGCATTCTGATGGTAAGCAATAAAAAAGCACCATGACTCAGCAGCTGCACAGTAGGAACTACTGCTGAGTCTTTCAAGTTGCAGAGGAGAACGTTCAAAAACTGTTGATTTTGATTATAATAACTCAAAGAATTCCATCCCCTTAGATGCAACCATAAGTCAGACATGTTATGAAAAAAAAAAAAACAGAAAAAAAAAGAAAAACAATGTTCAAGTGGGTGATTTGCTTAAGTGAAGCAGAGGTAGGCTTGGCTCAAGAGAAAAAGAGATTCCATCTGTTCTTGCACTTCTGCAATATCCTCTTGGATACTTAAAATTATATGACACATATATTCTGATCCTGACAAATTAAGAGATCCTTTCTGGACAGTAAAGGCAGGCCTGAAGAAAGAAGATCAAAAATAATGTTACATGACTTTGTTTTCCACATTGCTGGAAGAAAAAGCCCACATCAAACAGAGCCTTCAGAGCATCTGTACAAACACACACTGCCCTGGGGTACAGAAGGCAAGAGCTACTTTACCTCCCCTTTTACTGCAATTTTCTAGCTTTATTCTTCCTTTTTTCCCCCCTTTCCTTCTTTTCTACAAGCTCAGCTTCAATTTTCTAGCTTTATTCTTCCTTTTTTCCCCCCTTTCCTTCTTTTCTACAAGCTCAGCCCCCTGCTAACTGATGTAACAGCATTTCCTTTATATTTTATTTTATCATCTCCCTCTATGACTTCACAAGCCCAGCTACCACTGGTGTTTTCCTGAGTCAGCCAATCCTGCAGAACATGAGAGACAGCAAGTGCTCCTCTACCCCATCTCCTCTCATTTTACACCATTTCATCCTCTCCCTCTCACGTCCATGTGAGTGAAACGGTCCATCAGTACTTGCTGAACACAGCAAACATCTCAGGAATGGCTGAAGTCTCTTTCTAAAGAGAATATGCATGCTACAGTTTATTTTAGCAAAGTATACTTAGGGAGGAAGTAGAGTGCCCCAACTTCCTTGGCAATGAGTAAACAGCAATAATAATAAATAAAAAAAGAGCAGAATTGAAAATGCAGGACTTAAAATGGCCCAAGACAAAGTCTGAGCAGCTTGAGGTCAATGAAGTTGGCAATTTGGGCGTTGCAAGAAAAAAAAAATTGAAAAAGACAAAATCGTGGTGTTGTAATTAAGACACTCCACTGATGAACTTGCTTGTCTTGCTTGACTCAGGATATGGCACCAGGCTTCTGGAACAAAGATAGTGCTGCTCAATTAAACTGCTTTTCTATCTGATGGGCCTACTTGAGTAGCAAAAAGTTATTAAATTGGACCATCAGCAAAAAGTCTTCTTTACTGCAGCCCAGCTCTTCATAATTAGACTGATAAAACCCCTTTACTCAGGGGTTGCTTAGAGCATGGGTTCTTTAGAGCAGAATTCATTCTTTAGGATCTTGTGATATCTACTGCAATGCGCCTCCAAAGCATTTCTGAGAATTCCCACTAACATTCCTATTTTCACCACATTCTAATTTGCTTAATTGTTTTTTTAATCCACATTTTTGCCCTAATATAATTCATATTCTTCCAATTCTTGCACATTTTCCAAATGTTGTTGTGTCTTTTTGAAAACTGCTACAGCCTTATAAAGGACGGTTGCACCGTGGCAACAACCAAAAAACAGTGCTAGTGAAATATTTTGTTTACTTTGAAGAGAAAAGGGATGGATAAGTTCATCATTATTTAAAAAGAAAGTGCATCTTAGGAGGCACGTGTAGATATTCTTCTGCTGCTGGTTTACACCTAAGAAGAAGAAAAGAGAGAGGGAAAGGCACAAAAACAGGGGGAAGGAGAAAAAGACAATAACAAAGAGAAAGTTAAATGAAATAAATACCACGGAGATGATTGAAAGTGGAAGGAAAACATGTGAATATCCAAACATCACTTGGAAAAGAAATATAATCTTCACCCACTTTTTACTAGACTACCCTTGCTCAGTTTCTTTCTACCTCTTCTGTGGAAAAAACCTCAAGCTTTCCTTGTTTTGGAAAGTATGTCCTCACAACTTAATATCTCCACTTCAGTTTTGCATGACGTTGACTTTAATTTTTCCCCCAAGTCCTCTTGAGACTTGTCAGAAGATATGAGGAAACAGTATAAATCCCTTTATTAATGTAATTTACCAGCCCTCCTGATATTCATTTTGCCAACTGTTTTCTTAATAACCCTAACACTTTTATAATTTCCACTGGTACTCTGAAATTTATCCAAGAGTTAACAGCCATCAAGATGTCCTCAAGCTAACCTGTTTTACTTGGCCAAACTATAAGTTTCAGAAAATCATTATTTGAGCCCTTTGCTGCAAGAGCTTTCCAGAAGCATGCTGCTAAAACCTTTCAGATTTATCACAAGGATTGTAATTTTCTACTGACTTGATTTGATTAGACTTTGCTCTTCAAAATACTTACTGGTGGCCCAAAACTAAACAAACTGGAAAGAGAAACATATTTCTAACACACAAGTAGTGTCTCATACAAGCCAGGGATGCTCTAAGGATTGTATGGAACTAGAATTCCCACTTCAGAAAAAAAAATACACCAAACCAAAAAAAAAAAAAAAAAACCACAAACCTGGAGATGAAGAGAGCATTTTAAAACAAATATCACATTTGTCATCATGTAGAAATTTAGAAATTGCAGTTTTTATGGAAAATCAAGCTACAACTCTATTATCAAATACTTTCAGTATCCAGGAGGTATCTGGAGTACTGTCATGATGAGCAAACATTGGAAAAGTGAGCAGGGATCTTTGACAGCTGATATAGCCCAAATTCAGCCAAAACTTTGGATATCGGTACTGCCCAAGGGAAAAGGTTATACAGGGAAAATCCCAATCAGCTTGGGTTATCCTCTTTCCAGAGAGCTTGGCCACACTGCAGGGCAAAGGGGAGACAGCCTGAAGTCATGTTTGCTTCAGACCCTCCAGTGTCACAGGTAACTCACAGCACACACCTGGGAATTCTCAGAGCAGGTGTCAGGGGTGAAGGAGATCAGCCTGAGCACCAAGAAAAAGCTGCACACCTTGACAATAGCACGTAAAGAAAATTTAGGCAAATTATTTAGCATCAAAACTGAAGAGAGGACCCCAAAGCTCACTCAGAAGCGTTCTTGTATTTTTCCTTTCCTGCTGCCTATTCCTGTTTCCAACTATAGCCTTTCAACTCTTGTAATTAATGAAATAAGGAGCCAAAAGAAGGAGAATCATTCATTATATAACAGGGATTTATCTTGGAAAATAAGTCACTGATCAGTGGTTATAATCAAAGGCTGAAATAATTTTAATTAAAAGACAAGTTATGCTGAGGCACCCTTTATCTTCAGCCATTCGCTTTGGATTTTTCTAGGTCTGATTTTTGGCGTTCTCCCCAATCCACTCCCTCCATTTCATCTTTCATCATACCCATTTTTCACAACCAAATCTTTGTGTCTCAACTTTGGTAGTGCAGAGGAGCAAACCAAAAAACCTCCCGAGATCTTTCTAGCTTACATTCTATAATTATTGAATTAATTAATATCATTTAACATGATCATGCTAAAAATAATGGCACTGCTTTAAATTCATAAAAGCAGAACTACTTGATTAAAAACTAAAGATTTTTGGTTTATTCTTTTTAGTATGCATTTTCAGCTTAAGCAGGCAGCTTTCTAAAAAAAAAAAACAAAACTTAAATGAAATATCAGACACTATGGAGAACTGAGAAAACTGCTATTTAACTACTAAACTCACCTAAAATATAAAATAGACAAAATTATTATTTTAGGTCAAAGGCAAAGACCTGATGTGGAAAACACAGCATTTAAAGTGAAAATAGCACATTACAGATTTGCATTCATTTATCTAAGGGGGAGGCTGTACCAGCTTCACAGGTGCATTCTTTTTACTAGGAAAACAATTCAAAATACAACAAGACCTTCCCAAAAAAGCCAACATTTCAATTCAAGAATTCAAAATACAACAAAACCTTCCCAAAAAAGGCCAAATTCTGCTCAGAACATACATGGAGAAGAGAGGGATGATCTACATACCAGAAACCAAAATCAGTGGAAGGAGTTTGTACAGAGCAAGTTAAGCTTTACAAGTCCCTGGTTAATCAATTCTTTCTCCTGCAAGGTACAATTTTTTCTGCACCACATCTTTTTTCATGTCCTTCCTCCCACATAATAAATCAGGAATATTTTCTGGTATTTTCCAAGGACAACAGATACACTATTTATGCTGCTTTATAATAATTCTGAAAGGTACCTTAAGCAGTAAATATTCAGCTTTGCTGCCAAAAATTTAGCTTTCCTATTTTTTAATATATATTTCTGTACCTTATTATATATATTTTTTAAGAAGCTATCAACTTCCTCGCATACACACACTGATATTTATATCCATCCATGTTAAAATATCTATTGAAAGATAACAACCCAACTTTGAAATATTTCTCTTATAAAATACAGACACTTGAGAAAACACTATTTTATAAATATATATTAAAGGATCTTAAATTTTGGCATGATATCATCCCCTGTGTAAATCCAATGGATGGGAAAACTTTTCAGACAGTCCCTCAGTTTGATCTTGGCTGTGAATTTTCAGGGACTGTCACTCCTCACTGCAGCTGATTATGCAAAATGAAACAAAATTACACATTTCAAACGATGCTTTTCAGATGCAGCTTCGAGTCAGTTCTCACCAAAACTAAGCCAGGTCAGTTGTGAAAACTGCGAGCCCCATTAGCCTGTAAAATCTGTTATTTTTCCCTAGCAACTTTTGGAAAAGCTTTTCTTTTTCCCCCCTAATCTGAAGATAGTGATTTTTTAAAACTCCGGAATGCTTGAAGGGTTTGAATTCCACGGATGTATTACACTTCCTAACAACTCACAAAGTGCTGAACAACTACTGAGACTCAGGAATATAGAAGAACTTATGGGAAAGGACTTTTCCTAAAGATAAAGGACACTCTTACTTCATAAAAAAGCTGAGTTAGGTGAAACATGAAAACATGGGGCTGTTATGAGAGTATTTAGCACTAAATTTTGTAAGAATGGTCAAGAGTTTCTAGTGATTACAGTAAAGAGGGTTATGCAGTAAAACTTGGAAGATTATTGGGGGTAAAAAGGAATAAAATGGGGGGAAAGCATAACAATATCTATGATATTTGTGCTTCCAGGGAATGGTCTGGAGAAGCTAAGAGAGCTGGGAAAGGGCTCAGCCTGGAGAAAAGGAGGCTCAGGAGGGACCCTGTGGCTCTGCACAACTCCTGACAGGAGGGGACAGCCGGGGGGGTCGGGCTCTGCTCCCAGGGAACAGGGACAGGAGGAGAGGGAACGGCCTCAGGCTGGGCCAGGGGAGCTTTAGGTTGGATACTGGGAAAATTGCTTCACCTGAAGGATGGTCAGGCATTGGCACAGCTGCCCAGGGCAGTGCTGGAGTCACCATCCCTGGGGGAATTTAAAAGCCATGGGGATGTGGCACTTGGGGACAGGGGTCAGTGGTGGCCTTGGCACCAACTGGGCTCGATAACCTTAAAAATCTTGTCCAACTTCCATGATTCTGTGGTTCTAAGACAAGTTTCAAACCACTAATAAATGCTGTGATGACCACAACAAATGGCAGCCATTAGGATAACTACAAATTTATCTTTTGTTTTCTTTCTGTTTTAAAAGCTCCTTCTCATTTTTAATACCAGAGTGCCTTTGAAAATACTCCCCAGGAAGTTCTGCTCGTTGCAGTAGCTGCCCTTCAGCTGCAGAGTATCAGAAGAAAGGAAAAGTGCAGGAATTAAGCACAAGAGGTATTTGCTTAAAAAAAAGATGAAGTATTCTTGGCAAGAAGAGGGGGAGCTAAAAGCTGATTCCTGCTTGCTTTCCCTAAAAGAAAGCACAAAATGGTAATTCTGCAGAGCATCAGTTTGAATGTGACCCTGTGAATGAGAAAGTCATTCAGAGTTAGGTTTTTATCCTAAATAGTGCTACAGATTTTATATCTGTGTCAGCCTAAAGTTGTGAGTGTAATGGAAATCCCATCTAGGTTGAAAAGTTATTGGAAGCAGCATTTTTTAATGGACAAGGCATTAGACATGGTAAAACAACTTGGGATACATTGCTGTAGACTTCTGTGACTTTGAGAAAAATAACAGACAGTACTTATTTTCCCTATCTGCAAAATTCAAAAGTGATATTTTTTATCCTTTGTCAAATATTTTGACATCTCTAGATAAAAGGCAAAAAGACAGATAAGTAATATTACATTTTTTATTTGTGAGGAATGCAATTATCTTCATCCATATACTTTTTATGGCCTTTTTTTTTAATTGAGTAGTCACATGGAGTATCAAAATCCAATTTTATATTATGCCAAGTGATATTAGGAAAAAGAAAGCATAGAAGAACATTACACTTGAAAGATCCAAAGGATAATTCAACCCATCACAAACAGGTGTCTTAAGTAATTTGACTTTTTTTTTCCCCTCTGTGTGTCTCTCCATTGACTGACTATAGAAGGATGATTATCTTACATTATGTGCAAAACTGTTCCACAGCTGCAAGAACCCTATGAACACAGTAAAACAGGATTTGGGATGTAAACTCACAATTTTGGAGTTGGGAATTATGGAACTGTGGTGTTTGTATGCAAGCTGGAAGCTAAACACATTAAAAACCAGATGAATGAATGTTATCTACGTGAGAAAAACTATTAATGTGATGGCAGGGACAGGTGAATTTTGGTGCTACAAACTCATATTTTTAACTGGAGGGGTATAAAAGCACACTGGACCTTACAAGGTAGAGTTTCTGTGTATTTTAAGAGTTTACTGCCTAAATATTATTTTAGCTATGGGTTATTCCTCTTAGCTGTCTGGTGGATTGAGTGATCACTGAGCCACTGCTCAAGGCATTTCTGTGGAATCAATGTGACAACCATCTTATTATCAGGGAAGAGAAGTCAGACTGATGTAATTATTTATGAGTTCAGATTACACTGTCTTAAAAATTCCCATTCTTTTGCTTTATGTTTTTAATTAAGTTTAAAAAATTTCAAGAGAAGCACACTTTTTTAATATATAGCATTAGGACTTCCACCCCGGAACATTCCAGTGCCTGAAGAGGCTCCAGGAGAGATGGAGAGGGACTTTGGACAAGGAATAGAATGACAGGACAAGGGGGAATGGCTTCAAACTGCCAGAGGGTGGGGATAGATGGGATATTGGAAGGAATTATTTCCTGTGAGGGTGGGGAGGAATGAGCAGAAATTACTCAGAGAAGCTGTGGATGCCCCTGGATCCCTGGCAGTGTCCAAGGCCAGGCTGGATAAAGTTCTGAGCAACTTGGGATGGTGAAAAGCGTCCCTGCCCATGGCAGGGGGTGGAACTGAATAGTTTTCAAGGTCTCTTCCAACCCAAACCACTCTGATCTGGGACTTCTTTCTAACCCTTTAGAGTCTGAATGAATCCAGCTGCATATAGGTCGGTACTCAGAGAAAGTTCCTCACTATTGAGCCCCAACTCACTTCAGAAAAACAACATAAAGTGTTCAAGTGAACTATCTGGATGTAAAACCTACACACTAATGTGTGCAAATAGGCTCCTTTATAAATAAACCATACTGTTGCACTCAGTTACAAACATACATAATTGCCCCAGCTTTATCTCCCCGTTCGAGCTGAAAAGCTGATATAAATAGTTTTCTCCATACAGTTCAGCCACTCAAAATAAGAAAAGACACTTTAATATTGCAAAAGTAGCTAAAGCCAATATTTGTTCTACAGCAAGAGCGTGTGTTGTTTTCTTCTCTACAATATTTTGAGCTGTTATAGAGACATTGCTATATTAAACCTAATGGATTTCAAATTAATTCAGCATTTATATTCTGATCATATTTTCTACCTTATATCTGAAAGGATGCATTCAGCTGATAATAACAGGCTACAGGAAACAATACTGATTATTTGGAATTAAAATGGCTAAACTGAAGCTATTTTGTGCTGGAAGGAGCCTATCAATGCCTTCATTTGCCAGGTGCAGCCAAGTCATTGACACAAGGACCAAGGAGGTGACAAGTCAAGGTTAAGTGCAGCAAGATTGGGTGTTTGGTGATGGTGCTGACTTCCTCATCCCTTCCTTTGCCTAGAAGAGCACCTGGAAAAGCTCTGGAAGCTTCTTCCTCCTATTTTTTTTTTTTTATTTTTTTTAATTATAGCAATCCCAAGAGAGTAACAGGAATAATCCCATCTCAGAGCTGTGGGGTAACTCAGTGTCATACACAGAGACAATCAATAAATTGTAAGGGGACACAACCAGACACAGCAGGGCTAAATGCTGAAATCACACAGGAAATGTAATAAATGCCATATACCAGCATTGCAGGTATCTCTTTTTGTGCATGTAAAGAATGATGTGCAACATTAATTAATCTTGTAGCCCAGAAAGGCACTTGTGCCCTGGGCTGATCCCCCAGCGTGGGCAGCAGGAAAGGGGGGATTCTGCCCCTCTGCCTACTCAGGTGAGAGCCCACCTGCAGAGCTGCCTCCAGCCCTGGGGCCAGCAGCAGAAGGACCTGGAGCTGCTGGAGAGAGTCCAGAGGAGGCCACAGAGCTGCTCCAGAGGCTGGAGCCAGGCTGGGAGAGCTGGGGGTGCTCTAAGGCTCCAGGGAGACCTTAGAGCTCCTCCCAGGGCCTGAAGGGGCTCCAGGAGAGCTGGAGAGGGACTGAGGACAAGGCCTGGAGGGCAGGAATAGATGGGATAGTGGGAAGGGAACCTTCCCTGTGAGGGTGGGAGGCCCTGGCACAGGGTGCCCAGAGAAGCTGTGGCTGCCCCTGGATCCTTGGAAGTGCCCAAGGCCAGGATGGATGGGGCTTGGAGCAACCTGGGATAATGGAAGGTGTCCCTGCCCACGGCAGGCGTGGAACAAAATGAGCTTTAAGATCCCTTTCAACCAAAAACATTCTGATTCTCTGCAGAAGCAGCAATAATGCTCCTTGCTATTTCAGGTGTGGTCTAACAAGGCTGAGTTCAGTACAATACCCACCCCTCAGCCTCCTGGCTGCTCCCCCGTGGACACAGCCCAGGACACAGCTATAGATTTCTGGCTGCAAGAGCAGCACTGATGTTCCATCCTTCCTTGGCCCCAGCAGCACTTAATCCATAGGTGAATGTTGCTGCTGCTGCCAGCAATACACAAATAAAGGAGATGGGTGAGCCCTTGCTCTTCATCTCCATCACCAACACCATCAGAACAGTCTCTAACATTTCTTAGAGACTGGAAGGTTTATTTCCATAAGGAAGGACAGAAGTAGCTGCACTACTCACTGCATTTAGCAATTTTACCCAAAACACATAATAATGACAATTGCCAAGGGAAAATGATCCCCACATTGGGATCTTTCTGTGGACTTGCACAACCATCAGTTAATTGGCACAATCTCATTTTCAAGGCAGAAAGAGGTTTTGACATCACTTGCCCTGGCAACCATTATCTGTCCATTAGATGGGAACAACAGAAAAGCTGAATCACAGAACTATCAAACCCAGTCCGTGCTACTGAAGAGTCACAGCTTCGCACTTCTACAGCTTTTTCATGTGTTTTAATTGCTTGGCAGCCCCCATTGTCAGCCTTTGACCAATTATCTGTACTTGACTGCACCACTGCCTATTTTCATATTTGTAATATACTGCTGGACATTTTCCAACAGTTAAAAAACCTATTTATCTGCATAAATCAAAATACTAATAACCAGAAGTGTTACATTATTATGATAAAAGAATTTAAAGCTATGCTTTATACATCAACTGCCTTGGGAATGTCCATGGCTTTTTTGCTCTCCCTACAGAATATATTTTCACAATTCTTTCCCATAAGTATAAAAGAGGATTTGAAAGTTTTCATTTCAGAAATTGTGTTCTCCCATTGCTTCTGGGTTTTTCTCCACCACAAAAGGTGTGTAGTCTTCTCCAGCGAGGAAGGTTGTGGATGGTTTTATCATGCAGCCAAGCAAATAGCCACATTTTGGCCAAGCAGCCCAAAGTAATTTTTCAATTTCTGCAGCTGTCTGCCACAGAGAGGTGATGGAGCCTGGAAACTTCACTTTAATTAATCTCTCTTTTCCCTCATCTCCTCTCCATTCAAAGTGGGTAAAAAATTGGCCTCATCCATGACTGTAAAGATTTGTTTGAAATTTTGGTAATGATTCACTAATAATTAACTGTCCAAATCTGCCCAAATGTGAACTAGATACTCTGTACTCAGCTAAGAAAAAAAAAAGACACAAAAAGCCCAAAAACACAATAAAAAACCACACAAAAGAACATCATCCCCCAAAAAAACCCACAGTAACTTTACCTTTGAAGCTCTTCTTGCTCCACAAGAGAAATCTCTTAGCCAATATAAGATCATACATACATGCCTGTAAATAAATATCTATGTAGCAGTGAAAGGCAGGAAAAATACAGTATTTGTACTGGAGCCTACATCTGGTCTAGCAAATCATCTCCCTGGGCTCATTTCAATCACCTGAGTATGAACCTTAGCACACCTGCTTTACTTTAGGATTAATAATGTTTACAACTTCCCTCTGAGGCTCATCTAAGAACAGCAAATAGCCCACAGTGCCCATGGGCTGGTCTTGCTCCAGGTGCAAGCAATGGTCCTTCACCACAATGACACTTTTCTAGGTCAAAATAAAACAAGTAATGTGTAATTCAGCCCTGTGCTAACCAAGTGAAACACCTCAAACTGTTCCCAGCTCCTCCCCGCCAGCCAACAAGGGCTGACTTTCAGTTATTGCCTACAACTGTAACTGAATCCAGATGAGCACCTTACAAAAAAGATCTGTGCAGTTAAACTTTAACAGAATTATTTTCCAGTGAGTTCCAGCCTAAAACTCAAGGGTAGATTTTAGCTCAGGAACTTAGAAGTGATTTTTTTCTTTCCAAACCTGTGAGCTTGTGCCATCCTCCTGGGCAGGAAACCATCACCTTCCTGGAAGCTCCAGCCTAGGGGACAGCACTGATTTCCCAGCCTGGATCTGCAGGGACAGCAGCACCCCTGCCACTCACTCCTGGGACAGAGCTAAAGCTCCTCACTGCAGGAGATGAGTTTTTATTGCTCAGCTTCAAACTACAGGGGAAAGAACCAAGCACAGAAAACAACACAAATTCCTATGTTCAATTAAAAAAAAAAAAAAAAAAAAGATGACTAAAGAATATATAAAGATATAGATAAACACAAACAGAAATAAAGCTAGATAGATACAGGAAGATGAGGAAGCAGATCCAGAGATGAGTGTCAAGGAAACTAAGCATTAATAATGCAATGCCTGTCTTACAGACAAAAGTATTTTTACTCTGACAAAAGACTAGAGGAAGGATAAATAGTTCATAGCAGCTGTTTGACGTGTCACTAAATATGCATAACTGGAAGATGCTTCACTACAGTGGCAGTGAAATGGAAGAAGATGGTAATCATGACAGCAAGAAAATGTAGGGATTTCAACAGCTGAACCTTTTAAAAATAATTGATATTTCAAATTTGATTTTAGGAGTATAATTTACATGAAAAAAAATAGTTATTCATGAGGGCATTGGTTTCAAAATTCTCAAATATAACAGATCCATAAAGAATTATCATTTGAAAAAAAAAAAAAGCAAAGCCAATTAGCCCACCTGATTTTCAACAAGGAGCCACAATTGCCAAAAGTAGAAGAAACTGGTTGGAAAAAAAATATGCTTATGCCATGCAGTAGTCAGTAAAGAAAATTCAGTTTACAAATCTGAGAAAAAAAGAATCTGAATCTGGATGGAGCAAATCACAACCACTGGAATGAGGGCCTGACATTTCCCAGCAGCTCCTTCACCTTCCCTACCATCACTTCCTTTTTTTTTTTTTTCTTTTTTTTTTCCTTTTCTTTTTACTTTTATTTTTTTAAAAAATGTCTTACTGGAAAAAAAGAAACTAGGAGATGATTCCAGCTGACTTCAGGCGTGAGCCAGGCTGTGAATCTGCTGGAGCTGAACTTGTCACTGTCCCCTGGGCTGGTTTTCTGTACCGACCTTTCTCCTGCATCCAGGATTTCAATGGCATCGCTGGGCATCAGACAAAACTGCTGCTCTTCCCTTTGGCCCACAAACCCTTCCTGCCGAGCCCAAACCCAGACTCCAGGCTGACTTTACTGAAATAAATACCTTTTTCTACCTGGGTATCAAGAGTTTACATTATGTTGTCAGTTTTAGACACTGGTGAGTGGGAGTAAAGGACTAAAGTCCTGTCTCATTTTTCCCCTGAGTTGTTTAAATTATGATGAAGCTGTTTTCTCAAACCAGACACTTTCCTGTGTGTCTTATACAGCATAATACAAACTCATTCAAAAAGAGATTATTCTTGTTTTTCTTAATCTGGACTTCTAAATGAAGTCCTCCTGCAGTTAACTCTATTTTAAATTATTTTTCTAATGCACCATAGGGTTCATCTATGTGAGAACACTGTTTCAATTTAACCATTCACAATTTGATTTAGTTGAATGCAACCTTGCTTTATTTCCATTTATCTTGTTACAGCTCCAGCTAATGGGGAATTGACTGAAGTTCTGGCTCAGCTGCACAGAAGCAAACAGCTGTAGAGATTTAAGATGCTCCTGCTCTCCAGCTGCTCATTCTGTCCCTCTGCCAGATCTTATTGTCCCTGGAAATTTGGCAGAAGTGAGTCTGTCCTATAGCCTCAAGCACTGTCGCTGACATTTGTCCTGATGCAAAGGAATTTTCACACATTTTCTCTCTTGAATCTACTAAAGATGCAACAACCTTCAGAGAAGGGGCACAACAGAGCACGGACAGTGTCACGTTTGAAGGTGACTTTCCTCTGCTCACCTCCTGCTGAACAGCACTGGGTCACGTGGAGGGCACCTTACCAAAATTGTCCTTGCACTGACACAAGAAAAATACTCTGCACTGTGATGTCCCAAAGGTTTTCAAGTATTTTGGATAATTAATAGATTTATCCGGTCCACTTGAATTCCTTTGTGTCATGGAAATTTCATGAATTTTGAAGCATCTTGTAGGTCCCTTCCAGCTCAGGATATTCTGTGATTCTATGACCTGCCAGGTTTGTTTCACAGAACCACACACAGAATTATAGCACACTTTGGGTTGGAATGGATCTAAAACATCATCCTGCCATGGGCAGGGACACCTTCCACCATCCCAGGTTGCTCCAAGCCCCATCCAACCTGGCCTTGGGCACTTCCAGGGATCCAGGGGCAGCCACGGCTTCTCTGGGCACCCTGTGCCAGGGCCTCACTCACCACCCTCCCAGGGAACAATTCCTTCCCAATATCCCATCTGTTCCTGCCCTCTGGCAGTGGGAGCCATTCCCTGTGTCCTGTTCCTCCATCCCTTGTCCCCAGTCCCCTTCCAGCTCTCCTGGAGCCCCTTTAGGCCCTGGAAGGAGCTCTAAGGTCTCCCTGGAGCCTTCTCTTCTCCAGGTGAGCACCCCCAGCTCTCCCAGCCTGGCTCCAGAGCAGAGGGGCTCCAGCCCTTGGAGCAGCTCTGTGGCCTCCTCTGGACTCTCTCCAGCAGCTCCAGGTCCTTCTGCTGCTGGACCCCAGGGCTGGGGCAGCTCTGCAGGTGGGCTCTCACCTGAGTGGGGCAGAGGGGATCTTTTCAAAGGGACAGCAGTTGAACACTTAACACAGTCCCATTAAATGGTTTCCCTTTCAAATTTCCAAAATGGATTTGTCTTTGAGCTCTCCTGGGAAGGGAGGGCAGGGTAATGAAGCTCCTCCATCCCTGAGCAGCTGCCTTTCAGAACTGACCTTTAAAACACAGCAAAGCCAGAGGGTTTCTACCTCCATCACAGGTCATGTCCAGGTCTAGTTTTTATTTCTGTGTCCTTCCTTGTTCCCTTGCTCAAGACAGAAATCCAGAACACACTAGCAGAGGGAAAAGTTTTAGAATAGTCTGCCTGCCCTACACAAATGTTCATGTTTGAGAAGTATTTTTATAAAATGAATGTGTATCTTTCCCAAGTTGCCACTTTGCTGTCAGATCTCCCAAAAGACTATTCATGGCATAGTACAGGTGATAGCTCATGCATGCCAAGTATGTTCTCCAAAACCATCCTCCCACCAACATTTCAGGGCTCATGATGTCATAGCAACTACCTAAACTTCCACCCAGCCAGAGCTGCCTGGGAGCCCATCTGTCACAACTCCATCTAAAATTATATGAGTGGCTCTTTAGAGAAAACAGCAGTGAATGTGAGAGGTGGTATCATTTAACAAACTCATTTTTTAATAGATATGGCAACAGTTTGGGCAAAGTCATGGGGAAAGTGGAACAGAACTTCCAAATTGCCTAAATATTTTCATCCTGGTTCTCACAAAAGGTAAATCCTGTGAAATGCACCCAATCATCGAGGTTAACATGCTGTCAACCACTCCCTTCCACAACCCCTGATACTACAGCACAATTCAGGCTTCATTTGAGTCTATGTCCACGTCTTTATCTTTTTTCCTTAGAACTCAAAGGTTATTTCATACACTACAAAAACTTTGAAGTAATTACAGCCATCTGACTGCCCTGGGGCCCTGGCATCCCTTCACACTGGAGTCTTGAAAACATTCACTCTCTGAGGAGTATTATTCTTCAGGTTTTGCAAAATTATTTATTGCCTGGAGTTTTTCTAAACTGATTAGCTAAAAAAAATATATTGCACAGAAGAAAAAAACACCACTTCTGTTTTCACCTATTTGTTTTAAAATAAAATACCTTGAACTTTAATAAAGGTGTTTGCTACTACAATTCTACTCTTAAAAGTCCAAAAGCTAAACCAGAAATCCTTCAGAAGAATCTCAACATCTCTAATGTTTTGTGTTCGGGCCCTGCAGAATGTTTGCTTATGTTTTGCTTATGTTTGCTTATGTTAATAGCAGGAGGTTTTGGGTTTTTTTTAGTTAAACACATTTAATTTTTTTTTAAGGGGTTTAAGACAACAGCATTTTGTGATACTAAGAGGAAGAAATGCTGATCTTATATCTCCCCATTTCAGGAACAAATAGTGTATTCAAAGGACTTTTATCTGGCCTTTCTCTCATTGCAAGGTTTATTAACTGACATAAAATTCACCTTTTCACTACTTTCCTGCTGACATTAGACTGAGAGTCATGGGAGACTGTTTTCTTGTTTTCTTTCACCTTCTAGACAAGAAAGACTTCTGGTAGTAGCCAAAATATCTAATGGAAAGCTCTTCACTTGGTTAGCTGTGGCACCTCAGCATAAGGTAAAATATCACATTCTGTGTTTCTGCACTGAATAAAAGCCCAGCACAACATCTGGGCTGGGGTGGAACAAAGCAGGAACATCCATGCAGTGGAATACACCGGGAAAGAAAGGTGCAGATCTTTTGCTTGGGTGCATAAATCCTGCTTTTCAAACTGCCTGACTCACACCCAACAAAGAACCCTTTGGTAAGGTCCATCTGCATAATCCCAAATTACACAGACAGGAACTGGGAGGAGAAAAAAAAGCAAAAAAAAACCCCTTTTTATAATGTAACTGGAACCAGTGTTATTCTTGCATTAAGTCAAAATGACACTCTTATTATGATGGGTGAAGTATTTAACAACCCAGGTAAAAATGGTAAAATGTTAAGGATATTATGTAGTGCAGGTGCCCAAATTTATCTCTATTTATATATATGTATATATTCTAATATATGTCTGTATCTATCTGTATGTATATATGTATATATATATGTCTGTATATATCTCTAAATATATGCATATATATAGATATATATAGATAGATACAGCTATATATAGATATGTAAAGAAGTGTGAAATCATGCTGAAAACTCAAGTTTCCAAACAATGTCTCACCATACATTCTTCCTGTAATGCCAAAAAAATATAAACCAACCCTTTAGAGATATGTCAGTAATAATTTGAGTGTAATATCACCAAAAGGTGAAGAAACAATCCCATTTCTTTGACATATCCATGTCTGCAGATTCACCCTGCAAGAACTTTGTTCCACCCTCCTTTGCCCACGTCCCCCTTTCTCCTGGTGCTTTTCCCCACTGCAGGAATCAGAGCTGTGGATGGATCACCTGCAATCCCACAGAGGGGAGGGAGCTCCCCACACCTTCCTACCATGACAGCCTAAATGAGCTCTCAGGTAAAATGAAAATGGAAACTGTTTATGAACAACACCACAGAGAAAACCAAGTTCTTTTAAGCTTTATATAAACCAGAGGAGCGAACTGAAAATTTTACAGGAAAGGCAATTTCCTAAGAAAACTGAAACAATTCCATGAGTGGCTGGAGGGAGGAAATAGTCTGCTTAGTGGATTAAAAGACTGACAAATATTTCTGAGGAATCCAAAGATGGACAGCAGTACATAAATGCTCAGTGCTGTTCAAAGGAGTCAGTTATTTCCAAACCAGTAAATATGACAATCAGGTATTAGGTTAGAGACTTTATTTGCCTGATAACCACTTTGAGTGGTTCCATAAAAACTTTTCCTGCAGCACAAAGGTATTCAGGTATTGAAGCCCAAACCTCATCCCAGTTCCCTTTATGTCCTGATCTGCCATCACTGAGTTTCTTCCCACTTCAAGTGGATGTAGAGGAGAAGAGGAAAGAAACCACAAGGAAGGAGGATGGTCACTTTAGCATCTCTCCACAACTCATCTTCCCACCCCCACTGCTGAACTTTTCCCTGAAACAGTGAAAACTTATTCAATTCCCCAGAATTAAGGAATCTTTTCTCCCTTTTGTCCAAGGAGGCAGAATCTGACCTGCAAAGCACTTAATTATGGCATGTAATAATCTGGTTTTCCTGAACACAGAGAGAAAACAGATTAGACACCAATATTTTTTTTAACCTTGATTATGATTGGAAAAATATAAATGCATTCAAAATGATAAATTCTGATTGAGGGGGAAATAAACATTACAAATTATGTGTTTTAATGTTCTGGTGCAGCATTTCAGCCATCTGCAAACCACCTCATAGCCTCACACTAATCTGACTTTACCTTGCTGCAGGTTGACATCTATTGACGTCAGACTTTAAAAATGCTTCAATCAAGATCTCTATAATCCTCGTAAGTAAAATGTCTTTGTTCTGTTTTATGATCAAACATTTCTGAAAATAGAGCCACCAGCCCCAGCAAGCACTCAGGATGCTCAGAGGTGAGTTAAGGCACAATAAAAAACTCAGTAATCTCCCAAATCTCCTCAGAGAACACGTTTGTTTATCACTGTGCCTGCAGACTCTTACACTGCAAATGTGCTGGCAACCATTTCTAGCAGACATGAATATCATTTGAAAAGTTTAAAGATGCACAGACAATGCAATCAACAGCCTCAATAAGAAATCTCAGGAAAAAAGTAAAATGATTTGGTAAACATGAATGATTGATAAGTTCTTCGGTGGAAAAAAAAGGTGGAAATCAAGAAGCAATGACCTTTTGTACCCATCCTTCAAGCAGCAGGTTTTAGAAACTTTTGTATTGCCTATAAAATTAGCTAGAAGATAAATCTCACTATGGTGATTTGCTCTTTATAAGTCCAAAGCCACTGTTCTGAATTCTCACTGTATAATTACTTCAATACAGATAAAGCATGAGTCATCTGTTCTACTCTAACCTTTGCATTTAAATTTGAATTTTATTCCTGCTTATCTTTTTTCCTAAATTGATATCACTGTCTCCTATGTTTATTAAAAACAACTTAAAGCCACAGTGGATGTCAAACTGCACTGAGGCACCATTTGTTGTGTTATTTTAATTAACATATCTCAGGGAGATTACAGTTCTAATAATTTCTATTAAACTATGTCAAGATTTTCTTACTCTTAGATGCCAGATTTTGTTTCCTGTTTCAAGTTATGTCTTAATAACCCAGGAGGATTTTAGAACATGCTCTGCACACCCAGGTAGGAAACTCAGAGGCACTGTCCTGTTACTCTGATAACACAGAACCCTGGCAGTGTCCTTAGCAGGTTCCCAAATCTGCCCCCTCTGGATCTCTTCTTCCTTTCCCATCCTCAGTGAGACAAAATTTCAAAATCCTGGGAAACACATTCCCAGAATGAGATCAGTCAGAATCCCCTTCTCTCATTCATAAGCAGGTCCTGGAGCAGGACTGTAATTGAAGGGAAATTAAAAAGCAAGCCCATCACATGCAGATGAGAAAAGTTTAAGGTTAAATCCTTTGGGATCTCCACACATTTGCCCTTGACTTGCCACAATCCCTGTAAGGCACAGCTGGATCTCAGGGGATTTACATGGCTGCAGGGTGAGCTTCTAAGCACAGAGAAGGTTTGGTTCATACCTTGTTTGGGTGAATTCCTTACAGTTTGGCCCCAGCTATCCAACAGTGGCTCTAAGCCACTGAGGCAGGAAGAAAAGACTCCCCTCTTTAAGCTTAAGGGGGTTGTAGTTAATTTAAAAGTTTTTTACCCTCTTCCTCCCTTTTTGGTGACCCAACCACGAGATCTGTTCTCCTCAGCCATTATGGAACTGCAGAGTGACACTTGCTAACCTGAATAAACAACAGGACAGCACTTATCCAGCATTTTGAATGGGATTCCCTTCCTCTTCCTTTTTAAGGACTCTTTTCCATGATGGACAGGAGCTGGCTGGAAGGCTCGGTGCCCATCAGAGCTGTCAGGGGCTGACTCTGGAGAAGGTTTTGCAGATCTCTTGCAGAGGGAGCAGGCAGAGACATGTCAATCTCAAAGACTCCCACACACCACACTGAGACCCTACAGGAATACCTGTTTTTTTTTTTAATGTTCCTTTTCTTAATTAAAAGATGAGTGGTCCATTTATTGCCATCAAGACACTTTCACAGTCTGAAAGATTATGAGAGTCTTTCAGCTCTTAGTTTCTGGACAGCAGGATGCACTGACATATACAACTTCACTACTGCCAATTAAATTCAACACTGCTGCCTACCTTTCCTTTGGAAATCCAAACAAAATGAATTGACTCTGGATTGCCTTCTTTCTCTACCTAATATATTTAAAAATATATATTTAAGATAAAGGTTTGGTACTACAGTCAGTCTTAAGATGTATCACGTAATTAATCTGCCTCTAGGGAAAAGCAGACCTTTCTCTGCAGATTTTAATTTGGGTCTTGATTGTAAGTAAATATCAGGAAGAGATTGAAAAAAAAATCATGAAGTCTTTACACAAAGCTCAAGTGCTTTGCTCTGATTTTGTTCCACGATGCAAGACTACGAGAAAAAAATCAATTATTGTGCTTCAATCTATATAATTCAAATATGTTTAACAAATTCTTTTTCTACTCATCTCTTCATTCTCACTTAAAAGCATTGTGTATTTCTGCCATTTTAATCACTTCTCATAATTCTTTTCTCATCCTACAACCCTTTTTCTACTGTTTGTTGAATTTTCTTATATATTTTGATCCAGATTACCCGAGTCCTACCATATTTTTCAGGATATTAGATAACCTTCCATAATTATTTGGCAATGGCATAACTTTTTGCATAGCTTTCTATACCACAGTGGGTCTAACCTGCAGAAATCAGCAGCAGAGAACTCCCTGAGCTTCACCTGAGGAGGGTGTCATGTCATTTTGCAGTTTCTAACACACCCGTAGATTTTTTTCCACTCATTTTCTCTAAACTGTTTTTTGCTTTTCTTGATATTTGAATGAGTTTTGTCCCTTTCTCCTTTCTGGTAAAAACAAAACAAAACAAAACAAAACAAAACAAAACAAAAAAAAAGTGGTTTGGATTTCACAGTCCCTCAGCGCATGTTCAGGATGCCTATTTTGAATATAGAGTCCACCCAGGAAGGAGGAGTTGCAGGAGCTCCTTAGCCTAAAAACTTACAACTAGAAACAAAAAAATCAGCTCAAATCCAACAGCTTTTTTTCACCTGATGCTTCTTTAATTTTCACATTTGTTGCTCAGTCCCAGAGCAAGATATTTTCAAGCACCACTCAAGCTTGGGAGGCTCTCCCAAAGTGCAAGGCTCTGTTTCACCCCCCTCTACTTAAACACCTCCACAACAATGGCAAAAAAAAAAAAAAGGTGAAAAAAGATGTTTCTGTGTGGTTACACTGGAACAGCCTGTGCTCAACCTGTGTTAAAGAGCTGAAGTGACCAAACTGGGGTGGAGGAAGGGCTCCCCCTTCCTCCCGCAGACCCTGCCATGGCCCTAAAGAGACCACAACCCAATTCTTGGACATCCTGAAGCCACTTGGTGCTGGGAAGGCTGGAGGGAGTGCTTGGAATGGTGCCACTGAAGGAAGATTTCGGGTCAGCTGAGAGGTACATCCTTCCCATCCTTGTTCACCTCAAGCCCCACTGGCCTGAAGTAGCCAAGCAGAAAGGACAACAAGCACCAAATTAAAAAAATGCTTTTACTGTCTGAAATTCACCACACAACCTGGCCTGGTTTTTGTCTCCCTGGCACAGGAGGGCACTCGAGCAAGAGGAAAAGGAAGTGGATAAATGTGCTCTGAGTTCTGTCCTCCTGGGAACTGCATTGTTCAAATACCACTTAAGAGTTCCTAACATCCCTTTCAGACCCTTGTGGGGGAGTATTTCTCAGGTGAAGAGCTCTCCTTTCCCTCAATTAGACTCTGAATTTAGAAGCACACCCTCGCTCCTACCTCACCATCGGAACTCCTGAGCACAACTTGGCCAAAAGCCGATGGAGTGAAGGAGTATTTAAAGCACTTCATGGAATTGTGACAGCTTTCCCAGAATATCCTCTTCACTAACTGGGGAGAGACAGAATTAGTTTTTCTAAGAAATGAACTGTCCCAATTTTAGCCCAGATTTTGCTAAAACACAGTGTAAAGAAAGAGTTCACCTTTGACCACTAACTAAATCTTGCATTTCAGAAAAGGCTAAGGTAGAAAGAAGAAGGGGGGGGGGGGGGAAAGGAAAAACATAAAACCCCCCAAACTAACAAATAAACAAAAAGTAGCTTTCAATTCCAAGCATTTAAGACAAAACCCAAAAGAGGCATAAAGCAAATCCTGAAAAGGTTTCTGCTTAAAATCCATTTCCAGGAGAGCTGAATGGGGACAGACGAGAGGGAAAAGCTGAGGATGAAGAATTCACCCAGGCAAATTATTTTCTGTCATTATCCCTCAGTTTAGCCTTCAGTGAATTTGCCCACATAGTCTTTCCCAAATCTTAGGAAGTGGTGGAACTGTAACACAGTGGGATTCAAAAATCAGAAAAATATTTTGATTTTTTTGTGTATGTCAGTACTGATCCTGAAGCAGTTTCCAGATTGATGGCAGTGACCTGAAACCAAAAGGTACATATGGATTTTGGCACCATTTTAGTATCAAATCTTGCAAAGGAGAGTTAGAACACTTTGCTAACAGTGGCAGAGTTTGGCAGAGCCCTGTAATTAATGTCTTGTTGCTTTTCCCTTTTGTCAAAGTAGTCAAAATAATGTCATATAAAATGATTTATTTTTGTTTGTTTGGCAGCTCTCCAGCATTTCAATAGCAGGAAGGCTGCTGTGCTCAGTGCTGATTTGTCCCAGCACATTGTATTTGTACAATTTCAATCCTGTAGAACACAGCCAGGCAAGGGAATAACACAAAAGTTTTTATAATATTCTGCCTTTGCAACAAACAAACAACCCAGAAGAGTGTATTTCAATTTTTGCCTGGGGATTAACATACAAATGTTCTGAAAATTAAGGATATAATTATGTGAAGTCAATTACAATTTTCAATTACTTATTTCCTAAGGCTTTATGCTCAGCAATGTTGGACATTCTGGGCTTGTAGCTCCTCTCAATCCTGTTTATCATCTACAAACAAACACCACAGCCAAATGACTCAGAATAAAAGGGTTTTAAATACTTTGGAGGTAAGCAAAAGTGAAGAGAGTTGTGTCTCAGCTTCACAAAGGATTTGGGGTGGTCTCAGGGCTCCTGACCCCTCAAAGCTTTTGTTATGCTGGTGATAGCAATAGAGAGCTGAGGAGGCAAATGGGTTTTTTTAGGGCTTAATTGCAATACAAAATAATATTACTGATTAATAAAACCAATATGTGTGTGTATGAGCCTTTGTCAAATCTTATTCACAGTTAATAAGTAATAAAGAAGTGAGAGTCAATTAACTGCACCGAATGCAATCACAAGCCCATGAATTCTTTTTACTGTATTGAGTTACAGCTTTGCATACTAATGGATCATATTAATTTCTCTTTTTCCCCTAGAAGTTTCCTCTGCAATGTGGTAATTACATAAATTGCAGCTCTTTTTTTTTTTTAGCGGCTATTGGAAAAAAGTACACATGAATTTTAAAAGAATCATTGTTTCCTTGCTTTTAGGAGAATCTCATGTCTGTACACCCCTGCATCACACCTTCAGAGGAAACACTTTTGGGAATTATCTGCCATTGCCATGACTGGAAAAGTCAATTCCAATATTTTGCAGAATTAGGAGAGACAAGAGAGAAAAACTATGCCAAGGGAAAGGTGACAGGGGATGGGGAAGAGATCCTCAGATAAAGCATCAAGTCTGTTCAGGGCATTTTAAGATATCTGAAAACCTCTTGGAGGAAGGACAAAGGGAACTGCAACCACATTGGAGATATAGGGAACATCCTGTGAGAGAAGATTCTTTGTTTATTCTTCAGAATAATTTAGAAAAAAGATGGGTAGTTACACATTAAGCACATCATGAGTAATGTCAGTCTGGAGAGGACCTTGGCAGACTGGCAGAACAACTTTTGGGGAACTATTGTATTCTGCAATTAAACGAGTATAAGGGACAGGGTCATTTTTAAGGTGCCCTGTAGGTAATTCTGTGGCTCTTTATAAAGATGATGAAAGGGTAAATCTGAACTGAAAGAAGCCTTAAACTATTTCACCTGGATTTTTAAGTTCTGTGACAGCAAATCAGCTTTTGTTTCCAGGTTATATAAAACAAAGTTTCCTATCTATTTGCTACATGACTGCAAATAGCAAAGAAGTATTTAAATTATGCATGGCTACAAGAATTGTCATGTTTCTCAAGCAAATTACTGAACACCCTTAGAAAATTCCTTGAATATCTCTATGTACTAATGACCAAAGTCATTGTTAGTGTTATTCCTGCTATTCACTCATTACAGTTCAGTTTTGAAATCTAAAATGTGCTTGATAAAATGAGATTTTCATCAGTTACCTACTGCCAGCTAGAAAAGCAGAAAATAGAGAAAATGGCCATTTCTATTTCATATTGCTTAATATCCATCACTTTAATGGAAATGAGATAAAGTAGATAATGGCAGTAAGAATTGTATTAGGAGCACAGACATATATTACATATTTCTCAGAGGTACCATTGTTGGAGCATTTACATTGTTAATATTAAAATGTCTCAAGCAGCACAATCCAATGTAACCAATATTATAAATATTACCTTTAATATAAAAGAGTTGAATGAGCTTTTAACCTTGAATTTGATACAGTGTTGAAAATAACTTTAATACTTACATGACCTAGCTCCATGTGCATAGCTAAGTACTTTCCCCCTCAAATAAATCTTTCTCCAAAGCAAAACTTCCTTGCACTATTCTTAGCTATAATTTCCACTGCACATTAAGTGATCATAGACCTTTTCTGTACTTCTTTTAAGTATAACTCAGAGGCAGAAATGTCAAATTAGATGAGGCTTTTGAAGCTAATGTTAAATACAAATAAAGACTTTAAGTAATATTCCATTTTGCAGATGTTTCATTAAAGAAGAGTGTACAGGAAGGTTATACCCATGTTCATATATCCTGAGTCCAACTTGAGCTGTCGTTTAAAATGGTCTTTGAAACTGAATATTAAAAAAAAAAAAAAACCACCAAAAAAAAAAGGCAAGCAACAGGGTCAGGAATGAGGCAAAAATGGGAAGTCTGAGCACAAAATAATAATGTCAGGGTTAGGAAAAAGGAGACTGTTGTTTCCAGTCTGCAGAATGCTGCAGCATGTCCAAGGAAGAAATGGCAGGGCAGAGCTTGGGCAAGGGAGAAAGTGAAAAATCAGATGAAACTAAGAAGACAGTACAATCACACATCCACACTGGCAGTCAGGAAATTTGGTTATGCAGAAAAAAATGGACAGAATCTAAAGCACAAATCTGAACGCCTCTCACTGTGAAGAGCTGGATAACCACGAGGTTTAAATGTATGACACAGGTTAGAAATGAAGAGTGTGAAGCTCAGCTGCTTAATCTAGGGACCACTGGTAAGAATTTGTTTTAAGTCAGGCAATCATCAGGTGTAAATGGTACTGGAGGGGAGATCCATTACTCTAAATAAGTTTAATCTACCTGTGAATAAGGCAAGTGCAATACCAGGAGTGTCGGGCAAGCACAGAGAGGAAATAATTGATGGGATGGAGTAAGGTGGAGAGTTTTCATCTGGAACACTTCTTGTAATTTATGTTCCAAAAAGACGAGTCTGAATGAACAAAGCAGGAAAAAAAAAGGAGTTAGGAGGGCTTCAAAACAGAAGCTAAAACAGCTGGGATTGTGCAGTCGTAGCAAAAGGAAGGCTGGGAGAGTCCATTGTAAAACTGCTCTGCTGAAAGATACGAAATGAGACTAAGATTTAAAATGAAGGACATGGCTGGCAGAAAATTAATCCTGTGTGAATTGACAAGGAATAAACACAATCTCAAAAATAAAAAAATCCTGACAGTAACAAGACTGGGGTTCTGAAACAGCCCATCACAAAGTGTCAGGACAAAAACAAACCTTAATTTTAATGACAATCTTCATGTATTTGAAAGCAGGATTAAAAGACAAGGCTGCAATACTGGGGGTCTGTGGTGAGAAATGTAAGAGACTTCTTTTTGGCTTTATTTCTTCTCTCATAAATAGATATTTAAGGACAGATCAATTGGTTCCTAGTGTGGAGCTTTCACTCCCCAAGCTGAGGCACAAACTCCGCTCTCTGTGGTGCACAAGGAACAACAGAGAGGTCCACTATTAAAAACACAAGTTCTGTTTTATTTTTCATAAAATGATGGAATGATACCACAACCAGGAAAAGAAAAATACTCAACTTCAGACCTCCCAAGATGACATTAAAAAGTTAAGCGGCACTTAGTCTTCTTTAAGGTGTCGTTTCTGCTCAACGTAACTCTAAGACACTTAATGCAGATGGATGGGCTGACCAGACTCTGCAAAGAGAAGGTTTCCTTCTTTACATCCAATCTAAAAGCTTTTAAAATCTCTCTGTCAGGAACAATTTGACTGCATATCAATTGCATCCCCCCACTCCTGAAAAACTTATAATGAGAGGATCAGGGGGAAGAAAAACCACATTTGGATAACTGACAGTAAAATGAAACGCTGTCAATCTGATGGGCTGCAAAGCTGGGGCTGTACATTAACCTCACTTTGTTCATTAAAGCTCTCATCCAATTAAAACAGCAGCTGGGCTCTGTCTGAGTGCTGCCACACTTTGGTGCTGCCAGCAAGTTCATTTGTGGTGTCTCTCTGTTGGCCTCATGAAGAACAAGCTCTGGGACAGCCAAGGTTTCATGGTTTGCAATACAGATCAACTCACAAAATAAAAATTACCTCTCTTTCATACAGAGGATGTGCCTGTATATAAGACACAAGTCAAACATTTTCCTGGTATTTTCCTGATTTATGTACAGGCTGAGGTTTCATAAATTCCTAAAGCATAGGATTTCTATGCATAAAGCCACTCTGCTCTAAAAAGGAAAGGTCTGGAATAGGACTCAGTTCTTTCTTATATTAAAGAAGAAGACATACAAAGTTCATAATTTATCCTGGTGTCCTTGAAAGAAGAAAAAAAATCAGTTTTATCCACAAATAATATATTTATCAACATATTAAAATGAGAATTATTGAATCAGCTTGTATACATATCCATGGGAGCAATCAAACTGATCCCCAGGGTGAGAGCCACCATTTCCCAAATGCTTCTGTTCTATGTGTCACTAAAATTAGAATTCTTCTCACATCCTCTCCATTTAGCTCATAGTTTTCATAATGGTTCTAATAAATAGCAATAATACTGGATATTTTCAAAGAACAAACTGGTGGCTTTATTCTCATTTCACAATACAGCCTAAGCAAAAGCAAAAATAAAATAAAATAAATGCCAGACATGCAGGGAAGACTGGGAGCAGCTCCATTAAAGTCAATAGTTATACATAAAAATACATAAAACGAGGAAAGAAGAAGAACAAATGTCTATAGATAATGTATGAGAATCACAGTATGAACCCTCAGCAGAGATACATCTACAAAGAGAAGTTAGTCAGAAGAACTGATTTTCAACTTGCCATTTCAAGCTGAAGGGAGAAAGAATAAAAATTTCAGAGCAAAAGCACTGTCTGAAGAACTTTTGTGCTTAAACAGTAAGTCCTAAGCAATTTTAAAGCTCAAAGTATGGAAATCAAAATCCATGGCTTCTACTGCTTTAATCTCTGGTTGGAGCTTGTTATTTAGCAGGACCATCAACTTGGCATCTTCTATGACCAAAGCATTGCTTTAAAAAATAAGTCTCATTAGCCAAAGTATTTGCATTATTTTCAAAAGCTTTAAAATATGATATTTTTTCACGATTTAACAAATTCTAAGCATCTCTGATTTCCATCTCTGAATCAACTCAACTTAGCTGGAAGGAGGGGGAAAAAAAAACTTTCTTTTGTCAAGACTTTGTAAGAAGTTTTATTTTAAAGAGAGTCTTTATGGAAATTTCATGGTTTAACCTCAGCCTGCAACAAAGTATGTTGGGACTGCTCACTCACTGCCCTGCCCCACAGGGATGGGGAGAAGGAGCCCAAAAATGGAAAACCCAAGGCTTGGGATGAGAACAGATGAAGAATTGAAATAAAATAAAATTATTGTTGTTACTATTATTGATACTACTAATAATAATTGATGGTGATGATGATGATGAAAAGAAAGAGGCACAAACCCCAAGAAACACAAGTGATGCACAATGCAGTGGCTCAGCACCCACTCCCCAGTCCCTCCCAGCACACTCCCCCAGTTTATAAATTGGGATGATGCTCTATGATGTGGAATATCCCCCTGGCCAGCTCAGGTCAGCTGTCCTGGCCATGCTGCCCCTGGTTTCCTTCACTTTTCCAAAGTGTTGGAGCAATGAAATTTTTTTTTTTTTTTTTCTGGAGAAAAGCCAGTTTAGCAAAGGAACTGTTTGCTGCACTGTCTCTCCTCACCTCCCAAGTAACTCCCCTGCACAGAAGCCCTGGATGCTTCTCTCTCTCCTCAATCCCCCTCTCAGTTCTCACTGAGCTGACCAGTACCAGGTACATTTTCCACTGGTAAATTCCTGCTACACCAAATTACCCCTTGCAGAGTTCCAGAGAGTGCAACTCAAGGCACAGGCACCCAATTCCCAGTTCTGCCCTTTGCCTTTGAGTGATGCTGTGCAGGTCACACCACCTTTCTGTCCTCCTGAGATATGAATATTCAATCTTTTATAAAGCAATTTGAAGTCTAAAAAAAAGTGGTTTTTGGGGGTTTTTTTTGTGGGTTTTTTTGTTGTTGATTTGGGGGTTTTTTGTTTGTTTCTGCTGTTTTGTTTTGTTTTGGTTTTTTTACTTTTCATTACTGACCCCTCAGATTTTCTAATTTATTTTGGGTCCACTCTTCATTCCAAGTTTGTTGGTAGAGAAGGAGGAAGTGAAACAGGTTTGGCAGCATGCTGAGTTGCAGTACTGAGCCTTTAAGGTGTATATTCATTTCCAAGATCCAGGAAACTCAAGGAGGGGTTACATGGTGAACCCAATCAGTTTAATAAATATATTCCAGATTTATGGTGCCGCAGGTGCTCATTAAAGAGTTGTTTGCTTTTAAGCAAGATTTATTTAAATAAGACATCCACTGAATCAATAAAATGCCACCTCTTGCTGCCTTTTTTACTCAGCTCTTACCTAGCAGTTCAAAATATTCAATAGATCTATAGTGAACTTCATTGTCCCCAGCTGCTGCTGGGTTTTACATCCTTTCACACCTAATCCTCACCATCTGCACATTCAAGATTAGACATGATCCCTCGTGGACCTTGCTGCGTGCGAGCATCCAGCTCAGTGGCTCAGACAAATTTCTCTCATCACTCAAACCACATCCTGTGCACCCACAATTACTTCACAGCATTACAGAGAGGCTCACTGGAGCCACAGAAATACATTCATATTACTTGGCAATTATTCAGCACCTGGGAGGATTATACTTTTAAATTACTCATAGACTGTTAGCACATAGATGCTAAGGTTTTCAGGGATTTTAAAAATGAGTACCTATGGGTAGTGTCTGTTTATCACATTATTAACACAGGGCCTGCCTTATTACACTGGTTGCAGAATTTAGAATAGGAGTCTGGTCAAAACAATCTGTGTACAAAGTACCTTCTAAAGGTCAGTTCTAAAACGCTCATTATGGTTTTGGCATTTCAGATTTTTTTTTATTTTTTTTTTTGTAATCATTCAAAATCTTAGTCCTGGAGCTATTTGAGCAGAAAAACACACAATGCAATTGGACAACTCTAAATACTTCAGCCAATATGTGCTGTATAATTCACCTTTCACATCATTCAAAGACACTTCCACAGCTTTCATAAACATTGCAGAGTTAATAGCTCCATCCTTGGCTACAAGGCCTGTGAAGTCACTGTTATCTCTGGCTGCAAAATCAAACATTAAGCTGACATATCAGCTGTCAACTGCATTAAATGCTGCTGCCCTATTTGTTGTTTTGGAGGTTTTTAAGTTATTTTTCTAACATCCTCTTTCATGGCAGAATTGAAGCCTGAAGGATGCAGGCCAGCATCACCACCCACGTGATCTATGACAGGCCAGATATGGAGCTGCTTTGGTATGTGGCAGTTCAAGAAACAGAAACCTGGGGTTACCAAATCAGTGCATGTTTGAGTTCTATTGAACACGTGTAATTCAGCTGAAGAGGACAGGAAATGATGGTGACACTGCTCCAAACCAGGGGAGTGACATAAGTTCAGATGACCAGCACAGAGCCACTGTAACTGACTGTGACAGCAGCTGTAAGTTCATGGCATGCTTCACATCCCAGATGCTTTGGAGTGGGAAAAGGGTTTTACACAATCCCAAATTCATTCCATGCAAGTGGATCTGAGGGATGAAAACAATCCTGACTCCTCTGTTTAGATATTCCTTTCATTCTTCTGTCTTTGCTATAATTTATTTCTGCTTCACCAGAGTCCAATGTGTGCCTTGGATGGGGAGTTAAAATGCAGCCTGTGTCTTAAGAACAAGCTACTATTTAAATAGAAATTAAATAATGCTAAAAAAATAGCCTATGGGAGTTGTCCCAGTCACGAGGTAAAATGAGCAATATTTTAACTTAATTTAACAGTTCTCTTCCTCTCTAAAAATTCTGGCTCTTGAAAAAGTTTCAATCTCTGGAACACAAATACCAATTTTGTCCTAATATATTTTCCTTGTTACTTTCATAATAATGAATAGTTTTAAATAAGAGAAAAAAAAAAAAAAAAGTTGTAATTTGTGTCCTGGAAAAACACTTCTATTTTTGGAAAAGCAATGAGCATGATTATCTTCCATTGAAGAGCAAGAATAATAGGTATTAATGATGGCACTTCTGCTAATTTCATAACCCATCCTCCCAGCTGAATGAAGCAGGGTTTATTCAGTGAGCCTCACTGAATTCAAACATTTGAACATCACAAGGTGTTCAGCACTATACAGCACAGCTGAACACTGCAAATACTGTATTTTAGCTCAGTGCTGGATAATGGATTAGCTGTACTTGCAGTCCTCAGTAACAAATACTCTTTAAAACAAAATTAGCCTTTAGAAAGAGTATTTCAAAACAATCAGTGAACCCCGACAGCTTGGGGAAATACAATGCAAAGTCTGCAATAATAAATCCTGCAACTGCATTTTATTGCCTTCAGTGATTTTTCCATGGATCTCCTATCCCCTAATTTTAGAAAACAATTGTCTCACTCATCAGTTTTTTGAGTATAAAAGAGTCGCTCCTAGGAGCATGAAATATGGATGTCACCCCCTCATGTATAGACAGAATTATTCTCTCTCAGGAGTAACCATAAGAAAGAAACGACCATTGGCCCAAAATTCCTGGTTCATAGACCTGAAATTTAACAGGAATTGTTGTAACAGATGCGAGTCTTACTGTTCTTTGACCCACACCAAATGGGTCAGCTCATGATCTCTTCCAAAGCCAAGGTGCATCTGTTCAGTGCCTGCTGCTGCAACATTCACGTGCTGGCACCTGGAGCTGCAGAGCCCCGCTCACACCCCAGCTGGGCAAAACCTTCTGCCAACCTCAGGGCTGGATTCCTGCCAGCCAAGCTGGAAACTGGTTCTTGGAATGGATCTGCCACTGGGAAGACAGGGCCACCGTTTTAAAACACACACATCCATCTGCTGAGTGCCAAGGAACTGGTCTTGAAGTAAGAAAAAATACCTGGGCACAGCTATTCGTTCAGGAGCTTCCCAAAGGCATTTGGAGATGGGGAAGGGGAATCGACCTGGCTAAAGGAGGTGAAAATCTGCAGCTGATGTGAAGTGAATGAGACAGGCTTTCTGCTGGGATGACAGCAGATGATGGTGTAATTCAATATTTACCATAATGAGAGGTCACAAGGGAGCGTCCACAAGCAAAACTCATATTTGCTCCTGCCTGCTTGGCCCTGCAGCCCTCACAGAGCTCTGTTAACAACGTGTGTGTGTGAGTTAAATGTAATTATACACACACACACTTCACCCACACGCCAGTTTTCATATGGTGACATTAACATCCCTTACGAATTAATTAAACCTAACAAGACACCCATAATTAAGACTTCTGAGGTTTATTATTTCTCTTTTACTATTGGGAAACAGACCCAGGGAGATTAAGTGCCTTATCTAAGTAAATGAATCTCTAAATTACAGTGGGAACACAGTCCAGGGGCCCTGATTCCAAACAAATTGACTACTTAAGCACTGAAGGCTTTGTGCATGGGAATTAAACAAATTATCTGAGTTTAGTTGCCAGTGTATCCTTTTCTGGATGAAAACATATCTCTGGAACTAAATATTAGCCAAGTTGAGAATCTTTCCCTTGAAAAATTAAATCAATTCAACACCTGTTTGAACTTTTAATTGTGAATGTTTGCTTTCATATTTCTTTCAGTAACACATTGTCCATTTATGTTATCTCTGTGAGATGCAGGAACAGAGCCTTTACTAATCCACTGCTCTAATTACTGAAACGTTTTTACAGATTGAGAAATACATTAGATAAATTCTATTTTCTATCATCAGGCTGTCTAATCAATTAAGAGAGAAGCACATACAAGTATTGAGGCATCACCTGGTTATTTTTTAACCTTCAGCTATACAGGACTTGGCAAAAAGCAATGAGATTTTAGGGAATTCTTCCTCTTCTGGATCACAAATAAACACTAACAAAAGTTCTGAAACATGGCCTTAAGGTGCCCTTCATTTCAAGGCCATTTCTAACAACTAGAGAATAAATTATGGAAAAAAATGCTTCAAAAATGTTCTAAGTAATGAAAGTTGCAGGAGTACAGAGGACCTGAAAGACTATCAGTCTAATGCAAAGTGGCACTTCCTATATTCCTAATGTAAAGAAGCCATATAACAACCTACAGTCAAATCCATTAGGAAAACTAATGACCTACTGACCTCAAATCACATTTTTACTCTCTGTTTAATTATAAAATCACTGAAAAACTGCAATTTAAGATCATCTGCATCCAGCCAGTTATAAAACTTCTGTATGGGTGAGCTCTAAGGAGCCCTTGTGATGCTGACTGGCACAGGAAATGTCACCTCACCTTTGCACGCCATTCCAACTTGAAAGAAAACCAGACACTTGTCTTTTTAGGCTTGAAATCCCTCATTATTGATCCACAGAACATCAACATGTTTCATGGCTTGTTTGTTCCCTAAAAATAGTAACTAGATTGTGTTCAAGTGCCACTTTTTAAGGAAAAAACAAAACACAATGAAGTGAGACAAGCCTCAGTGCGCAGGTGGGTCAAGGCTGCCCAAACCCACTTTGGAAAAGCCAAAATAAGTGATTCCCCAAAAGCTCCACACACCATTTGCCTCATCTCTCAGCCAGTCCTGGGGACCTGGGAATCCTAAAATGCAATTTGACTGAGTTCTTGTATTCCTCTCTCCCTCACATCTCCAATCTTCCCTGTGCACAAACCTGTCCTGCCCCTTCTGGCAGGCAGCTCATGGCCCAGTGTCTCTTTGGTCTCTGTCAGTACTTCTTGCAGAGAATTTCAGCATGATAAAACATACAATCAATGCCTGTATCAATCAATCCAGGAAAAAAAAAATTATACACTAAGCAGTGATACCAGCAAACCTATGTGTTGGTTTTTGGGTTTTTTTGGTTTTCTTTTGTTTTGTTTTTTTTTAAAAACATTTGGTGTAATTGGCCTGGTTTTTCCCTGCTACTAAAGGAGTAGAAGTAGGAACTTCACAACCACTCTGCTGCTTTCTTCTTGCCCATTTTTCTTTGGCTGTGACTTTCTGCTCTGCTGGAACTGCTCTTAAACCATCCTGGCTGGAGATGCAAACACAGAGAAACTCCAGAACAATCTCCACCAGCAGTACCAGGAAACACAATCATTTAGATATGCTCCAAGCACAGCAACACCTTGTCAAACACAGCAGAAGGTGAGCTGGGAATCAGCCTTCAAGATATCTGAACCAAAAAAAAGATGAAAGCTGGTGGTTGAACACTGGTTAGTTATTAGAAAGAATTGAAAATATCAGTCACACAGGAATCTCTGGGCAGGTGATACCTTTTCCCACTCCTAAAAATGACAGATAAAAAGGAAACATCCACAAAGCAGCATTGTATTTCCTCATCTCTCCAACCTAGCATTGGAAAGGAATGCCTGGAATTGCTCTGGTCTCTCTCCTGATCTATACAGGCCCTTGGAAAGGCTCCACAACCATCTGCAGACATCAGGAGTTATCAACCACTCCAGCTCCCTGCTCCCCTCCTGCCCCACTTCTGGGCAAAGAGATACAAGCAGCAAACAAAAAATGAGAATTAACAAACTCTAAATCTTTACCTGCTGAAATAATGAAGGGCAAATTGAACTTGGTGTGATAGTCAAGGCTAAATTAACAAACACTGTTACATGACATACCGAATACAAAAATTTGCTACCTGGGGTACTGCTGGTTTTAAGGCTGTTTCCATCTGTGCAGGTCTCAGTGCTGCTTTCTGTTTCACAGGGAGATCATTTTACACTCAGCCCTCAAAATACTTTTCATGGATTTTTACAGTCTCTATGGAAAAGCAGGACTAAGCAGTATCTTTTCTCTGCCCAGTTCTGAGCAATTGAATTTTTAATTTTTCCCCCCATACTTGAAACAAAAACTGCCAGAGCTGAAGATTTACAAACAATGTGTGACATTCTTCACAACTCCATCTCAGCTCCTCCTTTAAGTCTCCTGCCTCATTTCTCGTTTTCTATCTTCGTTTAATTGCACCATCTATCTTTCTTTTATATTTAAACCCTCCTTTACTTCTCCCTTTTACTTTCTCTAGCAAGCTACTTTCACATTCTCCATCAGCTTTCTCTTCTCACCCAGCAAGCAGGTGCTTGGATTCTGCAGAGGTAGGGGCCAAACCTCTTGGTCAATTTTATCAAGAACGTGGAGAGAAAAAAAAAAAAATTAAATGAGAGAAAAAATAACCACACTTTACCAAAAAAGTAGAATACAACGTTTTTAAGTTGAATGATGATGCTTACACCAAGATCAAAAGCACAGTGAGTCACAGAACTGCAGATCCTCCTGTGCAAGAATTAATGTTGAAAACTAAATCCTTGAACTTCCTGAACTAATTAACAAACAAAAGACCCAACAAGGTACATTTTTCATAGTGGACCAAAAGAATGTAGGAAAATACAATGGGGAAGAGGATTTAAGCACTGTCAGCTTTTCAAAACAACCCTTCACACCATGAGCTAAAGCTTTGACACTGCCTGTCTGAAAATTCAACTTATATTGACATTTTCTTCTTTCTCTCCAGTTCAGTTTAGCCGTGAATCACCTGTTCTGCTGCTCCTGGGTGCAAGCTGCTGTTAACAATTTGACATCCCTGCCACTGTGCACTAAACACATTCCAGTGCTTGCCCCTGCTGATTGCAAATGGGACACAGGGATCTCTCAGATAAAAATGTTTATTATGGGATCACAATGCATGGTTACATTTATGCCTTGGTGGCCAGCCTTGCCTGTCTAGCAATAAACATCTCAGAAATAAGCAACTGAAATACAGGGGATGAAAATCTGGGATGGAGAATTCCTATCTCCTAAAAACCACAGAATTGTCTCCCTGTGAATTCATAATTCTGCCAAAAAGCTGAGCACATCTAAAGGTGATTTCAGCATATCTAATTATTATTTAACTTTCCACTTCTGCCTGTTTGAGTTTTTAAACAACTTTGGGGGTATGTCTATTCCTGTATTATGTGTCACTTGAACAAATTCATATGAAGTTTGAAACTTTGCCTCAGTTTCCCAGCTCCACCCGACTGCAGCAACAATCATCAGCTCATTTGCAGGGCACAGCTGTTTTCATCACCCAGGTATCACCAAAAACTACCTCACTTTTTAAAAGATCAAGGGTCAGAAGGTACATGAAAAAAAAAATATACCTGGAGATTTAAAAAAGCTGGCTTTGAGATATTAAAAACAGATAAAAACACCAAACAAACAAAAAACTTGACAGTTGGAGGTTTTTCTGTCTTGTGGGGGTGGAAAGTGAAGACAACCAAGAGACTACTAAAATTATTTTGCTTATGAAGAGGAAATATACATGTGAAACCCAGAGTTAACAGTGGCTGACTTTGCCTCTTTTAATTTCCAAATAATTCCACACTTGGAAAATTTAGGTGTGATCTTTTTTTTCCAATTTCCCCCCAACCTCTAATTAAAAGTCACACTAAAAAAAAAAAAAACCCTCATTCACTGATAAATAAATGGAAACTTTAATAGTTACCAGAATAAGTGTGCTAAATATGGATACAAAATTAAATGCTAAAAGTGGAGCTATTTATCATGCTGTTTTTACTTTCCCATTCACATATCTTATATATATACTTTTTTTTTTTTATGAGGGGGGCTGTATTTCAGAATTCTAGCTGCCATCCTAAAAAACACAGATTTTTTTTTTTTTCCTGCTGTGTGCAAAGAGCAGGAATGTTACACTTTTATCATTCCACGATTCAGGAAGCATCACAACATTTGGGACAACAAAATCGTGACCTACACGTCTGTCTAAAATAACAATATCACAGTTTTGAGGGCTGAAGGAATCCAGTTCACCACCCACATCCTTTTATACTGTGACTGCTCTTAAGGAGCATCATTTCCCTTTCCCAGAGGCAGCTTCCCAAGTGCTGATGGCACAGCTCTCACCCTGCAGACACCACATGAATACCACAGCTTCACTTTTTGACGTTAATGGGTTTTCTCTAACATATGATGGAGAAAATGCCTCATTTCTCCCCACCTTCTCCCAAAATGATGCTAAGTGTCTTTAGTCAGCTGTGACGATGCCACCATGTGTGACAACATTCTCAGAGCTCTGAAAGGAGCAGGGAAAATTTCCATAGTCTGGAGAAAGCAACAACTTCTTGTATGCACGGAAAAGAGCCTGCCAGCTAATAAGAAGAATATTGTTATTTACTTTCACACTAGGAAACTGAGAATCAGACATGATTCCAGCAATGTCATGAGGGATCAGAACACAGGGAAAGCAGTGAGATTCAACCACACAACCATCCTCAGGTGTTGATGCTGCTCATCCATAGGGAAGTGGGAGCAAACCACCTGTAAGAAACTTTAGGACATACTGGAGTGTTAACCAGTCCCATTCCTGACATTCCAGGAGATTCCACACCTGGTGGGCCAGGCACAGTCTCTGCTGCCAGGAGGCACGTGGTGAAAGCAAATTAAAAGCTGATACCAACATGAAATCACAATTAATGATTACATGATTATTCATTATAATAAGTGATTACTGGACACGACCCTGCCTTGGCACACACACTCCAGCCCCATCCACGATGCTCCCTTTCCCCTCCACATGCCCACAGTCTTAGAATTTAGGAGAAACACCTTCCAATTCCAGATTTTGGAATAAGAGATTTACCTATCACATAAGGATATGGTGGCCTCCCCAGCTGATTTAAAATGCAGATATTATTGAGCAGCCTGCTCTAGTGGGACGTGTCCCTGCCCTCGGCAGAGGGGCTGCAATGAGATGATCTTTGAGGTCCCTTCCAACCCAAAGCATTCAGCGACTCCATGATATCATTTCTCTATTATCTCACAACTAGAAAGTGCACTCCAGTGCATAAGTGCTGTAGCTCCAGCTCATTCTCACATTGCTTGTTGCAGTTTTATTTAGTTAAGAAATTTGCATGAAACGTTCCGATGACACACGATACATATGTGCAGACACTTCAGTATTTTTTTTTTACCCCATTCCTGCTGTTGTTGAGTGAAATGATGGCATCTATCACAAAAGCAGAACAGAGTAGACTGTTACAACTCTACTACTAAGAGGCAGAATGTGAATAAATGATCCTGAATGGAGAGGATTTTTTAAATGCTGCTTGTCTTGTGACAAACAAGGCTTTGACTTGGGCTTCAGGCTGCACCAGAAAGCCAGGGCAGATCCTTATTCAGTTATTCATTAAGCCAATTTTCTCGTGCACAACAAGCTATTAAGGTCATAATGAATATCCTATAACAGCAATTGAAGAAAATAGAAGAAATACATAGCACAGTCGAGCCCTTTACTGCAGTACATTGAACTTGTTTTCTACTCCATAGGGTATCCACAATTTTTTGTCTTTCTTCCACAATGAACTTTATAGGCAAGCTAGAGGATTTATCCTGATTTCACTCTCTATCTCCACACTAAGAAGACAGAAAAACCAGAGCATGTGCTGCAGCACATTATCTTCTTACAAACAAATCTCTGGCAATTTCAGGAAGAATATAGATTCTCACAGAATTCAGTTAACCTCTTGGGTAAAACTGTATTTCTAAGTATAACTCCATGAATTTGTAGACAACAAACAGGCAGTATAATTTAGTGCTGGCACAAAAATATTTTACTGGGCCGGCATAGCTCACGGCACTAACTCTCTGAAGTACTCAGCAATTCAGGAAGGAAAAATTGAGAGAATGCTGGAATTAATTTATCACCAGAGATGGGTTCCAGCTCTACATATGGGATATGAAGTTCAGTTTCTTTCAATCCACACATATAATTATGTTCCATTTTTGTTAAACAGACACTGCAGAAAGGGTTTTGTTTGTGGGTGCATTTGTCCTTTTCTCATTTGTCTTGGCTCACAGGAAAACAGAGATATTATGGGAGACAGCTACAAAGTATTTTCCCCCCTCCAAACAAACCTTTATACCATAAAAATATAGTGCAGCTTCTGTTTATAAGCCCTAATAATTTGGTGTCATGAGATACGTTGAGTGGATAGAAGGATATAAAGAAGCCAAGCTAAAATCTTCAGGTTTCAGGTACTATTTTAGAAACACAGATTTTTGTCTCAGACAGTTTGAACTTCCAGTGGCATTCACAGAATCACAGAATCACCTCCAAAATCACTGCAATACAGGAGTGAAGACCTAGCATTTGTTTGACACTGCCTGGGTGAATTCTGATCTCTTCAGGGGCTTTTCCTGTGCTCCATTTTCTGATGGCAATAATATTTTAATCTGTGCTAACAGGTGACTGTCAAGTGACGTCCCAGCATCCAGGCAGGAACAAAGTGATGGCTGTTCCAAGTCTGTTCCTCAAAGGCAAAACCCTAAATCCAATTATAGCAATGCAGTATCCTCCTGCATGGGATGTACCCTACTTTTACAGACAGGTCATTTCAAAATCCCCTTTCTCTACTGTTTTAATTCAAGTGGGTTTTGTTTCTTTATTAATTTTCAAAATTTAGCTAGGAGAGTCAGGGAGGGATTAGCCAGCTAATGTTAAAGACAACTGAATAGAGGCTTTTGGTGTAATTTTCACTGACTCCATCAAATCATGCATTTTTATCACTTATTTAGTTCAATCTCAACATCTGATGCATGGTTGCCTTTGATTCAGAGTGACAAGAAAAAAAGTTTACTGTTAAAGATTAATCATGTTCTTCTGTTCCCACTCTCCTTCTGCTCTTAGATTTAGGAGGATGCACTCAACTGTAGCTTTATTTTCACATTATGAAAAATCTAGTCTAGATTCCATGTATTTGTAATTTATTCTTCCATATTTCTTACTCAATAGTAATGTAAGTAATGCATGTAATAAACACACATTTCATTCATTCCTTTTGTACTTGACTAATAAAAGGTGACTACTCTCAAAAAGTCCTTCTGTTTATCCATGACTCTAAAATGTGTAGCTTGTCTGTTTCTTCTTTGTGCTTCTCACCTTTGAAACGTCCTTATGGTCATTACCTCTCAATTTAGCATCACTTGGAAAAACTCTAACTCTGTTTTTGGTAAAGGGAGCACTGCTACTTCCCCTCTCCCAACTGCTTCAAGGCCCAGCTCACACCATCAGCACACTGTAAGAAAATGCATGTGCTGCACACCTCACCCATCACCTAAGGGTCCAGACAACAAGATTTTCCTCTTTTTCCTCAGAAATGTTCAAGGCCACACTGGACATGGCTTGGAGCAACACGGTTTAGTGGAAGGTACACAGAGGGTGGAATTGGGTGACCTTTACGTGTCCTTTCCAGCCCAAACCATTCCATGATTCTGTGATTTTCTCTTTTACTTTTGATGTTAATCTTCATTTTGTATAAAACCTGCTGTGTCAGAAGCAGATCTGTCATTCCAAAACTTACCGTGTATTTATCAAATCACACTCATTAATAACAAAAAAAGGAATGAATCCATTTTGTTGTCTTTAATAATCTCATTCATTTCTTATCTGAAGCTTAACAAAGCCATATTTTCACAGTAAGTAGCAATCCTTCCTACAGGACTGTCATCAATGTCTACAGAATTGTAGCTTTTATTTTAAATGGTATTTAAAAGAGGTTCTGTCATTTCTAGTTGCAAAGATAACTGCTGAAACATGAAAGCAAGAATATCAATGCTGTAGCTGACTCCTAAGCCTGAAAGATACAATGCCTCTGCTACTGCTCAGAACAAGATGCTGAGCAGTCATGGTGAAATTAAGGGAAAAAAAAAAAAAAAACCAACCTAAAATTTATTTTAAAAAACCACATAAGCAACTTTTCTCACTTTCTGAGATTGACTCCTCCCCGCTTCGTGTTGCTCCAAAGAAACTTGTGAGAAAACCCGGTCTTTCCTGTCAAATATGGTAGTATTTGATGATAAAAAGAGACAATTAGGAAGAACTGGAATTGAAAAATATTCTTCTTTCAAAAGCAAGCACAGGGTCCTGCACAAAGGAGAGGAGAGATAAAGATGGGATCAGAGGGGGGAAGGTGAAGGAGGATGGATCACCCAGCTTCCCTTCTATGTTCACTCTCCTTTGGCAAAGATTTTTTTCCCTTTCTGGACTCCCATCAAGAGAAGCCCATTTCCCCCAGTGTGATTTTTCAGCTGCAAGGACCTAGCAGGGCCCTAACCCAAAGGATGGGACCACATTTGTGCCAACTCTACACGCAGCACTGCAGTCCCTCTGCCTGTGAGGGATGCCATAGCTGGGACACCAAATGGTGAATTTCTCTGTGATAACACAATCTGCCCCATTCCAAAAGCAGCAACTCATCTGAATCTGAGACTTAAATCCAATTCTAAAACCATTTATTAAGAAAAAAACAAAAAGCCACATTCTCTTTCAACATAGAGGTAATCAAATATCTGGGCTGAATTGCTGCTGATGGGTTTTACCTGATTAAATTACTACTGAGAGGACAAAAGTATTGGTGAGCTCAGAGCGTTGAAGCAGTGCAACACATAAAAATACTGTGCATCAGCAAAATCCTGACATTAAAGGGGTTAATTACAATGCTAGAATGAAACATGCAACACCAATCACCACTTATTGTCAATTATTTGCAAATGTGTAGATAAATCAAGTAAATGGATGTGATGTATCCCTTTCAATAAACTGAATACTGAAAACCATGTCACCAGGAATTAGACAAATTAGCTGTCTATTAGTGAATGAAGTAAATAGAAAAGTTTAAAATACAATACATCTTTAAAGAGTGAAGAAGCTTCATTTCTTACTAAAGGAATTGGCAACACTGGAATTTGAACTGAGAAAGCCTCAGTTCTACAATTACATGAACCTTTAGTGCAGCTCTACAGATAAGTTATTGTCCTGGGATCGACTAATCCTTTCCCTGGAAATGGCCGGAGCATTCTGAGCTGAAGGATGATATTTTTATGGACTGCTGGTTGCTTTTAATTCCTTTATAGCCCATTAAAATACAGTCTTTTAGCCATTTTAACCTTGTTTGGCACAAATGGTTGCACTTGAAATTCATCGACTTAAATGGCCCATGGAAGGTATCATTAAGAAATGCTGTAGCAGATTTTTTTTTTAACTTGCAATGCATTTAATTATTAATGTCCCTCTATCATTTATGCCCCATTGTTTTCCAGATTTTCCACATCTTTCACCTTACCTGTTCAAAGAGTTACAGAAGCTGGAACAAAGAATTCCAGATACATTCACAGTTATCACTAGACCTTGCAATAGTCCTGAGTGTCTGTGCTATGAGTTTTGGTGATTATATCCAAATATCCAAGGTTAGGCTCAATAACAAACTGAGGGCAACACTGTCATTTACACACGATAATCTGGAGATACTATAGACTCATACACCAATGAGAATACTTGCCATGCACATATATATATATGCATTATTTTTTTATTTGTTCTTACTTTAGGACGACCTCTGAAAATAATTGTATTTTTGCTTCTCTGATCTACAGTATGACTTGAGGAATACAGGTTAGCTCACTGGTTTCCAGTAACAAGAGGGCCCATAACCTTCAAAGATTATTAATTTTCCTAAGTTTTCCTTGAACAACTCCAGTATTAAGATTTAAATCTGTAATATGCAAACATTAATCTCCTTTCTGTAGAATCCAACATTGGAGTGACAAGCAGGACTTGCCATTGACATAAAAAAGGAAAAAAATATCCTATAAAACTACTCTCATTCATCTAGCCAGCACTTGTCCTTATTTCTATATTTGTTTTTATGTATGTTAAAACAATCACTTCTTTTGTAACATTGCTGAAGTAGTCAAGGACAATCTGCTTTCTTTTTCTGTACAAAAATAGAATTGTAAGAAGAAAAACCACCAAACCAAGAGTTAGTTATCTTTCTTAGAATCATTACCTATCAGCTATTCCTTTCAATCATTACCTATGATTTTTACTGTTCTGTAAATAAAACACACAACCCCCTTCCCTCTAGTTACTATTTCCCAGCTGTACACCAAAAAGTGAATTCCTGTTTCTCATCTTGGAGTAATTTATCCCAATCCCATAAGAGCAGTCCCAAGAACAGTGCTGAGCCTCACCACCATCACCTCCAGCTTCCAAAGGGAAAAGCTGGAGCTGGAAGTGGATCTGGAGAGAGGGAAACAGCTGTGACAGGAGGCAACTGAGTTGAAGGAACAGCAAAATGGAAAATAAATGTCTTGGAGCTCTCAAGGTGACTGAGAGCCAGGGAATTTCAGGTTAAAGGGCTATTGCAGAGGTGCCCATCATTTTCTCAAGCTTAAGTCACCGCAACATAAATCAGTATAGAACACAATACTTTTGAAAAAATAAAACCCAGCAAACCAAATCCCAAAAGATTATTTTGGAGGAAGAGAAGGGAAGCGTAGAGCTAGGAGCCCAAAATTCTGCATTCTTATGAAATAAAAGCATTTATCTTAAGATATATATTATATATGCCCAGTAGAAAATCAAAAGGGTTTATTACTTGCGTGAAGACTAACAAGAAAATAACGTAATTTCCCTAAGAGTTGGTTTTCTGTGAGAGTGCTGATTTATACAGATTTGCACAGCCTGAGAGGCTGTGTTAAGATCACGGATGCATTGACTGAGTCTCATCTCACCAATTTTCTTTCCTAATCTTTGAGGAAAATTATCTGACATGAGGTCATGAAGCCCAAAGCACCTGGTACCTAAGAATTTGTTCTTGCCTTTCCTGGCCATGCTCTAAACCAATCCTAAATCACCACAAAATATCAATTTAGCACTTTCCAGGACAGCATTAAATGGCACAACTCAGCTTTAATGCCAAAAAGCAGAAACACAATGTGAAAACAGAGGATTCAGTGTTGTAAACTCCTCATAGCCTTGGACACCAGCTCTGTACATAAAGGGGGATCAAATACATGGAAAACCCTGCTTTGAACTTTTTAAGTTCTTTATAATTTTTTTTGTGGTGCTACCTAATATCCCAAAGAAATAAAGGAATCCAATGAAGAATCCATTAAAGAAAAAAATAATATTAAAAAGTAACAAAGGAGTAATGACATCTGCAAACACTTTTCATTGCACATCTCTGTACTTTTATGTCTCTCAATAAAGGTGTATTTTCTAGGAAAAAAAAAAGCGGATATAACAGTAAAGTTAAAATTTCAGGAAAAACAAACTGAATCTGCTTCAAATTCCTAAATATGACATTAAGTGAGCATAAATGTATGTCTCTGTTTTGAACAACACATGTATGGAACCACCTTAGAAGTGAAGTAATGAAAACATATTTTTATGTATTCTGATAGAAATTTGGATTTAATTACTAAAAACTTAACAGAGAGCAGCAGTATCCAGTTGTCCACAACAGTGCAGAACCCTGCCCATCATATACATTTTTCATACCTGCACAAGAAGTATGGAAATAAAACTTGTCCCCTGACTTGTTAACAAATGCATTTTCATTTACAGTCTCCTCTTCCTATACAAGCCGTGATTTAGCTCAGGCTGGGGAAGCATTCTAGGCAAAAATCACTTCACACTTGTCCCATGGATAAATTTTCCTCCTAGACACCTCCTGTTGCCTGTGCTGTTCTGTGCTTTCAGAAAGTCGTGGGAATCTTATTAGAAACTGTTTTCCAAGGAATCTGTGGAATTCATTGGGCAGATTGAATTGCAGGAAAAAAGTAAGTCTAGTTCACCAGGTTTCTTCCAGAGCTGGCAATACAGAAGCAGCAGCTTCCATGGGTGTACATATATATATATATCTGTGTGTGTGTGTGTGTATATTTAGGTCTGATAATCCAGTAAGAGCAGAACAGAATGTATTTTCTATATAGGAAGAAAAAAAAATCAAAACAAATGTATGGAATAGCCAAGAATAGTCCTAAAATTTCTGCACAGCAACAGAGAAAGCAAAGCTATCAAAGTCAAATAAGAACAACTTTTACAGAGTACTTTTCTTCTTATGCATTCAATGCCTTGTCCAGAGTTACAGTAACAATTACCACAACAATAATAAGGTTTGCTAAGACCATTCATTACAATTTTATAAGAAATAAAGCTCTAATCCTTCGTGTCCTCAGTGAAGAGCAGGTAAACTCTGTATTTCTTGCTGGGATTTCTTCAGTAACTAATCCACACTGAATTATCAGCACAGAATGACAGTCAGCAATCCAGACCACTGACAGAGGCTCTCCTTCCAGTTTTTAATTTCCAAAATTTCATTCACTTGGGCCATTATTGCTTTGTTACCTCCATTTATTTTTTTTGCCTACATTTGGTAATAAAAGATAATTACTAATGTATTACATAATTACTAATTAATTTTTATTTAGATTATTATATATAACATGAAAACGCACACAAAAATATAAACATATGTATATACACACATATATATATACATATACATACATACATATATATATACTTCTTATTCATTATTTTACCTAACCAAAATCTTACACCACAGACTAATCCATGACAGAATATTCCCAGGGGGTTTAAAATGTCCCTGCACGATACTCATTACAAATGGAAAATTAACAAGGAAAGTTGCTTAACGATTGCCTCCAGTTTCCCAGAGACTGGAAATTAACATTTTGAAAGTGGATGCAAACTCATTTTGGTATTTTATGGTGTTTAACAATAAAAAAGTCATATTGCTTCTCAAAATGGGCAATAAATTAATCCACTGGTGTATTCTGAATTTTGCTACAGCACCTGCCTAATACAGTAAATACTTACTCCAACTATATCACTCATAAAATTCTATTATTCAAGTTAACAGGTCCAGGAACAGTTAGAGATATTGCTCATGAGTATGTGCACAGAGAGCATGAAAACTCCAAATTTAGACAGCCCCTGTAGGAACTGTGACAAAAATACACCTAGACAAATGATAATATAACTAAATAACTAAGTAACTAACTAAATGGAAGAGTAAATGCTGGGTCAAATCCTCCAAGAAAGAAAAAATATCAAACTGGAGAAGGAAGAAAGTGGGGATTTTCCTTTTTTTGATCTTAGGTCTTCAGGTTGTACAGGTTTTTAAGAAAAGCTACAAACTGCAGTAGAATAAACTTAATAAATGATTTTGATTCGAAACCAGGAAGACTAATGGGCACAGTGGTTTCTTGTTAAATTACTGGGTAGTTAGTAACTCTAATCATACTATATTCCTACTTTGGGAAAAATAATCCAACATGATCTCAAAAGACAGTAAGAAATTAAACCCAAATGAAGGCCATGAAAAACTTCAGACCCACTGCGACCCACCAAATAGCTTTCCTTGTATTATTATTCTGTTTTTGAGGTGCCTGTGGCATCAGGGATTTCCTATGTGATGAATTCTCCCAGTTCTACCAGAAGTCCAGCTCTAGCTCAGTCTTTTGCATTTCCAAAGGGACAAGAGGCAGAAGAGCTGCTGCATCACTTGGACTGAAAATCATCTCTATTCCAGAACCATTTCAAGCAAATTTACTTTCTCCTTGTACTTGAAATAAAAGCAAGCCAGGCTATGAGATCACCAACTAACCCCTTTTCCTGCTGCGCAAACATGAAAACATCTGAATTTTTCTCAGTTTCCCCCCTAAATTTTCTTGTTGCTGCTGAAATGTGTTTCTGGTGGGGGAATCATATGATAGTTCACATCCTGTGGTCAAAATGTGAGATTATTTTCACTGCCAGGAAGATCGCTTGAGGATATATGAATACTGTATTTTTTTGCTTCAGTCACCCAAAACACTGACCTATTGATCTGGTACAAATCAACGATGACAAATACTAAATTTCCTGTTTCCTTCTCAAAAGATTACAGTTCAAATTATGTAACACACGGAACATCTCAATTTAGCATTACTTGAGAATATCAGAAAAGGGAATTTGGAAAACGTGATTTGTTTTCTTCCATTGATATTATCAGAGTTCTTTAAAGCAAAGCACTACAGAACATTTCCTTTCTCTTGATTGAACTCTTAATCCAAAGTCAACTATTGGGTTTTGTACATTATAATCCAACCAGGGTGTTCTAATCAAGCCCATTTTTTTTTGTGTGTTTGGGAGGGAGGGGGTACAAGGAGTGTGCTTGGGGCTGACTTTATTTAAAGGAATGCTGAGAAGTTTTCTGCTGAAAGACTCAGTTGATAAATGGTGGTTAGGAGAAGAAAACTGGTTATTCAATGGACAAAGTGGTGTGTAATTTATTTTACTTCATTAGATGCTGAATTCTTCAAACACTGCTAGGAATTAGAATGCTTCGAAACCAATTATTGTAAGTACATTTAATCACAGCTTTGAAGTTACTTTCAACATAGCATATTCTTTTTGATTAAATTATATCTTTCTGCCATTCCACTACAAGTACTCAGTTCAAGGGCAGAAGAAAAAAATAAAAAAAAAACCAAAACAAACCTATCAAATGTCATAAATAAAAACAACAATAATTTTGCTGGGTTTTTTTCTGAAATATTTCCACAAACTCCTATTGCTACAGGAGTACCAGCTCCTGCAGAAACTTGAGTACAATTTTGAATGCATACAAATTATCACAAAATTAAACAATTATGTCATTATATATGTACAATTAATTCCAAGCAGAGAAGCAGAATAGCAGGGAGCAGAAAGATGAACTAAAAATGCACTTGCAAGGTGCATGGATTTCTTTTTGAGCAAAGATTAAAGGAGTTCAATGGACTCTTTCTCTCACCTTGCTTCTTTGTACATATAGTACTGGTAATTCAAGCTCTCTGTTATGTGATATTTCTCTTTATCATGATAAATGATGGCTGAAAGTAGCCATTTTGGTTCAAGCCTGCCTCCTACTTGAAAGAAAATCTTGGTTCAGTGATTTAGGCAAGGCAAAGAACCATGAATCTCCTCCCTATTCCTGACTTGGACACGAGCAAGTGGAAATGGGCTCAGTCCAATGAAAGATCACAAATGAGGCTTCAAGGAGCTCTGCTGATCTCAGGGATCCCCAGTCACCTTCCCTATTCTCAAATGTGCATCTTCTACTTCAGTGATTTCACCGGATTTCCACTGGTTCTGGAAAGCTCTGAGTGAAGAGAAAGAATGTTTTTATACTCTTCTGCATAGTTTTTCTCTTTTCTTTTGCAGTGTAAAGCACCAATACAATAATGCAGGACCGTGCATTACTTTAAGTCCCACCCCTGGAAGTGTTCCAGGCTGGGTGAGGCTTGGAGCAGCCAGGGATGGTGGAAGGTGTCCCTGCCCATAGCAGGGGGTGGAACCTGATGATATTTAAGGTCCATTTCACGTTCTCTCAAAAACAACCAACACACTAAAGGAGAGAAAAGCACTTTTTCTTCTACTCTTTCTTAGGATTATTAACTGGCTGCCCAGCTTGTAACAATAAATGGTAAATTACCTTATGGCAGAAATTAATGTATTTGATAGCATAATGTTTTACTTTTTTTTTTTTTTTCTGTATTTCCATTTCTACAGCATGGGCTCTTTATTGCCATTGGATAAAGTGTTGGGAAGCTTAACTGGGTAAGATTTATTTTGTAAATCTGCAGAGAACTGTTACAGCCTTAAATAGCCAAAAAAAGTCCCACAGAAACAGAGAAACAAAAGTAGATCTCAGTGGGCTAATTTTTCTTAGCTTTGCAAGAGAAAATAGTAACAAAGCTGTTTATGTGGATCACCAGAACTAAAACCAAGAGGAAGGAAGTGGGAAAAGACAAAGAGTGGCCTAGAGTCAGGATCTTGTGAGGGCAATTAGAAATTTCTAGAGAAAAAATAGGTAAAGGAGGTAAAACAAGCAGCAATATTTTAGCTGATCAAATAGAGATGTTGCAGTATACAAATAATGAGATATCAAAGGGAAATAAAAGAACATGCACTGAATATTATCATCAACACTGGAGAACAAAAGAACGAGAGAACACCCCTTTCTTCTTCAACTCAAAAGCACAATATTCAAGAAATAATTGCAGACTATCCCCAAAATGTCACCTAAGTAAAAGAAAAATAAAACAGCACCTTAATGGCACAAAGCAGTGCTTCTGCTTGTTCTTTTTACTTTCTGTCTTTATGACATAGTCCATCAGTTCTGAATTTGTCAGAAACGGTGATTAGAGGAGGAAAAAGAAGTCTCTTTTGTTATCATCTACCTTAAACTTCAAAGCAGCAGGGACACTGAGTGAAACACAACTCTACCAAAGTGAGCACTTCTAATTCTTAAGTTTGATATTTATAAATTTACAAGGTTTTCCTAGTCCTGCTGCTCAGAACTATCACAGAAAAGCACGTCACAGAAACTGTAAATATTCGGAGGCACCTCGTTCCATTTTGCCTCAATCTGAGGGCTTCAGTGCACACAGCCTATCAAGAGTTAGGGGAAAACCAAAACCCCCAAACATTTTCCCTGCCTTCCTCAACAGAGACTCATTAAATGCTATTAGGTACCACTCACTCACTTGGTGACATTCATTAACTTCAAGCATTGGCCAACCAGTTCACATCCACTTTTTATGCAGGGAATTTTCTTTAGAAGTAACCCACATCCCTGCTCACCCTGGCTGTCCCTGCTAACATCATGCTCAGCCTGTCTTTGAACATCCAGATCACCAGGATCTGAAATCATGGCTCAATCTGTTTTGTACAGGATGCTGATAAACCATTCCGAGCTTCCCAGAAAATAAATAAATAAATAAATAAATAAATAAATAAATTTCCATTGTGTAACTGAACTACTGGATAATTTCAAAGTAAACTGAAATTTACTAATTTTTACTAACTCTAATATTTAACTCTAATTATCTAACTCTAATTTTTACTAGTTTACTAACTCTAATATTTGAGCACCCTGAAACTGCAGAAGATTTTGTACTGAGTTTTTGTGGTAAAAAAGGAATATCTCTGCTGCAAATAGCAAAATCAAATTGCTAAGTAAAAAGTAATTTGAAGACTGTTTGTTGTGGGCCATATAATTAGGAACATTATTTTAATAAAATTCTAATTCTTAAGCCTTTGATACTTATAACTTCTAAACCAGCAACACGTGGCTTTTATTGTGTCCATGCTCAGCTTTTATAGCAGCAATATTGATGTAGAATATGCCACACTACATAAATTTGCATTATATGGGTTTCTCATTTCTTCTTTAGTTAACTACATCTTTACATTTTACGATGTCAGCTCCTCAAATGGACCAGCTTTAGATAGCTAATTGTAGCAGCTCTGTATTTCTAAATCATAGTCAGATTCAACACAAAGCAGAATTTAGGAAATGTATGGTTACGCCTGGACATTTTTCTTAAAGCCTCCATAAATATTTTCTATTCATTTTCCTTTGTTTCCCTTGGAGTATTGTGCAGGACAACAGGACAAGCTTTCTGGACTGACTTACAGGAGTCTTGCTCTCTTAGAGCTTCTGATGGTGTCCTTGAAACACTTCTGCACGAGGTAACAAAAAATGCAGCTAGAGCTGCAATTCTGCAAATGTGTAGACCAGTGACAATGAACTACCAGGGTCCAAAATAATTCCAGAGACAAAGAGGAAGGGAACAGTAGGAAGCAGGACTCCTTTAGGGTTGTAATCGACAGCCAAATAAATGGCAATTTATGAACAACACAATGAAGGCTTTAATAACTGGGGCAATTTTCAATATATATATATCAATGCACAAGAAGAGCCCCAAAACTCATGACCCTTTTAAAGGCATGTTTATAAATATAAACATATATATAAATATAAATATATATATATATTTATATATATAGTGTTTCCTATAATATTACCAGCAAATACTACTACTACTGCTATTACTATTAATAATAATATTGCTTTCACATTTTCAAAATTTTCTAAACTATTCTGATTTGAATATTTTTCACAATTCCTTACTAATTACAAGGCTTCCTGCAATATTTTGCAGATTCTACGTCAGCACTTAGTTGTATCTAGAGGTTTAATTTCCTACCATAATTATATCTGGACTGCAAATCTGCATGATCTTCCAGAGAATTGTCAATACATAACTAAAGTAAAAGGAGAGATTTCTACTAAAAAAAAAAAAAAGAGAGAGAAAAAAGAAGAGCATGCAACATATTTAAATTCTCATTAGAGGAGGAATTAATTTTTAATTTTGAAATATTTTTTGTTAATCTGTCACATACTTTGACATTCAATTTGCTCTACAAAATGGCATCATGTACAGCTGCCAAAGCAAAAGTCACCATGCTAGGAAGCTTGTCAGCTCAGTCTTTTACTCAAATTGGAAAGAAAACCATCTTTAAAATATTAAATACAGCTGTGGGCTTTAGTCCCTCAGTAACTTCATGGCTGTGCCCTTCATAGAAGACTTGGCAATCTCACAGGAGAGCCATTGAAGGTCAGCACTGAATTGTTCTGATTAAATTCAAAATATAAAATCAGATTTTCACTGTGCATTTTCTTGCCCTTTCATAATTTAAATTCTCTTTGGTAATTAAAGAATACAAAAAATGCCATAAGAGAGAGATTATCCTTCGGTGACCACTGCAGGTAGTTTACAAAGTGGCTTATTTTAAAACAATGATGTTCTGAATAAGAGTGTAATGACAAGAGAAAGGATTAAAAAAAAACAATCATCAAAACATGATACAACTATTGATCCTGCTCCTAATTTATCATCTGGGAGATGTCAAACTGACCATGACCAGGCACCTACAGCAAATTGTTTGAGGGATATTTTGGTATGTGATGGAAAAATAAGAGATTTGGGAGGAATCAGAAGAAACAGTTGTTTAAAATTCCTAGTTCCATTAGGGCTTTACCTCGTTCCAGCAACAGCAGAGAAGGGATTGTGAGTGTGAAGAGCTCTCAAACCCACAAATGTGTCCCACAGCCACCCTTAGTGCTTTGGTGGAGCTGTTCTTACAGCAACCTCGGGAACCAAGATCCTCAGTGGGACCAAGCAGTGTGGGACAACCCCACTGCAAGGAGTCATGGAATGGTTTGGGTTGGAAAGGACCAAAAAGAACATCCAGTAACCCCTGCCATGGGCAGGGACACGTTCTACCAGCCCAGGCTGCTCCAAGCCCCATCTCAGCCTGGCCTTGGGCACTTCCAGGGATCCAGGGGCAGCCACAGCTTCTCTGGGCACCCTGTGCCAGGGCCTGCCCACCCTCACAGGGAACAATTCCTGCCCAATATCTAATTGAAATCTATCTTTTTCCAGTTTAGTGAACCAGCAGCCCAGTGGTTTAGCAGAAAAAAAAAATCTAAACCTTGCAAACCATAAATAAGTTACTCATGTTACTAACATTTTAAATTATTATGGTCAAATTTACAGTACAATTGTGCAACAAGTACCATCATTTATGAAAAGTAATGAGATGTTTTCATTCTAACACCTAAAAGTCACTCTGTAGGTATCTGCAGTCTAGGCTGAGACCAAAATGCCAACTCAGACAACAAGAAAAATCTAATTTGTCTACCACACTCGTCAAAAAAAAAAATAAAGTGAAAAAGATCAACATCCCCTGGATAAGAGCTGATGCTTCACAATAGTTTCTATCATGGGTTTTGCAGTATTTTTCAAAAAAAAAAAAGAAAAATCAGAAATAAGCCAATAGCTACTGTTCATTCTCATAATTATTTATATTGATGGATGCATTTTCAACTCTCACATGCAGGGAAGAAACCACACCCTTCACAGCAGAGAACCAGCACTCTGCAGATTCACAAGAGCCTCCTGTTTCTACAGAAGCCACCAAAATACTTCCCACAGCAAACATTCCAACACTCACAATGCCCTCACTTTCCCAGATGGGCTGTTTGTAGTAGAGGAGAGAGAACGGGAGGAAGAAATTCCACCAAAGCACAAACCACGGTGTTTGTGGGACAATAAACACCACCCCAGGCAGCACACACAGACCTCCTGTTCTAGAATATTCAGTGCTTTTCAGAACTGATTTTGCCATTACTTCTGGGACATGCTCCTGTGGAGGAAAGAATCACAGGGAGCCTCTGGTCTACTGTTGTCAATAGTTTTCATGCACAAAGAACATATTGATCTGTACTTTCAGTCTGGCCTGGTAGCTAATAGCTAATACCTACCCGTGATTATTTAGCTACTTCATCTGATAATGACCAGAGATTTAAAGTAACTTACTCCTCATTTTTAGGACTAATGAAAAAAGAAAAAAAAAAATAATCAGTGTGTCATTTATTACACTCTGCAGTTTAGACCCAAAATTCATCTCACCTGGGGAAAGCTCTCCTGCTTCCAAGAGCTGCATCCAGAGCAGCAACCAAGCCGCACACACACCAAAAGCCATTTCTGCATCCTAAAAATGACTCCCATGATCCCAACACACTTTGTCACATAGAGATAACTTAAAGAATGCTTCTCCATAAGCTTTTGTGGCATCCCCTGTAAAGTCTAATCACTTAAAATACACCCAACTTTGATGTCACTGGGAGTCAGTATATTTGGGTGAGTCTGTCCCAGAGCTCTCTTCACCTCCGCTTCCTCAGCCTCCTTACTCACCTCATGGGCCACACACACACAGAATTCCCAGTTTTCCCAAGGGGGAATAGGCCAAGGGACCTGCAGAAGAGAATCAAACCCACCTAAATGGATTGCAGATCACATGTCTCCCAAAAAGGGATGTTCAGTGGTGCCCAACGTCTTCAACAAGAGTCATTTGTGGAAGGAGAATAAAGTCTTGTGATATTTTAAGTGGGGATAGTGACTGCAGCTGTCTAGGGCACCACTTCATCTCTTGGGAAATGCAAACCACCTTGGGAGGGCTCTATAATGAGCTCAAACAAGAGACAGGCCAGCAAAGTAGTACCAAAAATAATATTTTCAGAGCCCTGACATCCTTTGACAATTTAGGAACTACCCAGTTTCATTTCTGAGTCTGCTAGAGTACTCTGAAATTTTTTTTAACAAGAAAACTTCAGGATTATTGTGATATGTCTTGAGCTGCTCCACATCTCATCACCCAAGCTGATCAACCATTTAAAGAAACAACACAAAATACAATTCAAAATCAAATATTCAAATATGTTGTGTCTTATCTACTATAATAAAAAAACTTGATTTTTTTTGTCCAAAGCTGTTTTCCTTTTTCAAAGCACAGCCTGAAAATACAAAATAACATCAGGTCACTCTTCAGGCTTTCATCCCATGTTATGTGCTGCTGTCAGAAGAAAATTATAATGCTTTAAAAAGGAGTTCAAGGAAAAGGCTAGAATCATGTCTTACACAAACTCTGCTCCAGAACAAACAGCCCATGATAGGGTTTTTCTTCAGATTTTAGCTATAGCTCATTAATAGGAAAAGTTCAACTAACTGGAAAGTCAAAGTTCCCACTTTCTTTGCTTTACTTATTGCTTTTCTAATGAATTTCTACACTTTCACAACATTTCTATTTGCATTACTTAAAATGGCAAAATGATGTCTGTGATTGGACAAGTGTCTTCCCTGATATCCATATGGTGAGATATCTCATAGTTTGACAATATTTAACAAGATCTGCTCATTTCTGCAAATCCCGTTGCCCAGGCCCTTGATTAGACAGCTATCTATCTACTTAGCCTGTTTGATTATTTGAAATAAAATTAAGTCTCCAAAATTGTTAAATCACCATGTACTTTTCCATCACATTGATTTGCTGCAAGTGGAGAAAAGCTGAGTGCTTCTCACCTGAACACTTCTCATCACACAAAAAGAATGACAAATGCATGGCTCTGTACCAGTTTGCCCACGTTAAACAACTGGTGACAACTCGTGAAGAGCGGTCCAGACCCTGTTTGAGGAAAGGGGTTAAGGGAGATTCCTGTCCCATTTGGATTAGGGACAGACTGGAGCCAGGGTCACGTCCACCCTCAACTCTTTACACTTCCACCTCACAGAGAGGAACACTGTGGATGGTGACTCCACCACTTCCCTAGGGAGCCTGTTCCAATGCTCAACCACCCTTTCAGCAAAGAATTCTTTTTCTAAAATCCAACTGGCGCCCCTCCTGGATGACCCTGAAGAAATTTCCCCTTGTTCTCTCAATTTCTTATCTTCATGCATGCCTCAAACTCAAGGCACTACATCATGTAATCACTGGCAGAGCTTTCATCCCTTGATGTCATCTGCTTAGCAACCACAGAACACCCCAGGGAATTCCACTCCCGTGACAAAATATTTCCATTCTTAACAAAAGGGGGATAAAAGATGGTCTGTTCCACATAATCCCATTTTGCTCCTCCATATTAAAATTCTGTTGGACTCACTCTTACTCATGATTAATCTCATTACTCTTCAATTAATTTGGGAAGACCAGCAAGTCATTTTACACTACCATAATTATTTCTATAATGCCAGCCAAAGCAAATTACCTTAATACATAACAAATCAACATGTGACGGCTCACATTAAAGGTTCTTCCTCTCAAAAAAGTACACATGGATTAAGGAGATGTAAGGAATGTGCCTAAAACTGCAAATGAATGTAGGAGAAATGGAGGGAATGCATGTCAAATCCACAAACTTATTTTCCCCATCATCACATCCCATTAAACTGCTGGTCGTAACTTTATTACTCTTCCTCCTTTTTTTCTCAGGCATCCACTTGTTATTTTGATCCCCTGTTTGTTCTTAAAATGGCAGCAATGTTTTATAGAAATAGCCTAAAATTAAGGCATTGTGCTTATTGCTGCAAGTCTTCAATTCCTTCCTCGACATTCTTTTCCAACATTACAATGAAATCTCTGGAAAACCTAATTTAAAGAGTAATTATCAAGTTGTATTAAAAACAAATAAAACCAACCCACCCTTATTTGTCACTGTTATTCAGCTGTAGCTAACTCTCAGCCAAAGGTCACTCAAAGATAACAAACTGGGTGACATCAGCATAAACTTTGCTGCTGTATTTCGGTGCTGCTGCTGGGGGCTGTGACTAACAATTAAGAATAACAAAGTAAATCCCCTCAGTGGAAGCTCAACACTCCAGTCTAGGACCATTTTCTCTAATTATAAGGTAATTTTAAGAAAATAAATTACCAAAATGCTTGGCTGTAGACAAGCTCTTGGAACAGGCTGCCCATGGGAGGGGTGGAGTCACCATTTCTGGAAGTGTTCAGAAAAAAAAAAAAAATGCAGAATTGGAACTTCACTACATGATTTAGTGGCTATGGTGGTATTTGGTCAAGGTTGGACTTGATCATGGAGGTCTTTTCCAACCTTAATGATTCTGTAGGGATTTGAACCTGTTCTCGTTCTTTTCAGCTTTAAGAACATGCAAAGCAGTTCTGGAACTGTCCACCTAAATTTAACAGGCTGTACTGCATGACTTATCACAACATCTGCCTTCAAATATATTATTCAGCTGAATATGAGCACTGCCTCCACATTCTTTTAATCAACTTATTAAATTGCACCAAGTTTCTAAACATTATATGTAAAATGGCAGGTTAAAAGGATAATCACATATACAATGTAGGACCAGAGTATTCTCTTTTAAAGAACAAAATGACAAAGCTAAATATATATTTGAGGGCTTAGCATCTCTTCAGAGATGAGTAGATGCAGCAGTTCAGATTCTAAATGAAGAAAATGGTCAGAGGGAGATGGTTATTTGGAAGCTTGGCCAGCAATCAATAAATTAAGAGATCTAAAACAGGATAATCAGGTTGGACATTTTAAATGAACAACAATAATTACTATTTCATACAGTATCTAATTAAATTCAGAAACTCATTGTTGCAGGGAAGCTCAAACATATGAGTGGGTTCAACAAGTCTTTAGCAAAAAGAGTGGATTATGGGTCCACAGATGGCTATTACAGCAACGATTCAGATGCTAATTTCAACTCAGGAAGTTTCTAAATCACAGCCTGTGGAAACTTGGAAGATACAGCAGGGAAAAGCTCACTCCACACTTTCCATGCTCCTTGAACTCTCTGTTAAACAACTTTTACTGGACAGGGAGCTGAAGGTCTGGCCTAACCCACTCTGAAAGCTGTGTCCTGGTCTTACTCATTCCTTGCATGAGTTTCTCTCTTAAAAATAAATCTGCTTAAAAATAAATTGGCCTTTTATGTCTATTTAAATATATATTTTTTATCTGTTTTATATCTATTTAAATTGGCCTCTGTTTTTATCTTTGGAGTTAGCAGAGGAGCAAGTATTTTCTACTCAGTTTGACAGGTGGATACAAACTTCAGTGTTTCACCCAAATTTTCAAGCACAGTCTTGTTTACCTCTGTGGGACATTCCGGGCTCATGTGCTGCTGTACTGTAAGAGACCTAAAGATCATTTGAGATGGAAATATATTTCTAAATGTTAGAAGAGACATGGAAAATATCTGCAGTTGGTGCTGGTAAAAGGTCTCACAAAACCACATTTGTTTAAGGAATTAAACCATTATATGAATGAAATAGTTTTTTTCCAAAAGACAATAACAATCAAAATGTAATGTACTAGAAGTAAATTTTTAATATTGTAAAATTTCAGTACTTTATCTATGTGATTAAATTCCCTGGTTAAGATGGCAAAATAATTACTCATCAAGCTTAGGAAAGTGCTTTTTTTCTGCATGCATACTCCTGTGACAAAGTACAATATTTCATTTAATTTTGGAGAAGATTACCACCTACCAGAAAAGGGATATAAAATTCAGTAAATCAAATTACAAGCAATAACACTGACTTTGGGGGTTTTTATTTAGTATTTTCATATTTTATTTTAGTTTTGTAGTGACAGATTGTTTAAATGCAATTGTGTTCTTTGAACATAATAACAACAACACCTGGCACTTGGAAATTCAAATTATGTGTGAATTCTTTTGAAAATAACAATGATTTGATTCCCAGGCATCAAGTGGAAACTACCAGTCACAACACGACAGTGAAGAGAAAAATGTTTACCAAGAAGAAGAGAGTTATGGTACTTGACTCCAAAACTGGGATGGGGTAAAGATTCATGTTCCCAGGTGTCTCCTTACAGATGAAACTCCATAGAAAAACAATTTGAGAACTCCTTTCTCATTCTTTTTTCTCAAGGTCATCTCCTCTCACACAAATTTCCACCGATTTTTTTCTCAGCTCTAACAAAAGAGTCTTGTTTCACACCCAAGAGTAACATGAATTTTATTTTGTGGTCAATTTGCACAGTAACACTGAGGCTGTGCTATCACTTCTTTGGTGCCAGGACTTTGTCACTTCAAAGGCACATGGAAATTCTTTGGGTTTGATATGACTTTTCAAATTAATCTTGAGATTGGCAACTCTGAGACTTTACACATTCAGTAGGTTTGAAGTTGATGTATACTAGTAAAATTACAGAGGAAAGTTAGCTCTTGTTCCATATATAAGAATTTAGCTGACAAAAACTCAATAATATGAGCAAGAGATTTCCCAAATGTCAGCTCAACTCAACAAATAATTGCATGGTGATTAGTACCAATAAATCATTCACACTGCTTCAAAAACATTACAGTATTAAAAAATGGTGACGAACAAAAAAAGTAGAGACAAAAATTGTTATGAAGTTCTGCTCCATTCTGCTGTTTGCTTCCTGACAGCTCTGTCTCTATGCTCTCATTCCCTGTTCCTGTCTCAATTTTTGAATATCTTTAAGGTTCAATTCAACACCCGTAACTTTTCCACCCTTTCTCTAACTTTTTGGGAATTTAAACATAATAAAGAAAAACAGACATGACACCACTGAAGGAAGCAAAGCAATCCTACTGTCTAAAGAGAGGACAGCTTCTCTTAGACCTCTAAATTAGAATAAAGTCCATTTCAACAAATGTATCTTAAGTCTAACCAGTATGGATGCTCTCTGTTCTGGGGAGAAGAAAACTGGGATGTTGGAATCCTGGATGCTGAGAATTTTAGACCTTCTGTACTGACAGACTCTGACCCCCAGGAGAGCACTGCATTTGACCTGACAGTGTAGAGAAAGCTTCCAAAATTGAATGATAGAACTGGGATTATGGGTGTGGAGTTTGATTAGAAGTGTGTATTATCATGTGGTAGAAAACTTAGAGTTTAAGGTGTTAGAATATAGTAATATATGTGAAGCTAAGACAGAGGTTTTAAGGTGGTAGCTAGTTGTTCTTCACCTTCTTCATGACTTTAGGTAGTATTCTGTAATTAGATAGAAAAGTCCACATTACAAGACACAAGTAGTTAGTTATTGAGTTAAAAAAAGAAATAATTTGTGTCATTTCTTAATTAAATAGTTTAGCCTTATAAAACCTTGTAGAGAAAAATAGGTAACCATTTTGTACCTTGTTAGTGAAATACTACAGAACCCACACCTTGTAAGACTGTGATATAGATAAAAAATAATAAACACCTAAGTCTAAACATGAAATATCATGTCAAGAACTTCAATCCCGACCTTAACAAAAGCAGAAAAAAAACCCAAAAACAACACTGGGGGAAACCAAAGAATGAAATAGATGAAGAACAGGTAATTTAAAAGACAAAAGGAGAAAAATATAGTCAAAGCACAAAATAAGTAATAAACATCAGGTTCTGAAAACAAGAAAGGAAAGAAAAGAATGAGACTCAAACAAAACAAGATGTTTCAGCGAAGAAAAGAACACAGCTAAGCTTCTCATTTAGGATGTGAAATATATACAAACAATAGAACGGACATCCTGCTCTTTCAATACTTTCAAAAACACCTATTAAAAGAACCTTGAACAAGTTACAAGCTGCACTTGTGAAATTTGAAGCTTCATTTTGAAGACTTTGCAAAGACAAAAGCAAAATGTGTTGAAATGCATTACTTGTCTTCTCCTGAGCACTGTAATTGTGCTTACTCTGTATTCCTGCATGCAACATTGAATCCCTCAGTCTGCTGCCAGGTTTTCATTCCATATTGTGTATTATCGAAGTGTAAAAGTGCTGAATGCGCCCCAGCACCATTTTAATCACTACTATGGACAATGTCCCAAGCTGATGTAATCAAATGCCTTTAATTACGGCAATCAAATACATTATCAGTTTACTATTGCTAACCCGTATTGGGTACACGGAGCAGCCTGGAATAGCAGGGTCTGCTATTTACACATGACTTGGTTCAGCCTCATGGCAAAATACCTCGCTCAGTTTAGGTGCAAATATTTTCATAGAATCATGGAATGCCAGGTTGGAAGGGGCCACAAGGATCATCTGGTCCAGCCTTTCTTGGCTAAAGCACAGTCTAGACAAGATGGCCCAGAAACCTGTGCAGCTGTATCTTGTGTCCAGCACTGGGGAATCTACCACTTCCCTGGTGTGACAGACGAGAGATGTGATGGTTGACTCTCACAATTAAAAGCCAAATATCATGTATATATGTTAAGAGAAGTTTTATAGACTTACAGTTGTGTTTTACCCCCCTTGCATTGTTAGCAGAGGTGGCCTGGGTTTGGGACATTAGGGAGGATCAGCTTCTTATTATGGCAGCACCTGACCTCCAACCAAGATTTGAGGAAGTAAACTCCACCACTTTGGACAGGAAACAAGTTGATGGGCAGAACTTTGGGAGGAGCTAAAGGGTTAAAAGGCAAAACCTCCATTGTGTGGATGAGCACACGGTGGGAAAAAAATCCTTTGCTCCTGGCACTGTAATATTTTGTCTATTCAGCCTTCTGCTGTATTTTCTGATAAAGCTTTAATAAACTTTTTAAATTTTTTCTCACACTGGGAAGATTATTCCACAGGGCTGACTGTTCCTGATGGGAAAAAATTCCCCCTGCTGTCTAGCTGGAATCTCCCCACCAGTGACATGTACCCATTATCCCTCATCTTTTTCATCAGCACTTTCGACCCTATTCCCCAGTGTCAAGACCACCCCACTGATCCAGGCAGCCCAGTGGCAAAAAACTCCCCTCACCTCTTCTAGGCACGTGGATTCTACCCCTCCCGTATCTCTTTACTGAATAACTTAGAATAAAAATTACTTTCATGGAAATGTATGCTTTATATACATTTCATTTTTAAAAAAGAGAAGGGCTGTTTTATGGAAAATTCACAAAACAAAGTGATTTATTTATTTATTTATTGCAGATTCCCATTATGGATAGGGCGAAGCACTCCTGGAGAGGACTAAAGTTGCCCAAAGAGACCCTGGAGTTCACCCTTGGAGACAGAGTGAGAGGACAAGGCCCTGAGCAACCCCATTATACACTGAAGGCAGTTTTGCTTTGAGCAGACTTGATCAGATACCATCCCCAGGTTCCTTCCATCAAAAAGTATTGTCTGATTCTTTATTAGCACAGTAATGGCAGTCTTAAACTTCAGTTCCGTGTGCTAATGTTGGGAAAGAAACTCTAATGCTCTGATGCTACTGAGAATAAAATTCACGGTGAGAACTACTAGGAGGTCATTAAGTTTCCTTGTTATGTACATTGAGTTTGATTATCCAAATAAATTACAATTTCTTACTAATCAGACAATCTTTGCAGCACAATACAACAAGAAGCTGCCATAGTTACACAAGTGAATCAGTTTGAGGGGGCTGTGAGAGTTGTCATGATATTAGGAATTCTATTTGGGGAAGTAATTATCCACACACGTTGCAAATGATCAATCACTGTGAAGTTAGTAACAAATGTGGGGTTTACATGGCTCATTAGTATCCATGATACAGAGACACACACACACTACAGAAAGTTTCTTTGTCACTGAGAATCACAAGCACTGCAATATGTTTTTTCCTTGTCTTAAACAGGAGTTCTGTGGAAGAAGAAGACAACATCCTCTTCTTCTATCCCCAAATAGTGTCAGGAGTCAGGATTCTTTTGCTGGTGCAAGGCTATAAAAGGAAAGAGCTCATCACCTGTGCTGCTCTTAGAAAACCTGAAGTACTGGGAAGGTAACTGCTCCCTCAGCCAGCAGGGTCTGGCAGGAAAACTCCAAATGCAGGGTGACATAAGCACGGGAATAGTCACAGGGTAAGATCAGCACCCAGTGCTGGGCACTTTTTGCATTTCAAAGCCAGGAAGGGGATTCATTGAGGATACTGACATCAAAGGCTGAGTCACTGAGGGGACTCACTCACTGACAAGCAGCTTTAAATACTTTCCCCTGATGCATTAAGCTCTGAGGCTGCACAGTTTGGGAGATCACAGGTCATGAAAAGGCTGGAATTTAAACAGGTTGGGACGAATCTTGAGGATAGCAGCACCTGAATCTAAAAATAGCAACTATACTGCAGGAGCAGCATTTACTTCTCAGCATAGCCAAACCCTTCTCTCTAGAGATTATGTTGTTTGTTATTAAAGTAGTTATCTAATTACAAAAGCAGCTCATTTCCCTGTAATGACCCTGATTAATAATGTGAATTGACCTCCATTGACTACTGATTTTTGCAATTGCCTTTTAAGTGTGATAATGTGTATGTAAATGTTGCATCTGAACGCAAAGTACCTTTTCCAGATACAGAATGAGTTTGTCCATCAGACATTAGATGCGTGTTTTTCTTGAGATGGTTTTCTGGTGGTTTTTGCCCACTGCTGACTGAATCAACATTAGTAAACGGCAAAGTATCACAGCACCAGGAGAAACTGAGACAAAGGCAAGATTTTCAAGGCTTGTGAAATCCTGAACAGAGTAAACAAGAACTGTCAAGATCAGAGTCAGAAGAGTTTTAAAATAGGATATTTGAAATCCTAATTTCTTATTTTTGAGCAGTTAAAATTTGTCCAAATAAAAGTAAATATAGCAGCAAGCTTATAATTAGTATTATCTGAAGAAATATCATCACCTTATTGTTTACAAGTTGGACATCTATAAACTTCACTAAAAATTGATTAGAGGTTAGAACTGTCCTTAAAAAGGCAAATTAGTCCCTCAAAATCCTGAAAAAAAATCCATTTTAGATTCATGTTCTAAAGCTAGATTTGGATTTGTATGCTGGGAAAAATTACATATTGATTCTGGGCTTCTTTTCGCACATCCAAGAAAGAATATTGCTACTGGTCCTGAAGATGTTACCTGATGTGTACTTGTTAGAAAATTACAAAAGCAATGATGAAAGAGAGTAGCTAAAAATGTAATTTTATGAGTTCAGTGGCTTATGAAAGAATGGGCAGTACCTCAAGGCAGGATTTTTGTGCTAAAAGGCAAAGTCTATCAACACAAAAACTTGGCATTTCCAAGCTATCGTTTGGCATTTCTTAACTCCCAGGTGACACGTTGGATCTCAGAATGCTGTCGGCTGAAATATGTGAAATGAAAAGCCTAGGTCCAGGATATCTAAACATGTACTTGGAAAAGGAAGAAACAGAAGTGCCACAATTTTTATAAACACCACGAGACAAATGAAAGAGGAAATGAAGTCAAATAAAGGGTCATATAAATGAAGCCTCTGAAACCACAAGACTACCAGCAACCAAGCAGGAGCGGTAGAAGCTTCCAACTTTGGAAAAAATTACCCTGAGAAGGGAGAGTGAACCAGAGATCTGCAGTAGAGAGAAATTCCTTCCAGATTTCTCAGGTGGAGCTGTTTTGTTTTTGTTTTATAAACCATCTTCGACTTCAAAACACAGAAGAACAAATTAGGTAATATCAGAGAATTCATGAAGAACACAATAGCTGATCACTCAACATCGCACAGAATGACAGAATGTTTTGGATGGGAAGGGACATCAAAGATTATCCAGTTCCACCCCCTGCCATGGGCAGGGACACCTTCCACTATCCGAGGGTGCTCCAAGCCCCATCCAGCCTGGCCTTGGACACTTCCAAGGATCCAGGGGCAGCCACGGCTTCTCTGGGCACCCTGTGCCTATTTCTCTTTGGTGGAAGAAAGCAGCAGACAAACTGCATTGAAATGCACCAAGGAACAATTCAAATGTTGAGAAGATGTATATTCAATACGTATTTTAGGCTTTCAAATATTTTCCTCACTAGCTACTTCCTCTAGTGTTTGTTAACTTGCTATTTGCTAATGCACTCCAATATTTGCAGTGTCTCAGAAACCTCGTTAATCACCTCCTAAAAGCACTAAGCCAATCAGTATGTGAGGCACCCACCAGAAGAGAGCTCTGAACTGTGGTGTTGCCACCTACTTCTGTAGTAAACTGCTGTCATCAGCATTACTCCTAACATCGACCCAGTGTAGATGTTTTACTACACACTGGTAAAACACCAGGCTTTAAAGCTGCCATCTTTTTAGGAAACGATTTCTTCAAATCCAATTAAAAGGAAAAAAAAAAAAAAAAGATAGATGAAATTCAGTAAGTTAATAAATGTGTTTCTCAAATTTAAAACTCTGTTGTTTTTCTCTCCTCAGTAGAACTAGCTCATGTAAAGAGAAAGTCATATTTACCCAGTAAAGTATCTCTTTAAATCTTGTTTTAACAAGCTGCATTGGCACACAGGAGATTCATATGCAGCATATCAAAATAAGAATTCCTCTGTTTTGCACTTTGTGTGTGTTTGATATAAAAATTAAGGAAAAAAACTCCTTAAGCTTTAAAGAGGATGATTCACCACAAAGATTCAATTCATTGAAAGGAAAAGACTACAATGCCTTTTGAAATAAAAGCAAGAATACTAACACAAAATCTTAGCTCTACAGAGAAACAGAGTTTATGCAACACACAGCTCAATATCCATAAGTTACTTATATTATTCACAACTTAGTAGCAGCCTACACTCCCATCATAAATTGCAATAAAGCTTTTCTTTATGAGAACATCTCCTTTCATCTCCAACTAAGAATGTAAAAATATACTACCCTACCTAAAATATGAATTGCATCACTTCTAAAAATATACTGGTATCTATATGTGTCCCTTCACTGGAGGAATTTTTAGCACTATAACCAGGCAGTATCCCAACAGCTCTTTCAAGAATTAGCAGGAAGAAGAAAGGGGCTAAAATATCTGTTCCACTTGGGTCAGGCAGCCTCACTTAGCATCATATGGTTTCTGCAGGCTGCCAGGCAACAGCACTGTCTGGCAATTCTTATCTCCACTTTCTAAATTTCTGAAATTCAAGGAGCAGAACGGCAGAAAACGTGCATTAATGAGCCCAGCATTCCCACTTGGGTACCTTCCTCCCATATTCCCCCCACTGGTTCCCTACTCTAACTCACTGGGTTCGATTTTTGCAGCAGTGCATTTAAACTCTCGGAGTAAAAACAAAACAAAGAAAAGGAAAACAGGTTAAAATGCATGAAGTCGGTTCAGTACTCATGATTTACTAGTAGTAAATCAGGGAGTATAGCCCAAAGGAATGTTAACAGGTATTCACTGCTTTCAGAAGAACTTTACATGATTTAAATATTGCTTAGCAACACCGACTCTATTTAAAGGGCTGTGACAATAACATATGTATGAGTAGGTCCAGAAAATAGCAGCTTCATGACATCCATAGCAATGCTTTATCCAGAAAGCTGGATTCTTCTGCTTTATGTCCTTGCTCTCTCAAGGAGCAGGTTCTGATTCCAGAGCCCAAACATGACTTAAAGGATCAAAGCAAGTAGAAGACTTAGAGAATGTCACACAGACCACACACTTTTGGCTTCTAAATGCTTAAAACCACAGTTCTAACAAATACATTATCATTAAACTTATATTTTATCCTTTGGCAAAATAAATTCCTACATTACCAAGTTCTGCCCCGTGCTTACAAATAACCAGAACATATTTTAAAACAGATAAATTGAAGGTTTGCTTAACAGATGAAATAAATAGGGAAAATAGATGCAGTGGGAGTTCTGTTGCTGTATCAGATAATGAAGAGGGGATTGGAGAGGTGACACAAAGATGTTCACTACATCCTAATCCTCTCAACATCCTACTTCATTCCCACACAGCACTGGACCAGCAAACAGCAAACAAGGTACCAATTTCTCAAAATAAAATGGTGGCAGCGAGTCGTGTAACATCTATTTATTAAAAACACAACAGGGAAGAGGGTTTTGTACGAAGTATTGGCTTTATCAGCTTAATGCAGTGGAATTGCTGCCTGTGTTTTAGAGTTAAACCACAGCATGGGATTGAAGAGTGCAGCAACAATGACAAAAGTGATCCACATATTTTACTGTGGAATATGACAGCAGACATCACGATAGGATAAGACAGGCGTAGAAGGGAGATTTGGGGACATTATTCTCTCCAAGTGGTAAATCACAGGCATGATAGGGATGGAAAGAGTTTTGCAGAAGGGCGCATCCACCCTCCCAAGCTCCAAATGACGCGGCAGGGCTGCCACCTGCTGGAACTCGGCAAGGCACAGACAGAAACACAGCCGAGAAATTCTGGATGTAGGAAAACAACAGGCAGTGCCTGCTTACAAGGGAAATTGTGGTATTTATAGCAGGAGCAAGCAGATAAAACTGGATTAGATTCACGCAGCCGAGAAAAGAGCATCGGTACACTCTCAAAGTCCTTCAGACCAGATCACATTCAAGGATCCCGACTTCAGCGACTTCTCTGCTCTTGGCAGGAAGGACTTTTTTTTCCAAAGGGTTTGGGCAGTGGTCCAAGACACACAAAAAGGACAGAAGAGCAAACAGAACGCATGCTAGCCCAGAAACATTCAACCTTCTGTAATGCAACTCAGCTGTAAACCTCCACCATTACCAGAGTTATAATACCATGAAAACATCAGAAAAGACATTAACTGAAGTGAGTTTTTCAGTATTTCTACTGAATGGAAATAATATTCTTATTTTTTATTCAAATTGATCAGACTAACCTGCATTTCAAGCCTAAAAAGTAGAGCTTTTCCAAGTAAAACACAATTTCTGAATAAATTGATACATAAATATTGCCTCACAAGTAAATCACTGTCACTTGCCTTTTTTCTTTACTGCTCTGCATCTCCTTCCTTATCTCAACCTTCATATCTTCCTACAATTCCTATTACTTTTAATGTTTCCATGGCAATGACAGCAAAAGAAAATATTAAATATGCTTTGTGCATTTCTTTTTTTTTTTACACAAAATTTTGGAAGATGGCAAAGGAAAAGAAATAATACCACATATCCCTCAGAGAGCAATGCCAGAGTCAGGCCAATAACTCATTATGCAATCACGAGGATTTACCAATTAGCAGCTATTTGTAAGCTCATCTTCATAAACATTTAAACTGAGAACAACAGCTCTAAAGACAATCTGTTAAAACAACAGAGGGAGAGAAAGTAAGAAAGCATAATCCAATAGAGAATGAAAAAGTATTTAACAAGAACTCTTAAGGGTTATTGGATGCTTTCCAGATAACATCCAAAGTGTATTCTGCATTTTTATTTTGAAGTCTTTCTATTAAGGCAAAAAGTTGCAGATCTACAGTTAAGAATAAATGGATCTTTGCATCTGGAATAAAAATTAAGTAGGGGAGCCTATCCAACAGCTGCATGTCTTTAACCCTACTCAAAACAGAGGGCTCTCCTTTAATAGTTCACTTGTTGGAGGAGGAATTCTGCAACTAAGCTGCAATCCTCACTCACATCTCAAGAACCTGCCAGATGCACTAAAAATGTAACTGAGACCATTTCTTGTAGAAATACTTTAGAATGTACCAAGGAAGAATTCATTCTATTTTTAAAGCCCTCTCCTGAAGCACCCATGGATCAATAACAGACATTTACACCTCTTTCATGGTAACAAAACATCCTGTAGATGTTCAGTACAACCCTTAAAAATACACAGAGGTGCCTGTGCCAACGTCGTTTAAAGAGAGAAGGTCCCACTTGAGGAACTCAAAATACAATGCTTTGGTACTTGCAACTGTGGGATTCGGGAAATCTGAGTTTTCTCTCCTCCTGCCCCACAGCCCCTCCATTTTGGTCAATGTATTTCCTCTGAAAAGGGAAGCTGGGAGACATCCCAAGTATTTGTCAATTAGGTAAAAGTGAATAAATTGTTCTGGTGTTTTTTTCTGACTTTTTTTTTTTTTTTTTTTGTGAGAAAACAATTTCCCAAATTAAGACACTGGCTCTAAAATGGTTGTGTCTAAGTTACATTTAACTGGGAAGGGTAACTGGATTATCCAAAATTTTTAGGAATTTATGTGATATTACTTAGCTTCTAAACTTAATCCAGCTTTTAGTCTTACAATAAACACAAACATCCAAATCAGTACAGTGGTTCCTTTTTCATTTTATTTAAAAATGGTTTTAGACTAAAGCTGACTGAACTCTGCCTCAGGCTTTTTTTCTAGATATCCATTTTAAAATCCTTTGGTCTGTTTTATAGACAACTGAAATTGCTGCAGGACTTTTCATTTTTTGCTTTAGTATTCGAAGTCTGGTAGATGCTGGTTTACTGATATTTAGAGATCTGGTCTATTTTCAGAGCAAAGAGATATTTATATTTCTCAGGGAGTTCAAGTACCGAATATATGACAAGGCTCTGCAGTATCTACAAGGATGTGAACCCCAGAAATTCCAGTTCCATGAGTCAGATGAAATACTTCCCTGAAGCACTGCTAACTTAGTCATGTAGATATTGTATGTAAAAAGAATCTAAATCATCCTTCAAAAATTCAGATGAGTTGGAAATTGTATCAAAAATTGGCTTTTTCTTTCCTATGCAAAATATACATCTTAACTCAAAAGGTTCAAATATTTTAGGGGTATTTTTTCCTCTTTACCTCTAGTCCATAAAGGATCCATCACCACCTAATGCAATGTGAAATCCTCCTAAGCTTTACTCCTGCAAATAGGATTGACCAATAGGTTTGGGTGTGTGTTTTTCGAGATTTCAAGATTCCTACAAAATTAACATTATTCTTTCAGATATTTGGGTCTCCACATACAATGATTAACACTTAAATTATACTTTGAACCACAGGGAGTTTATACAAATGACCACCAAAATGAAAGCTTTCCTATCCTAAAGTTCTGATGAGATGTTTAAAGAAGCTCTTTATAAGAAAGCAATAAATGTTGGAAAAAGTGGACATTACTTATAACTGATTTCCATTCCCTGTCTGCAAGTCCTTACACAATTAACCTTTTGACATGAAGATCTCCTATTAATAAGAAATCTGGAATGTGTGTGCCAATGAGGTTATAAGTTAATATGATGCATTGCTTGACTTGTCTCCAGAAAAATAAGCACACTGGCCTGTTATTGTATATCTAACCACCTATTTCATGTTCAAAACAGAGTTCTTATAATTTGAGTAATCCATCTTGATAGAATTTTTTTGTCGTTAATTCATGTTTCCCCCCATTAAATCATCATCCAAGTGACAATACATACTTTTACATGGGGAAAAAAATATGATCTAAGGATATACTGACTTCTATATTAGAACATAATATATGATTGCATGTATGGTTCTTCCTCGCTAAAGTACATCATCCTCTCTTCTCACATTTGGTGGAGTTTTTCTTCACTTTAATTGTCTGTGAAGGTTATTGCAATTTACAGAGCCAGCTTAATTTTGAAAGCTTTCAGGCCTCATTGTCCTCTGATGTGAGTTTTCTGCAGAAGGAACCACACCCTTCTCTCACTATTTGGAAATCTTCACTGTTACAAGGTGCAATAAGGAGTTCGGATAGAGCTTTTTTCCTCTTGAAACATATGACAGAATAAATTTCCACTAAACAAAACTGTTTTCTTCCAGAAGCTGTTCATTCCCAAAATAAAGCACATCCCTTCAGAAGATGTATTTCTTCAAATAAGAAAAAATTTAATTTTCTTCCTTTCCTTTCCTTTCCTTTCCTTTCCTTTCCTTTCCTTTCCTTTCCTTTCCTTTCCTTTCCTTTCCTTTCCTTTCCTTTCCTTTCCTTTCCTTTCCTTTCCTTTCCTTTCCTTTCCTTTCCTTTCCTTTCCTTTCCTTTCCTTTCCTTTCCTTTCCTTTCCTTTCCTTTCCTTTCCTTTCCTTTCCTTTCTTTTCCTCTCCTCTCCTCTCCTCTCCTCTCCTCTCCTCTCCTCTCCTCTCCTCTCCTCTCCTCTCCTCTCCTCTCCTCTCCTCTCCTCTCCTCTCCTCTCCGGTATGGTTTCTACTGTTTATTAACTTGCCTTCTCTAACTGTTTTTAGTCCCCAAAATCTCCTTTTTTCACCAAGAGCCCCTGTAACACCGATCCCCTCACCCATCTGGTTACTCAATGGTTTATGATACTCATTTCTCTGCATTCCCTTGCTGCTCAGTCTTTCACTTACCCAAGTCCATCCCTTCTCTTCTCATTTAGTTAAAGATTAATTTTGAAACCCTATTTTCCACCACAATGTGACTCTGTTCCTTACCTGCCAACACATCATTGTACCAAATTGCAAAGAGACAAACAGCACAGAGATCTTTTAGGGCTGGGAACACACGTTCCAGCAGTATGATGCAGCTGCTGGAACCATTCCCCAGAGAAGCTGCAGGACACAGGAATCCATTTTCCTGAGAAAAGGAGTAACAGCTGGGAGTGAGAGAAGGGAAAATACCCATGAACAGCCAGAGCAGCAGAGCTCAGCCCAGGCCAGCCAGCAGCTCTAAGGGCTGCAATTCCCACCTGGTATCAGAGTCCAGGAGATCCCTCTGGCTGCCCTGGCTGTCTTGAGACCCTGGCAGGGGGCTCGGAGAGCCTGGCATGAAGTCAAAAAACATCTGTGGCTTTGATTTTAGCCTGTCAATTTTATATGAGGAATTACAAGCCACAAAGGTTTTAGTAGTGTGATATTTGAACTAAGACAGGGCGGAAAAGTAGAATTTTGGGATTTTTAGAATAGGGTTCAAGGGGGTACAAGATGGAGGAATTTGGGCATGTCCTAGCCTTCTTTCCCTTCTTCTTGTTCTCCATGTCTTGCTGTGATAGTGACACATTTCTACTGGTTTGTGGTAGAGACACCCTGTCCAACATAGATCTTAGGTATTGGTACGGGAACTATAAACATGGTACACGCAGTTTTGAGTATATAATGTGGGAGTTGCTCAAGGCTCGGGGCAGAGAATGCCATGGCTGCCTTGCTGAGAGGATCTCAGCAGGTCAGAGAAAGAATGTATAGATAAGAAGAAATAAACAACCTTAAAAAAGCAACTGGAAGCATTCCAGACCTCTTCTTTGGCGGCTCGGGCTGGGAGAAAAAGGACTTTTACAATCTTGGGGTCATCGAGACTTCACAGAGACACAGACCCCGAGAACCTGACACCTCCTAATGCCATCAGGGTGGCAGCAGTGATGGGGGGGATGGGTCCAGCAGGGAAGATAATCATGATGGATCATTTCACCCAGAAAGGCCAATAAACTGCTAAGAGGAAACTCTCTGAGAGTGAAAAGTATCAATTTGGTCCTTCTGAGGGTATTGTAAGAGTCTGAATGAAGGTTGGATTTGATGGTATTGGAGGTCTTTTTCAAGCTCAATGATTCTATGATTTCCCACAGAATTTTTCAAACAGGGAAAAAATGTGCAATAAAAATGTGATTAATGTTAAGACACTTGCAAATATATTGTCCATAACTGTAAATTCTCTTACTCTCACATTTAACCGAGGTTTAAAGGTAAAAACAAAACAAAACAAAAGCAACCAAATTAAAAAAAAAAAACACAAAATAAAACCCAACAAGCTAAAGATCAGGTGGGAATATATATCAATTAACTAAATACAAGAAAAGATTTAGAGAGCCCATATAATTCAGATATAAACTGATAATGCAAAACTACACACAGGTTTAAACAGCTGGTTTTGAAAACCATGTGAAAGTTTTCAATTAGAAATTATTCTTGATGGTATTTGTAACAGCTTAACCTGCCTCTTTAAAATAAATATACTCCAATTATATTCTCAAATGTTCTTCTCCTACTCTTAAATGATACAAGCTCATTTAACAACTGGTAGTCAAACGTGTTTCAAACTGCAAAGGATTATTGTGAAGAAAAAATAATTCTGCCATTCTAAAAAAAGTGGCTGGCAATTAGTGATTTCAGTTGGCCTTTTCTCCACAGTGTTTAGCAGAATGTTATATTTAAGCTTTATTAAAATGTACAGAGATTCTAAAATCTTAAATATAGATTTCCTTGCTAATTCCCTGTAAAAGTCAAATAGATAAAACATTAATGTGGAAACAACCTTAGACAATAGAAATGGAATAGCCATACTGGGTAAAAAAGAAATCATTGTATTAATATATCAATATGGTCTGTATCACTATTTGATTTTCCAGAGCAGTACCCTCTTGAACACTGAGCTTAAACTCTATTTTTACCTAAGAGTAGCTTGAAACCTAACAGGGTCAAGAGAAAATGAAAATGAACACTTTTAGAATATATTTATAGCTATTAAAGTTAAACTGTTGGCTTTTTCCTCATCCGAATTTGAACTATCAGCTCCTCATGCATCTTTTTCACACACTAGAAAATTCTCTGCTTTCTTTGTCAGAAATATTCTACTTATAATTGATGGCTTGGAGAACATGTAGAGGATCTAAACTATTACTGAGATTCTTTAAATTATATTCTCAATCCATTTCTCCATCAATCTCATCATTTTTTTGTATAAAACTAGGGCAGTAAAGTTCAAATGTTTTGCTTTTTCACCAAACTGAAATGGATCATCCAATGTTGATTTTGTTATTCAATATTAACAAGACATCAGTGTATCACAGAATGCCATTTTTTTTTTTTTACTAGCTTTTATCAAAATAAAGGTGAGCTGGCCTATAGCTTTAGACACATCCAGCACAAATTATCTTAAAAGGTTTTCTCTTTGGCAAGAGGAATCAGTGACGGCACAAAACCTCAGAGGAACTTTGTGACCACCTTTCTGTGTGTTTCCAGGAGGAAAAAAGTTTATATGGGTGAAAAAAGCAAAAAGAAACCCCAAACTCCCAGCAATGACCCACAGCCAGATTTCTTGGGGTCGTGCAGAGGCAGTCAAAGTGAGGTTCACATTCTGGCCTGCCTCTTGCTTGCCCTTGCTACACACAAAAAGAGGATTTAAACAGAATCATAGAATCATTTAGGTTGGAAAAAACCTTCAGGATCATTGAGTTAACCCAGCAGAGCCAAGGCCACCCCTAAGCCATGTCCCCAAGTGCCACCTCTACACATAAGAGCCCTTTCCATGGTGAAGTTCCTTTAGATTCTACAACCTCTAGAGCCAGCATGGAATAACTAAGCAAAGACCAGATCCAATTAAAGACTCACACTGTATTTTAATTTCTAGACAATTGAAAAGCACAAGAAACACGTAGGTTATTTCCACCTCTTTTTTCAGTATTATATTTTAAGATCTGTAATATTTTTCAGCTCTGTCTCTGCAGACTGCTGAAGCCACTTCTCTTCCTTGCCCGTCCTGCATCTCCTGCACTAATGGTTGGGCCTCCCATTCCCTTCCCCCTTTATTGCCTCTCCCACCACTATGTCAAACTGTAACATAAATATTAAAATTGGGAAAAATATAGAGCAGAGAGAGAGTCTGTGTCACTCAGTAGTGAAGCACAGTCTTCTTGTGGAATGGTCTTGTGGAATGGGTCATTTCCGTGGCACGCCGAAACAAGGATGCAATGCAATCTCTGGCAAAGACAAAAAGGAACATTTTGATAAAGTTGCCATTTCCTCCCTTGGCTTTGCCAAAACTGAACAATTGCAATTGCTACAGGGCGTCTCAGTGACTATATGGCAAACAGGGGTATTAATTAACTAGGTACTCTTGAGTATTCAGCACAAGCATAATCATTTGCTTTCTGTACATGCTGAGCTTAAAGGTTGGAAAAATGTTCTTTTTGGTGAAAATTTCATCAAGCAAAGACAAACTCTGCCCCTTAAATAAGAAGAAAGGCTACATACACTAAGAAATTAATGCAGGAGGCAAGACTGCAAGTCAGTGAGGTGAAAGCATTTGCAGAAAATTTATAATATTTACTGTCTTTCCAAATTTTTATGCTGTGCATAAAACCTTCCAACTATTACAAAGAATAACTCAGAGACAGGTTACAGAACAAAGTTACTGGTATGTCTGTGTTTCCTTTTGAGAATGTGTTCATGATGTTAATATTAATAAATATCAGTGAGATTAAATAAAAAAAAGGTATATGGGGAATTGGGCATGAATTTTTTGAATCACTGGAGACTGCTACCATAGTTATTTATAGGAGCACTAAAAAAATCTGTAATTATATTAAAATATAGGTAAAGCCTACATTAAAGCAGAGGAAATATAATGAAAATTAAAGAGAAAATACACCTATACTATTCTTACAACAAGGAGATAAAGACAAAATTTACCATTTCCCGTTGAACGGGAAAAATGCTTTTCAGTTCATTAAGAAGAATGAAGTGAAAAACAGGGTTTGCACACATTAGAAATTCTTCACAGCTTTAAAGATGTAAACAGCAGAAGGTGCATTTTGGATCACATTTTATGATGTTCAAGCCTAAAAAAATAGGTATGAAATTCCACTCAGTGTTTTGAACAAAGATTATAATCTTTCATACAGGAAATGAAGAGAGAAATATCTATACGTACATTTCTTTCTATTTATTTACACATTATTCAGACAAACTTAGTTCAGAAACAACCAACAAAGATATCTAAAGAAATGAATACTGGTTTTCTCCCATCTTGTCCTGCAGAAGATGGAAAAATAACTTATTTTCAGTTATCTTGGCCCTGTGGTTGCAATCCACACACGTGTCCTTGCAAGAGCTCTGGCTGCCACTTCCCAAAGCAGGTAAGAGCCCCCATTTCTCCCCATGCCCAGGCTTTCAGTGGAAGATGGGGGTTATAACAGATCCAGTCTGCTCTGATTTGAGCACTCACCTTTCTCTAATAAGAGAAACAAAGCTGCTGTTTTAAAAAAGTTCTCCAGGTGAAGAAAACTTCAGGGAGACATTACCTGCAACAAGGACCTAATTAAACTGAATTGATTTCTTCCCAAATGTTTCTCACTACTTATGGTTTAGGAACCTCACTGCACAGGAGACCAGAAAAAAAAGACAAGAAAATCCAAAAAACCGAATATTTGAATGGCAATTATTTTCTATTCCCCAGCTGGTGCTGGCAGCTATTTTAAAATGCCAGAGAATTCACTGCACTTTGATTAAGGCACTTGTTATTTCTTAGTTGTGAACGAGACAATTCCAGGGCACAAAGTTCAAAAGACAACATTCACAGAAGGCAATAATTAGACTCAACTACAATAAGATGCTGTTGAAATTGAACAGCTCTGTCTGGTAGTTGTAGGGTCAGAAATTTAATTTTGCACTATTTGGTGTAATGGCTCTGGTAACTGCTTGCTTATTTTCACACCTACAGTGGAAAGTAATTAAAGTCAAATCCTTTTAGATGTAATTAGATGACAGAACTCATTTAAAATGAAAGCAAGAAAAAGAAGAAAAGAAAAGGATCAGAAAAATGAAGGAAGCATCAGATTTTATAATTAGCAGGTCAGTACCTTTTCTAGTCTGAATTTATTCAGAAAATTATTTAGTGAATGCCTGAGAATTATATAATTTTAGATTTTATTTTTCCTTCAAAATACTAAAAATACTAAAGAAGGAAATTAATGTGATTTATGAAATTTTAATAGAGCTTTTATATTCTACTTTTAGGAAGTATTTGTAGTAAAATAAAATTATAAAAATGTACATCTTCTTATTTGGTACCACTTAGTATTTGGTTCAGCCTGGAGAAGTGGAGAAGGCTTTGGGGTGACCTAATTTGGTGCCTCCCAGTACCTGAAGGGAGCCAGCAAGAAAGATGGAGAGAGACAAATTACAAGGGATGGAGGGACAGGACACAGGGAATGGCTCCCACTGCCAGAGGGATGGATGGGATATTGGGCAGGAATTGTTCCCTGGGAGGGTGGGCAGGCCCTGGCACAGGGTGCCCAGAGCAGCTGTGGCTGCCCCTGGATCCCTGGAAATGTCCAAGGCCAGGCTGGAGTAACCTGGGATAGTGGAAGGCATAAAATAGAAGAATTACAATTAAAAAATAAAATAATTACAATGCTGACGGTTTTCAACTGTAAGTAGCATTGATTTAACCTTTGGCAGTACCCAAGATGCACAAGGCAAAGGTTTGTACAAAAAGCCCGTGGCAGGGGGAGGAATGGGATGTTCTTTAAGATCCCTTCCAACCCACACCAGTCTGTGATTCTATGATTCCACTCCTTCCCCTTGGGATAATGGTAAATCCTGCAGCACAAACTGGCAGTGAAGCACAGACTCTTTTCTGCATTTGCAGGAATTTTCCTTTAACTACTGAATTTAATTTCACAACCTTCCTGGACCTCTGAGGAGGTGAAAGCTTGCTCTGAGATGAGAAAGGGAATCAGCATGATTTGACAAGCCATTTGATGAATTTGCCTGTAATGACTCTGGCATTGCAACCTTCAGAGGGACAGAAAGCTGACAGCCAGAGAAAGGACACAAAGAACAGAGTTCTGTAAGTCCATCTTTAATAAAAGGCACCAGGGATTTTTATAAGGGGAAAAAATATATACATTTCTAATCTTTTCAAACCTTTCTTATCTGGAAAGCAAAGAACTTCTGGTTGTGAGATATACCTAGTGATCAACATAAAAACTTGTAATAGTTTGAGCATAAAGTAGTCAAAAAGTCCTGCACATGAAGATAATTGGAGTATCTGGTGTACAAATCAATAGTATTTATCTTATGGAGGTGTTTTGACTTCAAAATCACATAAAATTGGAAAAAGAGTCTTAGAGAACTAAGACTTTGGAGTCTTTGGAGAACGAGTCTTCGATTTGTTTTATCTTGGCAATGCCACTTCACCACAAACACTATCAAATCTGCTTATTTTTCCTTTTTATCCTTAATTTAAGTAATGAGTCTTACAGCTTCTTTGACATTCTTGGCTTGACCATCTCAAGTAATTTTTTTTGCCTTCAGAAGTCCTCTCAGAAAGGACTCAGCCTGGCTCATTGTGCAAACACTGAAGATGCCAGTGCAGAAATGTAGAAATCCCTCTAAAACTCCACATATCTCACTGTCTAACACTAAAGTATTTTATCCTGCCCATAATCCCGGAACAATTGGGAAAACTAATTAAGCAGTGAAGCATATAAAGAAAAGTGAGCAACTCAGCCCAATACAGCCATTAAAAAATCAGAATATTTCTGGATGCAATTTATTTACACATTTTCCACTCCATTAATTTGAAATGAAAATGTATTTATCAAGTCACTGAAAACCTTCCTCCTTAAATATGCAAATATATCTTCCGGCATTTCCCAATATTGAGTCACACAAGCTGTACATAAACATTAAAACTCCAAAATACCATGAACTTGTTAAAGAGCAAGTTTTTCCTCAATGCACTATAAAAATGAAAATTTATCAATTATATATTCTCAACTATTTTCCATCTATTGAGACTTAAAATTCTATATATACGCTTGGCTGAAGACAGATGTTGATGCTAAGGAGAAATTCCTAAATTACCAGAGAAGACATTAGGTACTCTTAGGAATATAAACTTTGATCAATGTGGCAGTTTCTCAACTAGAAAGGTTTCTAGCTGCATATTTAAGGGAGGGTCATTTATTTAATTTAAATGGCTTCTAACAATGCTAGAATCTTAGTAGCATCTTCATATACCTGGGAAAAAAAGCATAATAATCTGGGAAAAAAAATAATTACATTGCTGATGGTTTTCAACTATAAGTAGCGTTGATTTAACCTTTGACAGTACCCAAGGTGCACAAGGCAAATTTTTTGTACAGGAAGCCCAAATCCCTGTCTTGAAAAGTTTCCCAAAGAAAGCCACAGGCTTCCTTAAACTTGTTCATAGAACTCTGTCAGTTCTGGTGCTATTCATCAGGATTAATACTGGAAAACCAGATTATCAATCTTAGGAATCTTACATGGGTAAAATAACAGAAACAACAGTCATGGCATAATGTGAGGCAAGAGAAACAGTTTCGAGCACTATTAATCAATATGAAATAAATATTTAAGAATTATTAAATAGTTAATCTTCTGTTTTTCAAAACACAGTCCCCTCCCTCAGATGCAGGAATGGCTGTGTTACTGAGAAACAAGGAAATTACTAATAAATTATTATCTAAACAATAATGACAATGGAGAACTCTGTGAAAGACTGAGTCAAGAACAATGGCAGTAAAAGATCACACATAACACACCAGGGTTAACCCAGTCTCACAAAGAAATAACAATTTCTACCTAGCTTGCAGTAGAAAGTTCACAGAGAAATGCATTTAGAAAGAAACATTTGGGGAGATACTGGAGAAATCCCAAATTTATCAGACACAGACCAGGAAAACCTTGACTAGTTGGTCCTGCTCTCAGCAGAGGGCTTGAACTACAGGATGTCCAAAGGCCCTTCCAACCTCAACAATTCCGTGACAGCAGTGAAGAATGAAGAATTAATCCAACTCATGCTAGAAAGCCAACTTTGATGATTTGGGGATTTTTTTTTGAGTTGATGTGCAAAACACTGAGGTCCAAAATGAGCTCTTTGGAAATGAAAACACTGATAACCACATCCAGAATCCAAAATCGTTGAAAACTGGGTTTCAGGAGATATCCTCCACTTTTATCCTATTGAGATCCACTTAAGCATTCATGGTAGACTTCCTTCCAATAGATTAAAAGAAACCACCAGCACTGAATTTTCTGGAGTTCTTGGTTTGCAAAGCCAGAATTTGACCTGGTTTCACAGCCCTGTGTTCTCCCTCTGCTCTTAGGTTTGCCTAGAGACACAATTCAGAGTAGACTGGTAGATTTAGAAGCAATCTTTTGTTCTCTCATGACATGACTGTCACAGAAGTGCTCACATCAGTGTTTATCCTTATTAAAAAAAACATTAGATCAGCTTCAGCTCTGGTTATCCATTTTGCTGAGACATTCAGTCAATCAGTACAAAACCACCAAAACAAGACCCCAGGAATGTATATATTTTAGTAGGCCACAGAGGAAGAACAACATTATTTGTAACTGTTATTCCTCCTTACTCAGTGAATGGTTTCAGTAAAACTCAACACTCATTAAAAATTATTCATCTCCCTTGGCCTTTATTCGCTGCTTCATGTTTCTAATGAACCTAATGTAGCAAGTGATGTAATCAGACAAAAACATGTAAGAGCTCTTTCTGCCACTATAGGCACAATCATATTTAATTAAGAATTTATCATTAGCTGAAGGTATTAGTTAACTATTACAGGCCCACTATATTGTCTAGCTCAGAGAAGCAGCTTCCTCATTAACAAACAAGTGCTTGGATCTAATTGTAGCCTCTTTAATCAGCTCGGTGCATTAGTGTCTCATTAACAGGGCCTCACAGAACAAAATTATTGCTTTGATACCACTGGAAAGGATTAAAACAACCATAATAAATTCTTGGAGGCTCCATCCAGCATCCACTCACAAAGGAGAAGGTATAAATACCTTTAATGACTACCTGGAAGGAGTGAGTGGAATTACATTACAAGGAATGAAACCTGGATAGAAGTTTCAATGTGGAACCAGTAATCCTCAGTGAATTGCACACTTCCCTCTGCAGACAGCTATTGAAACAGCTCGGGGATGGAAGGATAATGTCCAGCACCTGCTAATTTTGCTTTCTATTTCTACAGACACTCTACATTCATATTTCACTTTGATCCCATATATCTAAGCTGACAGCACTCCTTTCTTCTCTAGGCATTACACTATGGAATAAAAAACATGTAATAACCACTAATTTATGTTTGCTTCGCTTTTATTTTTCCTGGGTAGTTTTTTTTTTCCTTTAATTTTGCAAGAAATCAATGAACAGTCTGTATCCTCTTGCTTTGTTCTCTTCATTTCATGAATATTCCTTCCATAACTTTATAGACCAGCAGGGGATTATCATGAATTCAGGAGATCTGTTGGGAATCATGTCTGTTTGTCTGTTTTTAAGTAGGCACTATTACCTCATAAGCAGAGGGTCCCCAAAATGTTTCTTTTTTCATACCTAGAAAAAAAATGTTGCCTAATATTAAAAAAGCAATGTGAGACATTCAGGAAATGTTTCCTTTATTTTCATCATATTAATCTGAATATCTGCAGAAAAAAAAAATCCAACTACCTGTACTCAATCCTTCAAGCAATTTTGACTAGGGGATTCAGTGAGTCAGAGTTTCCATCTTTTCATACAGAAATTTATTAGGTCCTAGAGCTTGGCAGGACAGAACAAGAGATGTAAAGCAATCTCATACTGCTTTCAGGACAATTTTCAATAAATAAATTGTGCAAGATAATGCAGTGGGAACAAAAAAATCAAGCTGAAGCAATGTCTGCTATAAAAGTGATTTTGTCTAAATAACAATACATTTAAAATCGGTCTTTTTTTCAGAGATGAACTGATTTTTCACTGGAGAATAGGTCAGGAATACAAGTGCAAAAAATATTATTTCAGTTTTTTCTAACACTTTGCAATGAGCAATTTGATCCATTATTGCCATTTTGAAAAAGGGAATCAAAGTTGTTCATATTTAAATGTTTCTAAGTAGTTTCTTTTTAACAATAAAAGAGACAGTCTTGTTTTCCTTTCACCTCCAAGAGACAATCATTCCAATGTGAAGGAAAACTACTTGTATTTTTAAAAAATTCTGCTAAAAATGTAGAAATTTTAGATTTCCTTGCAAAAACAATCTTAAATTTCTAGTTTATGCTTGTATACTCACTGGCAAAAAGATGGGACTCAAGTTATTTGTAAGACAAAAGAAACAAGACAGCCCTCAGCAAATGTGAAATTTAAGAAAATATCCAGCAGGAATACAGAATGTCAAAGGTCTGTCACTGGGGATCACAGGAGCATTTATTTGATAGCCTGTAATAAATGCAATGTGAGCACTGCTGCTCTGGAGGGCACAATGAGCTCCACATCCACCAGGATATCAGGGTTGTGTGTACTGGGAATCAGGGAATCCCAGACTGGTTTGGGATGGAAGGCACCTAATGATGTGTCTTGGGTTGCAAATACAAGATGTGCCTGGGGGTGTGTATTCTATTTCCATCTGTCAGAGCTGGGACAGTTCTCATAGGAGCATTGGGCAGTTTTTTCTTCATCTCTTCCACAACCAATCCTCCCTCCAGGAGATATCTTCTGTTCATGGGCCATTAATTATTAATTATCTTCTGTTCATGGGCCAGTGAGTGTCCCTGCATGGCTGAGAAAATTCCATCATCCCATGGGGAGATGCTCCACCCAGGGGAGGAGCCAAGCATTCCTACCTGGATACAATCTGACCTTGGCATCACCACAGCAGCCTTTGCCCACTGCATTCCCAGAGGAGCAGCTTTCTTCCCCACTGCATTCCCAGAGGAAGCCCAGGCCCATCTCCAGCAGCCCTGGAGCTTCAGAGGAAAACTCCACCCTTGTCCAGGATCCCTGCTCCAGCAGAACCACACCACAGCTTTTTTATTAATATTCACAAAGTCATTTGTTTTTTCAGAATACAGCAGGAATTAAAACACAAGAAAATACAAAAAGATTTTTGGGACAGTCAAGCTGAATTCAAAAATCTCTCTGAACAACAACCAAAAAAAAAATTAAATTTTTATGGCAAAAGAAAACAACGTTTCTTACACATTAATCCCCCAGCATTTGAAAATTAGACCTAACTTTCCTGGTTACCAGTTTTGGAGATTTAGAAGCTTAGTCTCCAAGTCTATTTTTCTGCTAAACTTGATAAGAACAACTTTCCCTTGTTCTTGAATTCAACAGTTTAAGATTGGAAAGGAAGCCATTCTGTCCAATGGCTGTTCATACATTTCAAAGATAAAGGATACAACAAGCATTTTTAATTAAAACTTTAATTAAAGTTTTAGGTGTTTAAAGTTACAGGTGTTCTTCATTAAAAATATGGCAGTTTGTGTCTCCTACTAAAATGAAAATAAGACTTTAAAGTAAGTGCTGAATTATTGTTGTGATGTGAAGCAAAAGTTTTCTGCTTTCCCCAATGCTGCACAAAGCTTCGAATTTGCCTTTTCACCTGACACACTCTGTTTTGTTTTTTTTTCCCAAATCCTCTCTAATCTCCACTCCTTTGCTGTTTAAGCAGTGCTTTTCCAGACATGGATTTTTATTTTGTTATTTAATAACTATGAAAGCATTAACTTGTGTATATCTTAATAACATTGATCTCTACCCATCTGAATATTGGCATTTAAAGCCATGATGCTGCTGTTTATTGATTTGCAGCATTCAGTGGATACTGTCACTAAATACAAACAATTTACATGGCCCAATCACACTTAAAAATAAATACAGTGAAACCAATATTTTCTATCTTGTTCTCTAAAATGTGCTGTTTACATGTTTACTTGGGTTTATGGTGTTTTTTGTAAAGTGTTCCCCTTGAAAAATACATGCAAGTCAGCATAAAATAAAAGATAAAATTTTTGATACTAGTAAATGACAAAAAAAAACCCCTCAGAATCTTTCTGTTGTTGTCTCCTAAACAAGACATATCAGCTTCAGTATCTACTGACAAGATAAACTTAAGGAATCTAAAAAGTTCAGAAAATAGCCTAAAAATGTCTATACAATGTTTTGAAGACAGAAAAAGATTAAGGCAGTGAGGAATTGGGAAAAACAAGGAAAATAGGCACTGAATTCCCTGCCCACTTTATGCTTAGAGTTGCTCTTTCAATCTATAATATCAGCCTAATTTTTCAGTAAGTGCTGCTGGTTACACTGACACAAAAAAGAAGTGTGAAGAAACAGGACTTCTATTTAATTTGTTTTTCACACAAACATGCACATGCTTGATTATTCATTTCTTTTATCTTTGCCTAGCAGTGGGAAATCCTTATCAGTAGAGAACAGCACCCAAATTACAGCGTGTGCTTGCCTCTTCCACAGTTCCATTCTATGGCAGTGAACTCCAAATCTTCCTATTAATGACTGCAGAAGGCCAAGATTTCATCTACAAGCTCATCTGTAATAAAGAATTTCAGGCTAAGATGGTCAGCAACACACAGGTCATTTTTCATAGATACATGAAAAAATAAAAAAATTCAGCATAAATCTATCCACCCTCCTGTCAGGGAGTTGTAAAGAGCAGCAGGGTTCCCCCTGAGCCTCTTTTTTCTCCAGGCTGAGCCCCTCAGCTGCTTCTTATCAGATTTGTGCTTCAGACACCTTAGAATCATAATTAAATTGATAGAAGGAGGGGAAAAACACAAAAATGAAACTAAAAAGTCTTTAAATTGAAAAGACATTAAGCCATTGCTGCCTGACTAGGGAAAGTGGTCAAAGATATTGGGATGAGAATGATGTTGATAACAAACTGATGTTTGAGTTTTTACTGAGCAGTGCTGGCACTGGGTCACAGAGGTTCCAGCTCCTCACACTACCCTGCCAGAGCTGGCTGGGGTAACAGCAAGAGGACAAGAGGGGAGCCAGCCAGGACAGGCTGACCCCAAGTGTCCAAAGGGATATTCCAGACCCCAGGCTATCACACTGAGCAGGAAAAGCAGGAGAAGTCGACCAGGGCACTGTGATTGCTGCCTGGGGACTGGCTGGGCATCGATCAGTGCTGGTGAAATACCCCACTGTGCATCACTGCTTCTGTATATTCTTTATCATCGTTATCATTATTATCATTATTATTATCCCTTCAATTTCTGTCCTGTTAAACTGACTTTTTCTCAACCCATGATTTTTAACTTTTTTTTTTTCCAATTCTTTGGGGTGAGCAGCTTTGGGGTGCTATAAACCACAACATCCTATCCCTCTTGGGTTTTCTAATTCCCTTTGGAGAAACTGAGGAAAGGCAGGAGCCTCCTCCAGCTTCTGGTGCAAGCACCTCACCATCACCTTGTACAGCAGAAGAGGACCAGAAAGAGAGGAAATGGCTCAGAGGTCCTTTTTATCATTCTCTTGCTCTGCCAAATCACTGATTAGCTACTTTCAGACAATAACAGAAGATTTTGTTGCCAAGGTGACCTCATTTCTGAGAACCAAGATCTCTTCCCGGGTGATTACATTTCCATGCTAGAGCCCTGAAGGAAAAAAATCCTCAGTGCTTGTATTTATTTTAATCTCTGCACTCATCTCTAATTTTTAAAGAAGAAATTAGTTACATATTTTAAAAAATGAGTTAGTGGCTCATTAAAGACAGGCAGAATCTAACTGTCCCACTGAATTTATAATGGGCAGGCAGATATTTCCAAATTTGTGTGGCCTAAAGACAAGACTGTGAGCAACAGATCAGTCATGTCCTGAATGTCACCTGCCCTCCCCTCGGTGAAGGCAGGGAACAAAGGAACAATTCCCCTGACTTCCCATCATTTCAATTTATCTATTGCATAACACCATCATTATGCCTTCAACACTCACCTGAAGTGCTCACAAGACTGGATAACAATTAGAGTCTTAACACAGACTGAGAAGCATAAGATGCTGAGATCCACACAAGAAAACTTAATTTTCCACAAAGCCCAAGGAAAAAAAGGTAGCAAACAGAGAACTGCAGATTTCTCCTACCATCCTGAATATGGATTTAAAAGTTTCTCCCAGAATCTAGAGCATAATATTCCTTTTATCTTCATGAATATTTAAAACTCTGTGAAACACTTGTTTTTTTAAATAATAATAAAGAACTCAACACATACCGAAAATATAGAAGACTGAAATATGTTAACAGACAAGCAGATTGTGCTGGAAACTACTCCCAAACACACACACACAAATTTTACTAGATTAAAGTAGTCTCAATACACCAGTGAAAGGTACTTTCAAACCCCCTCAAATAGTTGGGTTCCTGGTTAGTAGATGAACTGCACACACAGGGAGGCTGGGATTCACATCCTCTCTGATTTTTCCTCCTCCTGGCCACACATTTCAGTGGTGAGAGGCAGAGGGAGCAATTAAATTCCAATTCTACTGATCAGCCACATCCTCACCCTCTCAAAAAAGAAAAGTGAGTGGAACAATGAAGCATAAGAACCTCTGCTTAGGGCCTGGAGTGGCAAAAAATGCCATTGGGAATGAAAACAGAATTTATGGACACAGGAAGTTCTTACTCTTAAGCATTATTTGAAAAGCAAATATTCTATAAACAACATGGTTTGAATCTTATCAGAGTGGCTTGTCACACAGGACAAAACCAGCACAACTGGATTCTTTCCATTATACATCTCTGCATGTATTTTAAAATGTTTAAAATTTTAAATTCTTCTCACCCTTATGTGGAACATGAGACCTCTCAGAATCTCCAACACAGAAACAACTGCTAAAGAAGATTTCAAGGTTTTTTTTTGCTTCTAAATGAACTTTCACAATACTAATATTTAAATTATTTACTACTAAGAGTGTCTCCTTTAGTAATTAAATGCATACCATTAATAAAGAAGTCTATAAATGCTAACACCACAATATAAAGTGACATTACTGTGGTTTTCTCTATGAGAGTAAAAATGACATGCATGATTCCATAGTAAAATATCATTAAGTTAGTTTCAGCAAAATATTTAAAATACTCACATGTGAATTGTTTTCTTCACCAAAATGACACTCTTACCAAGGCCACCTAAGTATCACAGTCAGATGTCCAGACTAGATGGGGCTCTTTAAAAGCCCACTAATTTTAAACTGGAGTTCTGTTTAAAAAAATTTACATTTTTTTAAGGCTTATATCACAAAAATGGATAGGTAATGAAAAGCCTCGTAAATCACATTTTCGTAGTTTGAACACAGTTTATGCGACACAAAATGTGTTTTAATTTGATTAACTGAAAACACAGTTCACAAGTGCTGATGCTGTGCCAGAATTCCAAGAACATTCACGAAAAACAAGCAACAGAAACTTGAAGGTGAGTCCTTGACTCATAAATTAGCACAACCACAAATGCAAATCACTGGTTTAAGTATTTGCTCAACAAATACAAGCACTGAGAAATCTGCAGCATTCACTGGGCGTCTCCATTTATTCTCTAAACCAAAGAGGCCCCTCATTAGTCTTTTATTTCATGAAAGATTTGCAAAACTTCATTTCAGGCAGAATATGCATAAATCAACCTTGCTATTGGAAATGAGAACTGGCAAAGAATTTATCTGCAAGTGTCCTGAAGTTATAATGACACAGGTAACAGAAGTTAATAACATGTTACTTTCTTGGCTTGGAGCCTTCAAGCTTCAAATTTAGCTAATTTATTTGCAAACTGCACTCCTGTATTTGGGCAGGAACACAGATCTATTGATAACTTAGAAGTAATTACAAATTGACATAGTGAAGTGTGCTTGAGCCTCATTTAGACATTACTTTATTTCTTAACATGCAAAACTCAAATTACTCTGAAAAGAAGTTACAGAAGAAATGTAACTTAGGTTTTAAAAGCCCTAAAAATCTAAAAAATAAAATCTAATAAAAAAATTCTTTACAAGCCTAATAAGCACTTTAAAAACTATTTATTATTGCACATTTCCACCATTTTTGTCTTTTTCCTCTGTAAATGATTTAAAGTAGAAAAATAAATTCCCCAGTATGTGATGAATGCAAGTGGAGGTGAATGTAAGACCATTAAGCTCCAATATAAATTCTATTTGTGTAAACTTTGAGTTAACATATAAATATTCATTCCCAATTTCTTAACAGTACATTTTAATTATTGGTCTCCTACAAAAAGATTCAAATAAATTTTTGAGGAGCAGAGAATACAATGACAAGCTACCACATCTAGCTCTGCCTGGAAATTTCTGGTTGGCTTCAGCAACCAGGCCTCTGATAAAACCCATACACTCGATAATATGGAAAAAGAGAGAGTAATTTAATTTGGAGAAGTAAAACATGATTTTCCAGTGAAAACCACAGAAAGAGGATATTCTATTGATTTTTTTTAATCTTATGCATATTATCCTGATATACACTTTGATTGCAGAATTTAGGGCTCTCACAAAGAACCAATGCACATTTCTTCTTTACTGAATTTACTTCAATAAGTTCTAAAACACAGTTAACAGCCAGTGTAGTAAAGACCATTTTAAATTTTCCTAATTCCAGAAAAAAGTAAGATGCTGACACTGTCACCCTTCTCCATTATATTAAGCAGCAAAAATTTCCAAACTTTAAGCTTAAAAATTTCCACAGACATACAGGGGTTGATTGGGAGTTATGCATCCCTTCACCGTCTCCTACAAGAAATCATTATCTATTTATAACTAATATTCTGTTTTTCTGTTTCTCCACCACCTGACAGGAGTATCAGCTCCATCACACTCTGCAAAATGCCAGGAATACAAACTTCTGTCAGCTGGAAATGGACAGGAGCTCAGGATGTCAGATGGGCTGTCACTGTGCCAAACTCTCTTAAATATCATAGAATCATAAAATAATTCAGTCTGGAAGGGACTTCAGAGGTCATCGAGGCCAATCACCTGCTTGAAGCATGGTCAGCTGGGAGGCCAAAACAGAGCTCAGAGCTTTATCCAAGTAGGTCTTGAAAAGCTCCACAGATGGAGACTGAACCTGTTCCTGACTCTGCTCTTGGAGGAAAACTGACAATCTTGTTAAATGCTCAATCCCTTCACTGCAGCAAAGTTTCCCATATTTCCTTAGCCTTCCCTGCTAGGAGTTCCCTGGAAGTTACAAGTGCTAGTTAGGAGCTCAGGAAGGAAACCTCCAACTGGAAGATGAACCCGTCCCACAAATGTAAAAATTTCCTTGGGGGCTGTTCTGCATCCTCTTCCCCCATTTCACCAGTGAAGTCAAAGCCACTTTTAGCTACACAAGCTCCTTTTGTCAGGACAAGGAAGCAGGTAAAGTTTATGGGCAAACAAACTCAGACATGTCCTTCAGACAGCCTGGTACAACAACAATAAGGATGAAAATCAGGTCCTGAGTTCAACTCCCTCACAACCCAACCATGCTTTCCATCCACAGAAAAGCATTTTAAAAGAACTCACTGAAAATCACAGAATGACAGAATTTGGGTTGGAAGACCTTAAGGATGATCCGGTCCCACCCCTCCCCTGTGTAGGGACAACTTCCACTGTCCCAGGTTGCTCCAAGCCCTGTCCAACCTGGCCTTGGGCACTTCCAGGGATCCAGGGGCAGCCACAGCTGCTCTGGGCACCCTGTGCCAGGGCCTCGCCACTGTCACAGGGAAGAATTTCTTTCTCCAGCCTTCCTTTAGGTACTGGAAATTCTTTTAAGTTTTAAAAAGGACAGGAAGAAACCATGTTTTCCCAGTAGACATGACCCACTTCTGCAACCTTTATTTATTTAACAAAATAAATATGCCATGATAGGAAGAAATACTAGTTCTAGAAGCTAAAGAAAACTGAAAATATTTAGAGGTCCCCAAAACCTAAAAAATACAAGGAAAATAACAAAAATTGAGACAAAAAAAAGCAAAACCAGATCAAATTTATAACTTTTTTCAACTATGTTTTTTACCATCTCCCTCAGAGAAATGGGATCACAGGTGCCAGACACACTTTAATATCATAAAGTGACAGGTGAAGGTTGCATTTCATATCCCAGTGTCAGGCTCCTTCTGCTCCCTTCCAGCTGAGGTCTTCACACATTATGTTCCAGGTAAATCTTGTCAGTTATGTGTCAGGAAATTTGGAAAGGAGACAGGGAAATGAAAATTATTCTGGTAAGAGTAATAAAGACATCGGATCAAAATGAAAATGGTAAGAATTTCTCTGAATTCTTAATAACTTCTTCAAAAAGGTCATTTAGCAGCTCTGGCTTTAGGTCCTTCTTCCACAAAGAAGACATTAATGAAGTAAAATGGGTAAATTTTAGTACTTTTTTTTCCCAAAACTTAATCAATTAGCTAAAATAGTGAAAAATATCCTATCCTGCCTCTCTTTTAATATAGGTTTGCGGCTCACAGAAAGCTGGGAAAAAATGCTGAGAACCTGAAGCAAAGAATTGGGCACATAATCATCCATATATCTGGTGCGAAGTCCAACCCTTTAGAAACCCAGGAGTAAATAAGTATTTTTTCTGCATTAGGCTCTGATGGAAGTTTTCCCCTTTGGATTCACAAAATCCAGTTCTAACAGTCCTTAGCAAAATGCCATGAATCCAACGAGCCATAATTTATACATTTGCAAAAGCCTTTGGTATCAGCACAATGATGAAAGCAAAATTTGCAACTCAAGTGATGATTTGGATGTCCAGATTTAAATAAGGAAATACTTTCACCTGGTATTCAGAAAAAAGGTCAATAAGGAAGCCAAGGGTCTCTCCTCTCCATGTTGACCTGGAAGATCTGGCTGTTGGTCAAGGGTAAACACTTTTTAAAGAAAAGCAATGAGGAACCTGAGAAAAGGCAGCAATTTTTATTTAAGAAAACAATTCAACAAAACAATAAATATCTCCAGCTCTCAGATTGGTGATGTTTCAGTCACTCAGTGATTGAAATTAACAGGATGAATTTCCTATCCAATTCTAAAATGTGTAGTATTTAAAAGTCTTGAAAAATTCAGGTAAGCTGTGTGTGTGTCCAGATTTATATTTTCCCAACAAAGGGTTGTTTTGTGTTTTGCTTTCTTATGTCTTCCACCACAAAAGTGAAGCTATTTAAGAAACTTTGTAAAATATTTTGCAGAATACAGATTTCACAATGGAGATGTACTTATTTCAAGAACATCTTGCTGTGAATCCAAGGGAGATCAGGTTATCTGGTTGTTAGCTGATATACAAGAAGTATTGCCACAACAAATACCTACTTTTTATTTATAGCTCGTTGTAATAGAACATTAGAAAACTAGAAAACAGGTTTGTATTCTATTCTTGGTGGACATCACTGCTTTATTACTGAAGATAGATTTAATTTCATTTCCATCAGCTGGTGTTGCACTTCAGTTATTATGGCTCCAGTGGGTGTAATGAAATGTCACTGCTCTGCAAGGCGAGAGTCAGGAACAGCATTATAAAATCAATACTGTGGTCAGGCTATTTTGGCATTTATAAAACTTATGGGGTACTTTATAAAACTCGTGTTCTAACTGCGTTAAGGTCTCTTTCCTTACATCCTCTAGTTTTCAATTTTCTATGATATTGAAAAACTTCAAGTGCTCAACACAAATTCTCCACATTTAGCTCTATCCAGCACTAGTTCCTTACACAAAGCTTTATAGTTATTGCCTTTTATAATAGGCAAGACCAAAGATGCAGAAAACAGCAAGTTTAACTCGATTTAAGCCCTCTGCTATGTATTGCTGAAAGCTCCCTCCCTTCCTTTCATTAGATTCTTCTTTGGGTTCAATACTGCCAGTCAACCAGGGACTCAAGCAGTGCTTGAATGGTCCTGAAAATGGTCCAGCCTGCACAAGGCTCCATCTGAAATCAAGCCATAACGTCTCCTTCAGCAAGCTCCCCGTGCTGAAAGCTGGAAATTTGGAATAGTTGAGCTCTGCTGATGATCAGCAGTACGATCAGGCACACAGTCAAGGCTTGGAAGAGTGGATGCATGGCTCAAGCATTGCAGCTGGGCAATGAAAAGGTTCCCATTTATGCACAGACTGTGGAAATGTTTTGCTTCTTAAGCTCCAAAATGTGCAAACTGGCAGGTTCTTCCATGCCAAGGCAAAAAATATTTGAGATATGCCTGAAAAAATATCAGCCTTAAAGTGAATAAGTATGATATATATAATTTAGGTCACATATTCATTATCCAATGAGCTTAGAATACTCCTTGAAGTACATGTACTTCCTACCTTTATTAACACAGATGTTAGAGCAATGTATTTCACTGAGCCAGAACTGGTTACTCTCTTCCAGACCTATCAAACAAAGTTAACAAAGAAAACAGCCATGGTAAACCGACCTCAGGCTGGAAGAAAGCAACTAAGATAGTTGTACAGCCTGGAGAAGAGAAAGCTCCAGGGAGAACTATCCAGCACCTTCCAGTGCCTAAAGGGGCTCCAAGAGATCTGGAGAGAGACTTGGGACATGGGCCTGGAAGGACAGAACAAGAGGGAATGGCTTTATAATGAAAGAGTGCAGGTTTAGATTAGATATTAGGAGGAAATTCTTGTCTGTAGGCATGGTGAGGCCCTGGCACAGGTTGCCCAGAGAAGCTGTGGTTGCCCCATCCGTGGAAGTGTCCAAGGCCAGGCTGGACAGGGCTTGGAGCAACCTGAGCTAGTGGAAGGTGTCCCTGCCCATGGCAGGAGGTGGAATGAGATGGCATTTAAGATCCTTCCATCCCAAGCCATTTGGATTGGATGGTCTGTGAGTCTGTGACTCTGAGTGTGTTCTGTGCTGCTGTCAGGGAGAGGGAACTGCAGGGACATGGCACCACTCATTCCTGGAATGCGCACACAGACAAATCCAACCCAAAGAGATCCTGCCAGCAGAGCTCAACCAGTCCCAGCTTATTACTCTCCCCAAAGCACAGCTATCAATATTAACATCATGTCTACTACATTTTGATAATGTCATGGAAAAAAAGATTGGTCTGTCTGTCAATTTGGGAGAAAAGGCAGAGGCCACGTTTTGACATGAAAGACATGAACAGCAGAGAAATCTCTTAATTGCTGTGCTTTCTTCCTCCTTCCTCCTTTTCTTAGATCCACCCTGTAATGAATGTACAATTTTAATCAAAGCCCATTAAAGAAGTATTGCTCCTTTTCTCTCATCAACAAAATAAAAAAATTACACCAGACAGTGAGAACTTATTGCAATGACTGGAATGCTGAGGGTCTTCTAAATCTATTGAAAAGATACTTCTTCTTTAAGCACAGCCAGTGTGGCTGTAAAGCTGCACCTCACACCATCACTCTGCTGTGCCTCAGCTCTGGGCACGCAGCTCAGTACCCAGACACCTGTACCATCAGCTAAATGTTAATGTATTCTGTCAAAACCAGATTACCTTCCCCACTAAATTATTCAATGTCATTATCTGACTCGGCCATCTGCAGTCCTAATGCCTTGTGTTCGAAAACTCAGAGCGCCTGCTGTATTATTTTTGTTTTACATTCCTACATAAATCCGTTAAACTCAATATGTTACAGCGAATCCACAAAATCAAATGCAATCTGCTGGGCTGTAAAACACCAGTTACTGAAAATCGAAGGGTTTATTATAGTAACAATTCAAGGAGTCACTGAGCAGTCTGGGTGGGCTGAAGGTCGAACCGCACGCTAAGGAATGAGTTAGATAAGCCATGCTGCACAACAAGGTATGTGTTTGCTAAACATAGCATGGCCTTGAACCCATTCGTGTATTTCATATCTAATAAAAATCCGAACAGTTGGTCTGATTGGATTTTAAGTGATGCAAATTTGGAAATCAAATAGGCAGACTCCCTTTAGACTTGGTCTATTTAAACCATAATTGTAAAGAACTGCAAATTACATTTACAACACCATGGAATTCTCAAGGGATTCAGTGAGAATTTTACCGTAGGAGAAGTATTCATCATTTTAAATTTGTTATTAACAAATCAAAATGTACACAGCATGTGACGCTCTCTCGTTTTGTTATTGCCATTTTGCTTACATGGCAGTACAAGTGTAACCACTCTTCAGTGAATGGAATGCTCTTTAGTTTTCATAGCCATTTAATTATATGCTTTGACAAAACCCAGTTACATTATTGTCATTCTGTTAGTCTGGCAACACTAAGTAAAGAGATAAAATACCACTTACATTTCCCAGACTACAGATTAAGGTGTGATTTGGAGACCAGATTCCCATTCTCAATTTTAAAGTAGAAGTTTCCTAGTCACAAATAAATTTTAAAAGCAATGATGGACTTGAATAACTTTCTTCCTGACACTTAATAATACTCAGGGAGAGACTTCATTTGCCTTTGGTTAAGAGAGAGAGAAGCTGAAAATGCGACATACACACCCTCTAGCCAATATATTGCTAAATGAGAAGGCATAAACCAGGATAAAAGAGAAAACATTTCTTTTTCCCCATTATTAGTGTCTCCACCAGAAAATGACCCATTTCCTAATTCTCCAGGCAGATTTATGAGCATGGGCAAATCACAACAATGTTAACATTTCTGTGCACTTTCACATCCAAAACTCATTTACTCTGCTCATGATCTGACACTGTTTTTATTCCTCCTCTCTGGAGGGACTGTATTTTGGCACTCATTCTGACCTGTCTTAGAGGAAAACTCTTTCACTGAAGTAAAGCTTTACTGCAAATTTTATAATAGTTTGTGACAAAGAAAAGTGCACTGGCAGCATCTTCATTTCTACCACAGAGTGCAGCCACCCTGAAGGTGCTGCACAAGGTGTGGGGTTTTTTGTTATCAGGTTTATTTAAAAAGCACACAGGGAGAGTACAGGATTCCAGACCATCTCCACTCCAGATCTTCACAGCTAATTTGAGGCAGATTTTCCCTAATTCCCGCTGCTTTGGAAGCTACTGGTGCTAGTGAGAGGCAGGTATAGCAGGGAAATTGTAGCAGGTGGAAATAAAGTGATCATATCTCAATGTATTAGGCTTGATACACTTAAAATGATGCAGCACATTCTGTTTTGGTTCAGTATCTGAAAAGTAAATGCAGGTTAAAGTGCATCATGTCTACAAAACATGGGTCAAAAAGGTTTTACCAAAGTATAGGAGTTTTCACAACACTCCTTTAATAACTGACTCCATTTTTCTCCTTCCCAAAACATCCCGGACTAAGCACCTTGCAAAACTCAGGAGAGGAAAACAAGAGTTAAAAATAAAAGGACGACTGGGTCAAAATGATGCAAAAATAGCTATTCCAGAGGCCTGTGTAAATCTCTTAAAATCTTAATGCTCTACAGGCTGTTTAAGTAAGGATCTGGATTATTCACTTTTAAACAGTAAATATCACCTTTGGTTCAGGAACTCCCTGAACCATAAATTGCTGGAGGCTAAGATGATAAATTTTGCACAGAGGAATCACAATCACAGCATGTTTGCCAGGTTCTTATATTCTTCTTGAATCATCCCTCGTGACTATTACCAGAGATAAGATACTAGGCCAGATAAAGCTTTATTCTGAGCCCTTTTATGTTCTTATTCCCCCAAATACAACCACCTTCTTTGAAGGTAAGACCAATTCTCAGCGCTAAGAACCTATACACAATTATCTAACGTCATTGAGACAAACTCCCAGAAGATATGAGCAAATCACCATGTGAAACTATTTAATTCACAGTAACAGAATCTGCTACATCCAAATCTCTCTGAAATGTGGGACTGCTGAAAGGACTGTGGCTATTCATTGGCACAATGTGTTTGAAACACTTTCAAAACCATCTTGATGATGTTGCCCTTCACAAGCTGCCCTCCTTTAAATTCTCTCCTCTTTTGGTTTGTTATCTGCATAGATTTTTATGTCATTTCCAAGCTTCCTTTGTGTATGATCTAGTCATGGTAACAGAAAAGCATTCCAAGAAAATAATCCGGGCACTTAAAATTCAGTATATTTTCAGGGTAGAAATCCATGGTTCCTCACTTACATGCTTGAGTGATATGAATCCAGCCTCAAAAGAGCAACCACTTCTCACCCTAAGCACTTGAAGCATCCTAAATTCATAAACACAAGCAAAAATTCCATAAAAATTACATTAGAAAGCAAATAATAAAATCACTAAGTGGTTTAGGTTGGAAAGGACCTTAAAGCTCATCCAAACCCACCCTCTGCCATGGGCAGGGACACCTTTCACTAGCCCAGGTTGCTCCAAGCCCTGTCCAACCTGGCCTTGGACACTTCCAGAAATGGGGTATATCCTTCTTGCACTATCATTTGTGCAAAATCATTGTAGTTTTGCATTTAATGTATATTTTTACACATGATCAGAGATGAGGCAATAAGTTTTATTATCTACTGAAATAACATCCAATAATAGGCAAAGACTGTCACAATAACTTCCTAGCCACGAGAGTTTCTAGGGAGCATAATATCCAACAGACACACTACAAAACAGAAAAAATACTAGAAATTGATAGGAAACCCCAAGAAGCTGAGTCACCTCAGCCATTATCTTCTAAGGAAAACCAGAGTGTACAGAGTCTAGAAGAAGCTGTCCCTCTAGGTCCTGTCTGTAAGACACAAAGAAAAAGACCAGAAAAGCAAAGCTATTTACCTAAGAATCTAAATCACCCTAATGCAGTTAGACTACAGTGGGCTTGGCCATCTGGCTTAGAGGCTCATTAGTAAAGAAATGACCCCTTCACATAAAACACAGTTGGGTCATTCCAAGCTAATGAGCCTTCAAGTTTTATTGTTTTGTACACACAAATGGAGGATGTAAATCTGCTTGGGAAGTCTGGCCTTACACACTCCAAATCAGGCACACCTTTAATTGATTCTCTCACTTCTTGTTTTAGTTACAGTGAAAGGACAGAAAATAAAATAAAAAGAATTTTTTTTAAACTCTTTGTATTTCCGGTTCAACATGTAACATTTCAGTAATTCTGGTTCAACATTTCAGTAATTAAATCCTGATATTAAATTGTTCGGTTTTTTGTTTTTTTTGGTTTTTTTTGTAACCTGATTTCATAATTTCAATTGGAATTCACCCTGACAAAATGTTAATAATTGAGCATTTGGAAGGATCCTGTGACAGCTCTCCATGCAGAACACACCAGGAGGAACCAGCCCCCATAAAATCCAGGACCTGACTCTCACAACATATACAATGAAGTTTTAAATCTTGTGAGTTAACCTTACTGCCTTTCATGGGGGTCTTGAGATACTGAAATCAGACACCTCATATTCCCAAGTGAATCCCTTACAAATACAGGTAAGGATGAACAACATTCCCTGACATCCATGGGATTTGGCTCCATATCCTCATCCTATAAACTAAAATCAAAAATACTGCTTGAAGCACAAGGTTCCATGCTCACCTACCCAGTCAGAAGAATAAGACATAATTTTCTATTGAATGAGTGGATTTATGACAGACATCAACAACAAAAAAAGTCCTCCTCTAACTTCCTTTCTCTTTTTTTCCTGTTTTCCTTTTTTTTTTTTATTTTATTTATCTAGGAAATTTTTAAAAAGTTAAGGCTGGTGTTTACTCTTATGGACTAATATGGTGTGCTAGCCATGACACTGACCCCTGTTCCATCTTAGATAACATTATTCACATTAAAGTTTGCCTTGCAAGGCCTTTAGTCATTAGACTATTGCTCAGCTTCAAACAATAAAAAAAGTGTTTAAAAATAATGGAATGGAATAACAAATGAGTTAAATGCTTTAATTTACAAAGCATTGTTAATTGAACAAATGAGTCAAGTGCTTTAATTTTGTAACTGTTAAAAAATGCTAATAATCTGATTGCATTCCTGTGGATGACAAAAAGAAGTTACAAGAAAAAAAGGTCATTTATCCAATAAAAATAAAAATTCCACAGCAAAATCATCATAAGGTACTTCACAGAGAAAAGAAATACACAAGTTAATGCTTTGGCCATTTGACATCACAGCAGCTTCTGTTCTGCTCTGTCAGAAACAAACCACCCACCATTCAATAATCTTAGGAAATTCCCCGGGTGTATGGTCTCACAGCTTGGGAAAACTCAGCTTTGGGCTTTTTGTCTCCTTTCCCTCCTAAATGCTATTAAAAAAATCCAAGTAATGTGATTTTCTGCAGTTTCCTGGGTCTAAGGGACGCCAGGTATGGGGTTATGTCATTCTGTGATTACCCATTCTGTCTCTTCCCAGCTAGAGCTCACCCAGGGTTTAGTGCAACAGCTTAAGAGCACCAAAGGTTTCATGGCATTAATAGTCTCTGGTTAATTCCACCTTATCTACTTGCTCAGCTTAGCTTTAAAACCCAATTAAAATGTAATTCATCTGATCCCAGGATTTGAGGGCATCCCTGGCAATGCATTTGACAGCCTGACAGAAACACATTATTACACACCGGGTACTCTAGAGCACATCCCAAAGAGCTCGGCCACTGGCCACTCAGAGCTACACAACTGTCTTTTAGGGATCTCAGTAAACAGAAATATAAAAATTTCATTGCAACTTTAATGCATTATTACAGTTGAGATGCATCTGTCTGTGTTGCCATTCTCTCTGTGTTGTTCTTTTTAAATAAATGCAAGAATTGGACAAGGCAGCAAAGATCTGACAAAGATATAAAAATCCTATATAATATAAATATCGTGAAAATGTGAGGTCAGTGTGTTACCCTAAACTTAAACACAATTTATTTTATAAAGCAGATAAGCTTAAAGCTTTGGTACAGAATCACAGAACAATTTGGGCTGGATGGGATATTAATGATCATAGAGTTCCAATCTCTTCATATGGACAGGGAGACAAAGTAATTGACAAATTATAGAAGAATTAATTTCACAAAATGTTTCATTCTGTTGTACTGAAAATATTGTAAACTAAAATACTGTAAACAGCTGCAATATCTGTTAAAAGGAAAGGTTCTGAAAAAGTTCCCAAATTTTATGAAAACTGAATCAATAGTTCAAATTCAAAATATAATCAAATCCAAAAAGAAAATTGCTTATTCCTTCAGTTCAGTCATCTTAAAAAAAAAAAGAAACAATCCTCCTACTCTTACTAAGCAAGTTTTCAGGGAACTGATTACTGCAGAGACCTTTTTTGTCTTTCATTCCTCAAGTGAAAATATAAAAAACAACTTCATGTGCTCCCAACATCTGGCTCATACACAACTCTGGATAAAGGAACAAGTTACTGTATCATAAGACGTGATGCCCTTGCATTTCTATTGCACTCTGGAAGTTTTAAGATAATTTCTCAGATCAAATATAAGACCTCACCAAACACTGATATATCTGGCTTCACATTATCACACATTTCACTGCTGTAGAACTTGGAAACGATGCTGTATAAAATGCACATGTTCTCAAGTGTTCATGTACTTATAGCTGAAATAATTTACCAAAGAATGCAAATAGAATTTACCACTTCATTTCTACCTGAGAGCTCATCCATTTAATAGTAATTTTATCAAAATACTTTTTTCCCCCAAACAACCTTTTGAATCTATTTGTTTCTGAAGAGCCCATAGCTGCTAACAAATATTTTCTTTGTGTACTATTACATTTTCTTGGATTACAGCTGTACCACATCAGCATGCAGATCTTTAGTGATGCACACATTTCTGATGTGCAAGCATGCCCTCTTCTGGATAACCAGCACCATCATTTCAGCTGAAATTTCCCTAAATTACAGCAAATTCCTCCAACATTGCCTTGCAGAGCCTTCCTCTCATTTGTAAAAACATTCCTGGTGTAAACAAATAAAAATAATCCAAACCAGTGCAGGATAGACTGCAGGTTTACACAGAACTGACATATTTTCTGTAGTTTGGATTGTTAATGGCACTGTAAATACTGCAGTGCCATTACTGATAGGAAAAGAGCCTTGACCTTTCCTGAGGTGAAGTGAATCCTTGACTACCCACATGCTGATCTAATCATGTGTCGTTTTTGTCTCAATTTTCAGTGCAACAGGCAAACCAAAGCCATTCAGAATTTGCTCAGTTACAGTAAAATTTCAGTCCCACTGCTGAGAAGATTCAGGTAGTTTTTAAAGAAAAGAAATCAAAAAGAGAAAACTCCCATGTCTTTGAAAATACAGTTGTTTTGCACCTCCTTCAACAGTCAAACACTACATTTATACAATTACTGAAGGATTTTTAATGTGCAACAGAAGATGTTTTGTAGCCTCCAAGAAGACACTGATTTTTTATGTGATTTTCTGAAAGCTCACTAATTGCAGTAGGCCCATGCTTCTTTTATTTTGATTCATTTCCAGTAGCTCTATAAATGCACTGGGAAGATTTTTCTTTGCATCCAAAGAATACAACACCCAACAATGTTAATCTGGATTGTGTAAATACTGAAAGCAAGACCTGGACACCAAAAGCAGATATACGCAGACCTAGTAATCATATTTTTGGTATAGTATAAAATGCATTATAAACTTTTCTCATATTGATATTGTCTTGCAGACATGGAAAAACAACAAATTAATAGCCCATAAATGCTAACTTCTGCAGAAATAAAATTAGAGAGGTTATGAATCACACTACATAGACAAGATTGATATAGGACTTTTTTCAGGTGGACAAACAGCTTTAACAAAATCATTTTCAGACAGGCTGCATCTGAAATTGAGGCAATGCTTTCCAGCGTATCAAAATCACCAGTGCAGAAGTCATTACTTCTGTAAGAACACACTTTAAAAAAAAAACCAAAACAACTAACTAATTAATGCAAAATTAAATTAGTTGAACATGAAAACCATTGCATGAAAATGCAGTTTTGGGGGACTGGTGTGCTTTGAATTTGATTGTTTTGTTTTGGTTTTTTTTTTTGTTTTTTTTTTTTTTTTTTTTTTTTTTTTTGAAGAAACAACACGTTTTTATTTTCTCTGAGTACACTAAGTTTAAAATGATCAAATACTCTCAAAAAGGTACCAACAGTACAGTCGGACCTTCTGTATGCATACATACATATATGAGATAGAACAATGAGGAAAAACAAAAACATTTCTCAAGAAAAGCAAGTTTCCTGACTATTGATAAAATTGGGGTCCACTTACTGAATAATTTATTCCCAACTATAGCCCATCAGAAATTAATATAATATTTTATAGGAAGGCAGTTTGGGTTGTTGGTCAAAAACAATGAAAAATCATCAAAATTATATCCCACACCGTTTTGACTGTTGTGCCATTCATTCTGTCATGTGTTGGTTTTGTCCCAGCTTTCAGTTAAATGGGCAAACACTGCAATTATACAATTCATGCAGATTTTTTTTTAATGTGGAAATGGCAAGGCACTCAAAACTTTAATGAATTAAGACTGATATTACCTTCATTTTAATGTTAAGTAGGAGAAGCCCAGGCAGACTAAGCCCTACAGGAACTGAGAAAATCAGGTTTGGATTTACTGTCAGTCTAGAAAATTTCCATGCTAATTTAGAGGGAAGTATCTCGTTAGAGACATCACTCAACCTAATACACTGATTCAACCTTAGACTCCATAAACCTCCTATGCTTTATTTACATTTTAACATGACATACAACACTTTTATAATGACATATCATAGTCTGCCTTCAAAGAAAAAGAGCAAAAAGGAGTCAAAACATTCTCTGGTTGATGCCACCAAGGAAAATCCAGCACTGTGGTTCAAAACCACCATTTCCTCCCACAAATATTAGAATCACAGAGTCAGAGAATCAGTAAGACAGCTGGTGATGGATGAGTTAAGGAAAGAGGGGAACCCTGTGAGGCAGGAACTGTCTCCTTGTCCTTATCAGAGAGCTCAGCTGTGGTAACTCCCCTGCCAGGGAGGTCCTGGGACATTCACCCATGGCCTGAAGGTGTTCACTCTGCTGAGGGGCCATAATGGGCCATGATGGGCCCAGCTGCACTCATGTGATGGGCAGCTGTATCGAATTAGGTGTCAAATTCTCCTGAAGTGTCCCCTGATCCACAGCATTCCGTCATCCAGGTGTTCCTGATCCACAGCATTCCATCATCCAGGTGTTCCTGATCCACAGCATTCCATCATCCAGGTGTTGCTGATCCACAACACAACATTGGGTCATCCAGGTGTCCCTGATCCACAACACATCATCACCCAGCTGAAGTTCCCTGCCCCAGGGGAGGTACCTGGGTGTTCCTACCTGACCCTGAGTGAATATAAACCCAACAGATGAGGTGTTTCGGAGGTTTCTTCCATCACCTGATGGGTTTGGTCTGTGACCATTATTTTTAACTAACTACCATCAAAATTGCATTGACCAAGTCTTGTTGTGAAGCCTTTGGGTGGTGAGATTGTTTCATTCTTAACCTTTCCTTCTCTTTCTCATGCATTTTCTTAGTTGATTTTTATGCTCTTATATTGTCATATTACTAAAGCTAACAACCAAAATGTCTGCATATCTGTTTTCCTCTGAACCCAAATTATTCTACAATAAACCCTACATGTGTATATTTACAAAAAACACTCATTCAGGGTCATTTCACTCTAATCCACCCCGAGGGATTTATTAACAAGAACCTGCTCCACCCTCCCCTTTTAAAGTAGATTGTAACAGGTAGTTGTAAAGAGCAAATTACTTTAGTAAGTTCAAAAATCTACTCATCCCAACAGGGATGTGTAAATGTGCAGTCACCAGAACCTGAAATCAGGACAATTTTTTAGGATAGTTGTCATTTCCAAGCCATGAAGTTTCATTTTCTCAGAGCTTTTTTATTTATTTCGGATTATAAACACCAGTGTGGTTCTCTGACTCTAATAAGAAAAACACAGCAAACTCTGAATATGGAATTACAAAACAAAAAAATTCATGAATGAAAAAATAAATCAAAACTAGCTTGTCCAAATGATGCTGCATTTCTATAAATCTACCGAAAAATAATGGACATGCCTTATGATGAGGGCCTGACATCATCAAAATAGAAAAGACAGAAGGTTCCTGAAAAGGTGTCTCAAGTCACACTGCAGGTTGCACACTTAGACAGTGATTTATGTACAATTGTGAGCAGTCAAGGCACTCAGGAGGGATCCATAAGTGCAAAAATCTTAAACTGACTGTGGAACATTTGGGAACATATCCTATTCCTCCAACAATAACTACTTGTTATTTCTACTTGTTTCTTTCAAGTACTCAAAGACAAAACTGCTCTAAAAGAGCCAAGTGAAGAGTAAAATAGCTCATCTCCATTTTGAAATACAGTGGAAAGCTTTAAACAAGCTGCTGTCCTCTAAAAATTATTCAGCCATCCAGGAACCTGACAATGGTACCAATGGAAAAACGGCCCTGCTGTGCCAGTCACGCGTGAGTCAGTCGATGCTGCTGCTCCAGCAGTCAATCTCTTGTCACTCATCCCTGATTCCTCATCTCAGGACAGCTTTGGCTATTCCTCTGTCTCATAACTGTAATTTACTGCTCACTGTCACCCAGATTAACCTCATGCAAGTCAGCTCCAGAGCTGAAATGTACACAGCAATTATTGCTGATCTTAAATATGAATTCAGATGAAGCTGTTAAATGTGACAGCTGGCAGTATCTTGAGAGTTTATAGATTTTTCAGTTGCTATCGTGTTTTTCGTTCTCCAATCAAGCACAATAACCAGCTGTCTGCTAAGGACATTTCATCTTCCTGTAATGCAGCACTCTGTTTTTCCTTTGAGCAATTTCAGTTTTTTACTGATATATTTGTGAAGAGAAGCTGCCAGCAGGCTTGTGCTTTCTCATTTGTTTTTCTGCTATTTTGTTGGTTCAAGAAATGACATTTTCTTCTCTATAGGGAACACAAATTAGAACCTATAGCAACTCAGGAGAGAGCAGGTATTAGGAACAGGTAGTAACTTTAAAGAGTAAGATTTCAAAGAGCAAACATTACCCCCATGGTAAAGTAGGGTCCTCCTAGAGCACATTGCACAGGATTGCATCCAGATGGTTCTGGAATATTTCCAGTGAGGGATATTCCACAACCTCTCTGGGAAATCTGTTCCAGTGCTCAGATGTGATCCTCACATCTAAACATTAAATCATCAGTAGTAATACAAGACTCCATTAAGGACTGATCATATCACTCAGACACACAGAAATATTATCTGTCCCCAAAACCAATTATAATTAAATAAAATAAAGCTCCTCTGGAATGTCAGCAGAGACTGGGAGCAGGAACACTGGATAAGAGGCAAAGCAAGGCAGGAGAATGCAAGTTGGCTTAATAAGGAACCCAAAGGCTTGAGAGGAGAAAATCATATTTGAACCAGCTGGGAAATGCCTTTTCAAATGCAAATTTGAATTAATGCCAAGCCAGTACTGGAGGGATTACAGAGGTCTTTAACATTCATTGCTTACTCATTTGCCAACTGCTTTCCAAATTTATCATTGATACACCCCAGCAACACAACTTTCAGTCTGTCTCTGGCACTGAATCTGATGATGTCAGAGGGAATTCAAAGCAGCCTTTTTTAAGCATATTTTTCTAAAGATATAATTTCCTCCCTTTCTTTTGTTAATCAGGCATCAACCCAGCAGCACCCAGAGTCTTGCTAGAAAGGGTGCCTAGCGCTGGGTTGAGTTTGGCAGTGCATTTCTGAGTCAGGAGTTTAAGAGCTGCAACTCCCAGGTTCCTGGTATTGTTGCTCCCGGACAGCCTGCAGTATAAATCATGAAGGATCCAGGAGAGAAAACCAGCGGGAAACTGGACGCCAATCAGAACTAATCATCCATTAAATAAGGCTTTCATTTAGACAAATGGAAAACAATCGCATTAAGAGCTTCTGTGGAGCTGCATTTAGGTCTTCTCTGTAGGACAGAAGTCTAGAAATGTAATTTTATTTTGAAAGAAATTATGGGATTTATCACATATACATAAGAAGCTGAAAAATACCCTATCAATTTTCTCTGAGACCCTCACAAAAAAAAAAAAAAAAAAGTCATATGATACAGCAAACTGAGAGCTCTCTTGCCTTTCCTTCCCAAAATTAACAGATTCTAAAGTTCAGATGAGTTCATGAGAGAAATAATAGATACCAACCTGGGAAAAGATTTTGTCAAAGTTAATGATAAAGCAAATGAAGAATATGCATATTTCTGGATATAAAAAGAGTAATGAAACAATTTTACATCTCATCTCCATAGAAGTTCTTACAGAGAACTGCCAGGAATCTCCCTCGCAGAGGATTTTAGGTACTGTGAGACTCTGGTCAATGCAGTAACTACACAAACATAAAATTATTCATTAAACCAGGAAAGAGCCTAGGGACTAATTAAAAACATTATTTGACAGGTAGAAAATGGAGTAAATCAACATTTATCAGAGGAGAAGGAAGCAGAAATCAAAACATTTGTTTTATAGCACTAAATAATACAACTACAGAATATTACAACTGCACCATTTTCACTTACCTAAGTTGAAATCTCCCCTCTCCTTCTTTCTACCAACTTTTTTTTTTTTCAGATTTTTCTATGGATGCCAAAATTTTGAAAGTATCTACTTTTTCTTCAACTCACAGCCCTTTCCTTCAGCTCTTGAAGTTTTGTAAGAAGCACACCTCTGAACCCAAATCACAGAAGTAGATGAATGAAAAGGAACTATTTTAAGCTGGAAAAGGACTGAACTAACACTGACTGAACAGCACATTGCCAACGCCCTGCCCTTCATCATCTGCACCCTTTAAATATTTACAAAGTTTTTACTTTGCTGTATGCTCATTTGATTAACACTCATCCAAAAAAAATCATCATTTTTCAGCTATTAGCAAACAGAAGAAACCCCAAAACATGAATGACTGAATAATTTCACAATCTCTAAAGCAAGAGCAGGATTGCAGTGGTTTAAAGCCACACAGGCAGAAGATGTTAAAGATGTGCATCTTTGCAAAATCAACCTTGATCAGACTTAGAACTGTGTCATGTTTGGTGTGTGCCATTCACTTTTACCCTTTTGAAACTCATGAAAGCTTTCAGACACTTTCCAAGTGAGATCTTCTGTTATACTGAACATGCTCTTAACTATCAAGAACCCAAGAAAATCAATCCACAGGTTTCAAGGAAATAGGTTTAGTACCAAAGCAAATTCTGCCAGGGCAGAATGGATGAAATTCAACCCTTAGATAACAGGAGCTGCCTATAAGCTCAGGATCTGATCTTCTATCCTGGCTATGGGGATTTAATTAATTTATCAGAGAAGTCTAGAGCTATTTAACTTACCCCCTGCCCGTATTAGATTATAACAGTTGTCATCTCAATGGCTCTTCAGGCCCTGTTGGCCGTATGGACCTGATCTCCAGTACTGATCTGGTCTCTGACAATTATAACTGGACCTGAAGCAACGGAGGCTCAAATGATTTAATGAAGGAAGGAGTCTGGCAGTTTGTCCTTTCCTAGAGCATACATGACATGGAAGTTGGCTGGCAGCTCCAAGCTGACCCATGGAGGATTCAAATTCCTTGCAGGGGCAGATTGAGGAGTCAATGCTCAAACAAGCATTGGAATTTTTTAACCTGGTATCTTAAAATGGCATCCACCCTTAAATAACTGAATTGACACCCCCTACTTTACCTGTCCCTATGTACAAAAAACATAAATTTAGGCATATGTAATCTTAATCCCATCCCTTGTAACTGCTAACATCAGTTTGAAAATTATCATTGACAAATTCTACCATACCAGATCTGGTAAAATCAGAAGTGCATTTTATGTAAATTAAATATATATTCAGTTTTTATAATGTTTACTCAGTAGGTATAAAAAAAATCTTACTTGACTACATTTCAGTATAAAGCAGAAAAATAAATAAATTACAGAGGTTGTGCAACTCAGACTAAGAAGGACACAAAAAAGGGGGAAAAAAGACTGTTTGAAAAACCATATTGTGGAAACCATAAAAGCAGCTGCTCACACCATTATGTGTTTAAGTAAAAATGATGAAACTATATTAGCAACCTTCAGAGTGGTCATAAATGCCTGCAGGAATTTAAAACTTTCCTCCCTCTGTAAATGCAGTCAGAAATAAAATAAGAATGTTTCTGGTCCAGGGGCAAATTGCATCATTACCAAAACTCTGTGTACTGAAAAAGAGGCACCACAATAAAATGAGAAGCCACCATTCATCAATTCTCAGTTTTTTTCAAAAGGCCTTTAAGAATTACACCAATATTGCTTCTACAAAGCCAGATTTTGTAGGAAGAAACTCAGCAAGTTCTTTTCCACCACAGCCTCATCACCTGGTATTTAATGTTCTCTTTTATAACTTCTAACCCATAACACAGCAGCAAAACTTCACATTCATTCAAGCTTTCACAAGAACTTGTCAACCATAATCTCAAAAAACTAAGAGGCAAATAATGCTTTTCAATTCAATCAAACAGCTATTCCTTGAGGTGACTCTTTTACATGGAACAATATATTTGGAAAGCAACATTTAACCCTGAAATGCAAAATGAAGTGACTAAAGGACTGCAGATTGCACTACTGATACTGAATTCCATCACTCTAACAACTGTAACAGTACCAGTGAAAATAACAATGTTAAAGGTCTATCCTCAAACACCCTCTTCAGCATTATTTTGATGATTCCAGCAAAATGGGATCAAAATGTGTTATCTGATACTCTGAGAGCAACCAAAGAAACAGCAAAGTAGAGGATGCTCAGTTTGACATCTCTTGGCAAACATTTTAATTTTAAAACAGGTTGTTGATGTTGCTTTGGTCTTTCTCCCACATCCTCAAAAGGACATGGCAATAGAACATCTGAGTTTTAATACACAATATTGGGTGGAGAGAATTTTCTGGGACAAGTTCTGTTTGTGCAGAACAAAGGTTATGCACTTCCAGTTCACACCACACTGAACAATTCGACGCCTCTGGAAACCCTACCAAGAGAGTTGTTTTTAAACTGTGTGAACAGCACTAATGCTGATCTCACTACTTTCATGGCAACTGAGTATTTCATAGCTCCACCAGAAAGTCAAACCTTCAGTGGTTTAACTCACACAACACCAGAAAGTCAACCTCTTGTGAATATCTATAGGTAAGATCCTAAAAATCAAACACAATGACCATCCCACAGGGGCAAGCATGATGAAAATTACCCATATTCATCTTCAATAAGAAAACAATTCTTGGGCCATTTTGCATTTAGATTACTCACCATTGTTTTCATTTTAAAAAGTATTCTACTTCCAAAGGAACTGCTAGTTGTTATACAAGAAGAAACTTTTATGCCAAATTCACGGGGAGCACGGAGTTCCTTGGCACGTACAACACCACCCCCTGTGAGCTTCTCATCGTACTCAACTCCTGTTTGCAACGCATTAGCAGTTCAACAACTCAAACAGCACCACCCCTACACTCCGCACAAAGCCGCGTTACAGCTTCTGAGATACATTAAAGCAGCTGCAGCCTCAGGGGGCTGAGGCGCCCGTTGTGACTTACGTTGTTCATGTACTCGGAGAGCAGGTCCTGCAGGGCCTGGCGCACGGCGTTGCACTCGGCCACGATGCGCTCGCGGCGGTCGTCGCGCGTGCACGAGGAGTCGGCCATGAGCGCCGCCCCGCTGATGATGCTCTCCAACCGCTCCTCCAGGGACGGCCGGAACCGCGCCTCGCTGAACGTCATGGGGTCCAGGATGATCTTGTTCTGGAAGGAAAACGGGAAAATGGTGAATGGACGCGGGTCTTTGGCATTTTCAGTGCCTTTGGAGAGGTTTGTTTAGTTTTTCCTATAAATAATTTATCATAGAATCCCAGGTTGGAAGGGATCACAAGGGTTATCAGAACTTTCTTGGAGCAATTAACTACCACATTTCTGAAAAAGTAAATATTAGAGAAATATATATATGCATATATATATATATATATATATATATATATACACACATATATCTTAAAATATATATATATATATTCACAACCTTGGTACTCAGAGAAGCTGTGGCTGCCCCTGGATCCCTGGAAGTTTCCAAGGCCAGGCTGGATGGGGCTTGAAGCAACCTGTGATAGTAGAAGGGTTTTTAGTCTTTCCTATAAATAATGTATCATAAAATAGCAGATTGGAAGGGCATGCAAGGATTACCAAAACTTTCTTGGAGCAATTATCTACCAAATTCCTGAAAAAGTAAATATTAGAGAAATATATATACACATAAAAAATACACATATATGTATATATACATATATACATATTTATATAAATGTAAATATATAAATGTATATATACATATATTTATATAAAAATTCATAACTTTGTTACCCAGAGAAGTTGTGGCTGCCCCTGGATCCCTGGAAATCTCCAAAGCCAGGTTGGATAGGGCTTGAAGCAACCTGAGATACCGGAAGGTATCCCTGGCCATTGCAGGGTCTTGGAAGAAGATGATCTTTAAGGTCCCTTGCAACCCAAACCATTCCATGCTAAAGCAGTATTACTTTTCCACAAATATTCTGAACATTTCTTGGCTCTTCAGGACATTCATATGCAAGGTATAAGTTTTTTATTCTTGAAGATAGAGTGGGATGTTCTCCATTCATAATTTCATTTTGATTATTTTAATAAGCAGCCTACACTGCTGATATGTTACTCTATTATCTCAGTATTTAATGAATTTTAAAAATTGAGGAAGTTAAGCCTGCAAGGAAATCATTACTAGACAATGACACACAAAAATGTGAAATCTATGATTTCCATTCTGTAGAGCATCTTTCAACAGCTTTTTTTGGTTTTTAGTCAGGAAAAAAGTGCTGGATTAGTTAACTAAAAAGGGAGCACTACATGAAGACTGTCTGAAAACATCTTCAGTTTATCAAATAGTCTTCTGGTTAGCAAAGTATCTTTATTCTACTAGAAAAATAACTGATTTTTCAAAAGATTGTTTTCTAATAAAGAAAGGTGAATTCAAAGAAAGGTGAATTCAGAAATTATGATCACTGCTAAATACCTGTGTACTGTATCTATCAAATTTATTACCAAGTATCAAATAGGTTTAAACCACATTGATTCTACTCTTCTCACGGTAAAACTTCATGTGAAGTTATGAGTTTTGAGTCACTGATGGATTGTATTTTGACCTCTTTTCTCTTTTGCAGTTCAAGGTAAGAAATACAAAAGCAATAATCACCTGCTCTCACTCTCAGGTACATTTACAACAACGTGTAATTCAGAAACCTTTTGTTGAAATCATGCAAAGAAGTCTCCTAATTGCATATGGACTAAAAATGCTCTGTAAACTGTGCACTTGTTATTTGAGCTTTAAAAAAGAAAAAATCATGAAATATGAATACAAAATGCAAAAGCCTTCTGATTTCTAATAATCACACATATTTTAAAGCACATAAGTTTTGTTAATGAACCATTTTAATTTTCACAATGTTCTGATAACTTTATGATTAGTCTATTTCTTTTAATATCCAAGAGCAATCAGCAAGTGCAAGCCAAATGATGCAAGTAATTCGAAAAAAAATAAAACAACAAAACCAACACAGTGTATCAAAAGGTATATTAAAATTTAGGAACATGACACATAACCAACATGTACCTTTAGCACTGAAAATTGTATCTGTTTATTATTAATCAGAAAATGTTCAAATGGATTTATTTGAAGATAAAGATGAACTCCACTTGAATTTTTTCTTAATTTCAGCATGACAAGGCTCTTAGAAAAGATCTTATTTCTCAATAAAACTTCCAATTCACACACAGATGCCGTAACTCTCATTTACTATATGGAGAAAGGAACCTCTGAGAAATCCACAATTCCACTGAATCCTCAGCAGTTAAATAGTAATAAACACAAGGAATTTATGAAAATCCATTATTTAATAAAAGGACAAATAAAAGAATCTTAACCAGATAACATATTCTTCCAGCTCCAAGAACTGCTGACTTGGAAGAAAAAATGCTGCATTAGCCAGAATGTGAAATAATGTCTCACATGTATCTTCTGGGATCTGTGTTTCACAGCAGTAAGCAGAGAAGTTTTACAAGCACCTAAATTGGAAATGACTTTTCCAAGAATTAGGCCTGTGCATATTTATATAATGGGGCTTTTGAGCCAAAGGGTAATGCTTCGGATTTTAAGAAGCCAGCTGTATAAATTAATTTTCACAACTTCATATTTCACGTGGCAGTAGCAGGACTATAATTGCACCAAATGAACTATATAAGCAACTTATGGAACTAGCAAGAAAAAAATATTGAAAAGAATAGCTGTTTGCTTCAGATTCCTAACCAATCCTTCCAGAAATGCCTCCCTTTTCCTCACAGGCATAGGTGTAAGGTTCTCTACCTACACGGCAATTTTCAGACACATCTTACACCTCCCAGCAAGTCATTAATCACATTTTGCTCCTGCACTCAAGTCTTCTGTGAGACACAAGAACCTACCTGGAATATGGAAATATGTATGCACATATCTATTTGCATATGCAAATGCAGCATCCTGCACCTGTGGACCTGCACAGGCTGGGGGTGACCCGATGGAGCAGCTCTGAGTAGAAGGACCTGGGCATCCTCATGGACAAAAAGCTGTCCCCGAGCCAGCAGTGCATCCTGGTAGCCAGGAATGCCAATGGCATCCTGGGGTGCTTTGGTGGAGCATTTCCAGCAGTGCAGGGAGGGGATCCTGCCCCTCTTGCTCAGCCCTGTGAGGCCACATTTGGAGAACCCTGTGCAGTTCTGGGCTCCTCAGGACAGGAGAGACCTGGAGCTCCTGGACTGGGTGCAGTGGAGGCTGCACAGGTGATGAAGGGACTGAAGCATCTCCCTGATGAGGACATGCTGAGGGAGCTGGGGCTGCTCAGCCTCGAGACAAGCCCCAGCTGAGAGGGGTCCTCTCAGCCCTGGGTGTCCCTGGGTGTCCCTGGGTGCAGGGAAGGTCAGAGCAGGGCCCAGGCTCTGCTCCAGGGCCCAGCAATGGCACCAGAGGAAGGGGCAGGGGCTGAGCCCAGGGAGTTCCAGCTGAGCATGAGGAAGAACTTCTCCACTGAGAGCACTAAACAGATTGTCCAGGAAGGCTGTGGAGTCTCCTCACTGGAGATAGTCCAGAGCCATCTGGACACAACCCTGTGCCCTGTGCTGTGGATGGCCCTGCCTGAGCAGGGAGGTGGGACCAGGTGAGCCACTGAGGTCCCTTCCAGCCTGACCCATCCTGGGAGTCTGTGCATTCTTCCATACCTTTTGAGCCTGGAAGATGAACAATCTACAGATCAAAGATGAACAATCTACAGACAAAATATCTCCAGTATGTCTAAACCCTGAAACTCAACTCAACATTTTCACAAGCAGACATGTTGAACTCCATGAATAAATTCAGTGATTTCTTTACAGACTACATACAAATACCATTTAGATTTTAAATAATAAATTGTGTAACTCAGAGGATGCGTAATTAACCCAAGCCAGCTTTCCTCACTTTGAACTGTAAAAAGGGAATATACTTTTGTGGTATTTGTAAATAAGGAGAAATATTTATGATATTTATGATGATCAAAACTTAGCTCATGAAAAATAAGTCACTCAGTTGTACTCAATTTTTCATCCATATCCCATAAAACTTTTTATTTATAACTCATTTCTTAGTTTAAATATTATTAAATATTTATTTGGGATATCTGTTAATGACAATTCAGAATTACAAAGTAATTTAGGTTGGAATGAATTCCTGAAGGTTGTATTTTAAATACTTCTTTAAAACACATAGAACTTTACTATCAAGCCAGGTTGCTCAAAGCTTCATCCAGTCAAGATGAGAATTCCATCCTTGGAGATTTTCCAAACCTCTCTGTCTACTGTTTGAATGCCTGATCAACTTCATGGGTGATCATGGGTGACTCTTTCCCTCCCAATATCCAGAATTTTCTCAGAATCACCTTGTGCCAGTTGCACCTCATCCCACGCCATGAACCTCAGTTTTGCTTAAAATGGAACAATAATTATGTAGCTACTTTCTGATGGGTAGTTATAAATAAATGACAGTCTAGATGTTTATTTTAAACTCTTTCTCAAATATGTCACAAGGAAAACAGGTTTTGGAGTTTTGGGAAAAGGGAGACGGGATGAGAACCAGCTTCATGACCGCTCCTGATGTTCAGTAACCAAACACAATTTTTTGCTTACAAAAGCTATTCTTCTTCAAAGAGAACTTGCTGCCAAAATTCAACTTCAGACTATGTTATTGACACCTATAAAAATCTTACACATACATTAACAAGGAAATAATTGGAAATAATTGTCTTCTTGGAAAGAAGAAAAAAATAGTTGGCAGGAAATCTGGCTAAATTAATTTCTTTAAAAGTTGCAATTTCCCATCACTTCTTAAAAGCCAGTTAATGAAAGATGAATGTAAATGAACTGGAACACTTTAAATTTCTGATTAGTTAACTAACATTAGAGCCATAAATCAAGGACTGATACTATAATTCAGTCCTTATAATTGTTTCAAATCCCCTTATGAATGTTCAGAGTACTGTAAACATACATCATTTTTGGCTGCAGTTGCTGAAACATAATCCAAGAAAATTAATTCTAATATAATTGAAGATTTGTTTGAAAACTGTCAAAACTTGTGATAAAATCTTCTTTAAATATAGTTAACTATTTTCTCTGCAACTCTTCTTTTTTCCTTAAATTACATCAAGGTGTGTTTACAGAGACGTTGCCATGTTTTAATGAATATTAGAGACTTCTGAAAATAAACCTCTTCACACTAAGTACTGCCCTAAACCAACTTTCTGTTGTTCAGAAGGCAATAAATCATCTCATACACTAATAAACTAGAAGACACCACTTCAGAAATTTAAAATAATGGATAAATTATTCATACTTTGACTAAAAAAACTGAAAATAGCCATATACCCAACATAAATGTATTGTATGATCAGAGAGCACATCATTAGTGAAACTTTGTGACATTTATCTGCATTAGAATCTCATTTTCAACCATACCAAAAAACCCTTCATAGTCTCTATTAGAAATATAATGCAAAGCAAAACCAAAATGTTGCATTAATAATTTAAAACAATTTTACAACTCAAAAAAAAACTAGAATTACTGTATCATTGCCTGCGTTTTCCAATTAAATTTCTTCATTATTATGTCCAATTGCTTTATTGCTCATGAAAAATCTGCTCATCTTCTGGTTTCTGCACATAGAAAGTCTTAAGGAAATTTCAGCAGCTTCTTCAGAACCTCTGCCTAGTTTATTTGTTAAACACATTACACACTTAACACAATTGTTAAATTCACCTGTTTAGAATGTGAAACCTTCAGAGCAGAGGCCATTTCCTAACATAGTTCTTAAAGATTTAGAATCACAAAATCACAGAATGGTTGGGAATGACCTCAAAGACCATAAACCCACCACCACCACCACGTTCACTAAGTGCTACATTGTCCTGGTTTAGGGCAAATTTGGGAGAAAGCCTCCAAAGGGGTCCCTCTAGAAAGCAAATTCAAGCAGCCTCTCTCCCCACCGGTTCAGAAGGCATAAATCTGCTTTGAGAAAAGTGGAAAAAACTGTTTATTTAACAAGCAAATACTCACAAACATGAAAAAATGAATAACATTAAACAACGGAATATCTCATTGTTCTGAAGAGGTGGCAAATTCAGAGAGAGTCCTTTTTTGTGGGGTGTAGCTCAGCTCGTTCAGTCTCTTATCAGTCCCTCCTGCACTGGCAAGTGTCGTGCCCCGGGCCTCAGGTTTGAACTTTTGGTGGTTTTTTTAGGTTTTCAGTTCAGAGCAAGGCTCATCAGTTTCAAGAAAAAGAAAAGCTACAGTCTGGGGAACTTTTTTGCCTCATCTAGCTAAAAAACTAACTAAAAGCAAAGGAGAGCTCTGTCCTGCTGTCCATGCTGCAGACAACAGAGCTCAGGAGAAGGAATGTGGGGGAATCCAGTGCAGTTTCTGCTAACAAACTGCACGCTTCTTCTCCCCCACTTCGCCCTCAGAACCAGTCTCAAAGGTGCAGAACTTAATAGCCAGCACAAACAGAACAGTTGGGGATACACAGAATTCAAAGAAAGTCCAGGTTGGAAGAGACCTTCAAGATCATTGAGTCCAACCCAGCCCCAACACCTCAACTAAACCCTGGCACCCAGTGCCACATCCAGGCTTTGTTAAACACATCCAGCGATGGTGACTCCACCTCCCTGGGCAGAGAATTCCAGAACTTTATCACCCTTTCAGTAAAAAACTTTTTCCTAATATCCAACCTGTATTTCCCTTGATGCAGCTTGAGGCTGTGTCCTCTGGTTCTGTCAGTGCTGCCTGGAGAAAGAGCCCAACCCCACCTGGCCACAGCCACCTTTCAGGAGCTGTAGAGAGTGATAAGGTCACCCCTGAGTCTCCTTTTCTCCAGGCTGAACACCCCCAGCTCCCTCAGCCGTTCCTCACAGGGTTTGTGTTCCCAGCCCCTCACCAGCCTCGTTGCCTTTCCCTGGACACACTCCAGGATCTCAACGTCCTTCCCAAGCTGAGGGGCCAGAACTGGACACAGCACTCGAGGTGTGGCCTCACCAGTGCCAAATGCAGGGGAAGAATGACCTCCCTGCTCCTGCTGGCCACATACAAGCATCATAAAGTCACCTTAGAACATATATCCACAGCATTTTTAACACTTCCTGAGACAGTGAATATACAACTGCCCTTAGCACAAGGAAAATGCAATTTTCAAGGTAAATGCCACTGTAAAGTGTGATAGATATTTTAGCTAAACAATGCCACAACCACGAGACAGCAGGAAAAACTGCCTTTGAGTAGAAGGCAGCATATGATATACTGAGGGACCTAGTTTTTCTGAGTAACTTGGAGACAAGACCATATAAATAAGACTGTTTGATGTATTTCTTTGTCAGAAGTGCCTGCACTACTGAAAAATAAATGCTGTGTGCTCACAGGTTTGGTTTCTGCACTTTTGTCCATGTCTCCTGCAATGCTAACAAGGCTGTTGATCTCCTGTTCAGCAATAAATCCAATGTTCCTACCTGCCACAATGCTGTATTACCCAGACACACCATACAGCTGGAAGAGTGTGACAGTGCAATGCTAAACTGCAGCTTCCAATGAGCTGCTCTGGAGTGATGAAACAACACAGAAATTATTCACAGGGGCTCCAAGAGAGCTGGAGAGGGATTTTGGACAAGGGCATGTTGTTACAGGACAGGGGTATGGCTGGGTTAGATGGGATATTGGGAAGAAATTCTTTACTGTGAGGGTGTTGGCAGCTGCCCCATCCCTGGAAGTGTCCAAGGCCAGGCTGTACAGGGCTTGGAGCAACCTGGGATAATGGGAGGTGTCTCTGCCCATGGCAGGGGGTGGGACAAGATGGTCTTGAAGTTCCTTTCCAACCCAAACCATGCTGTGATTCTCTGACCTTTCCCTCTGGCACACCAGGCTGGCTGCATCCACAGCAGCTTCACGAGCATCCCACTCAGGCAGGAGTGCACAACCACGAGCAGAAGCACCAGCCCCCACCTTCCCAGCCCCCTCTCCTGACTGCTCTCCAAATGTAAAAGGAGATGCTGCTTCCCTGAAAGAGTGGAGGTGTTCACTTCTCACATACCTAAGCTACAGAAGCATCTCAGAAGTGCTAAATAAACACAGGCAAAATAGTAGCAAGTGTAGTCTAATTAGAACATTTCACTTAGTGCTCTTTTCAAGCTATTATATGTAATTTCAAAGAAAATTTACTATGTTTTTGGTTTAGCACTTCAGATATTCATACTTACATTACTAAGAAAATAAGAAACCTGCAGTAATTTGAATAATAATGGAATAACTACTGCTATACAAAACACATTTCCTTGTAGAAATGATAATTAGGTGTTTAAAGTGTGTTTCTTTCCTGTGTTTTTAGTATGTCTAACAAATTTGTGCTTGAGGGTTCACTACAAAAATTCCTTTGCAAATAAACTGGCCTGCTGCAAACAAGTTACATGTATTTTTACAGAGAATCACAGGCAGGAGCTGGTGTGTTGGCAAAAGGCTCTTTCTACCACCAAAAGAAGTGGTAGCAAAATGCTATGGTTAAACTCCAACAAGCATTTTTGATTGCTAAATCTTTCACAATAGTAGTTTACTATACAATAGCATTTCAGAGGGGAAAAAAAAAATTCATAGCCATAAACAAATAAACCAGAAGCCCACTAGATGGTGCTCCTATACAGCAAATACAGCTGTATAGGAGCAGCACCATTCCCACTGCTAAAGGGAAATGAAGGCAATGAGATCCTAATCCACAGTTACCCGGGGTGCTTCCCTTCACAGAGATCACATTTTTGCCATGCATTTGCTTTTCAAATCCTGGCATTTGCAGTGCCATCCTCTGTGCTCTGGAGCTGACCCTTCCCACAGTAATATATAAACAAACTCATACATACACAGAAGGGGTTGTAATGGGAAATGCAGCAATAACTGAAAGGAAAAGGTTGTTTGGCCCCTCAGCATCATCAGGATCCCAAACATTTACCCTGATTCTTCCTCATTTGAGACATCAGTTCAGCATCCTCAAACACACAGCTCTGCAAAGAGATGAAGCTTTTGAGTTTAGTGTAAAATGCAACATTCTGCTGTTGGTTATTATTTTCTTAATATGCAAAGCATGACCAGTCTGATGTTTCCCCACTCAGAAGAGACCTGAAAGTGCCAAAGTATCTCACTACTGTACAGAAGTTTTAGAAACACTGAGGTGCAGCCTGGCTGCCTTCACACAGGAAACACTTGGCTTGACACTGTTGCAGTGTAAAAGCCACTTTGAGCTGCACTAGGGACAAAAAAAAATTGTATTTTGGGGTTCCCACCACAAAAAATTGGTGGACTTGGGGGAATGAGTCTAAATGAGACCCACAAAGTTGATTAGAGGGCTCGAGCCCCTCTGCTCTGGAGCCAGGCTGGGAAAGCTGGGGGTGCTCACCTGGAGAAGAGAAGGCTCTAGGGAGAGCTCAGAGCCCCTTCCAGGGTCTAAAGGGGCTCCAGAAGAGCTGGAGAGGGACTGGGGACAAGGGATGGAGGAACAGGACAAGGGAGAATGGCAGGCTGCACAGGGCTTGGAGTAACCTGTGACAGTGGAAGGTGTTCCTGCTCATGGCAGGGGGCTGAAACGAGATGATTGTTAATGTCCCTGCCTGCCCAAACCGTTCTGAGATTCTTCCATATTTCATACAAATCCATATGTGAGGTTATCTGAATTTGCAACACACTTTCCCCAGTGCATTCCTAGTTAAATTCAATATAAAGTTGCTATTATACAGAAATTGCCATTTGCCTGGGCTAGAGCTACTCAAGCTCAACAAGTCTGGTTTCAAATTGCTGTTGGATGTGCAGTAATATTTTTGCAATTGTTTCTTATGAATTTCAGTAGCGAAACAAACACATTTCAATTCTCCTTTCGAAGCTCACATTTCGTCCTGTTCTCTGCAGCATCACAAATCACTTCTCTGAAGAACATATTTACAAGCAAATTGCAATTCCATGAATGTTCTGCAAAAATCCATTCTCAGATCATCTAGCAGTTATTTGTCCAAAAAGGAGCATTTTAAAGGTAACTTAATGATACAGTATTTTTTGTCTGCTACATTTCTGCCACATTTTGACAGTTCCTAATTTTATTACCAAAAAAAAAAAAAAAGCAGTCTTTGCTATTGCTATACCCGGATACCTTGTCTTTTCAGTTTCACTGTAATGTTTTTCCCTTTTTACACACTTATTAGATCTTTCACTCCATTTAAGGTGCACTGGATTCCACAGCCATGCAAAATGTTCCTTAAGGAGCATGAATGTATTCACAAAATATGTTATGATAGCCCACTTATTAATTATGAGCTACATTTAACAGCCTGGAGGACAGTGACCAGTGTCACCAGACATTTTCGTTCTCATCAAATGTAGTCATCTCCCAGATAGCTGACTTGGTCTGTTGAAAAATTCATTAAAGATTGAGTTACTCTGCCTGTAATTTCTCAGTTCAAATGCTACTCATGACAAAAAATAGTACAATTTCAGTACCCTAGGACCTACCCCAAATACGTAAGTACCTCAAGTACTAAAAATCATTTTAACCACCTCTTCCAATTCTGAACCATATCAAATCATAGAATCATGCCTGAGATGGACGGGACCCACAAGGATCAACCAGTCCAAGTCCAGGCCCTTCCTAGGACAACACCCAGAGTCCCACCCTGTGCCTGAGAGCATTGTCCAAATGCAACTTGAACTCTGGCAGGTTTGGTGCTCTGACCACTTCCCCTTATATTCCTTTAAATTCCTTTATAAACCAGATTATTTTCATACTCAAAAATCAGAGAGTAAAGGGGTGACCCACAGGCTCAGCAGCTGGTGATGTAACAAGGACCAAGACTGCTGGACTGCAATTTTAAAGACAAAACATAGAGAAACAATAAATCCAATATTAAAAAATATAAAAAAAGTTAATACATCAGCTAAAAAAACATCAGCTATAGGGCTTGCCTGTTTGGATTAACATATATTAAAACTAAGCACTATATATTTATTTTAACAAACAAAATATCATTTTATTCCATTGCTGGGGGCAGAACCTGCACACATAAACACGAAAGACAGGGAGAAAAGTCAGCTAAGCCATCTCATCAGTTCTTTCTGGAGCAATACAGAAAACAACAGATATTTGCTTTTGGCATCAGTGGAGAAAAGGAGTTTTGGTCCTTTTTTCCTTTAGGTATCTTCTCCTCCCCTCTCTAAGTCAGAAGATTTATAAATTCTATTTAATTTTACTGCAGATTATTCAAGCCTTGCTTCAAACACAGGAATAATCCTTTTTATGGAGTTATGGTGCATGCATAGTAAACAGCTTTATATTTGCAACACCATTACACCCACCATCCCAGCACTGTACAAGAATGATTGTCCTCATTTTTCATATCCAAATCTAAAGGAAATTATTTAGAATTGCTTGAAATGTAAAGAAATGTAGGTCTGAACCCCCTAGAATCTGAATTTCCTCTGTGATTAGCACTTCTGAGGTGTTGTCAGCACATCCCACTGACACAGCTCCACTCCTCGGGACTCAGGAATTGTAATCCCAGTCCATATTCTCAGAGCAGGCACCCTCCTACTCACCAGAGATCCCAAGTGCCCAGTAAATCCTATTTTTGCCTGTCACTGCCCCCTCTCTATTCCATCATGGAGAACACGTTCCCCAGCAATCTGTGTGCAGCCCTTGCTGTGGCACAGACACTCATGGAATCACAGCATTGTTTGGATTGGAAAAGCCCTGCCAAGGCCACCAATAACCCCCATCCCCAAGTGCCACACCCCCATGGCTTTTAAATTCCCCCAGGGATGGGGACTCCACCACTGCCCCAGGCAGCTGTGCCAGGGTTGGACAAGCTGTTGGGTGAAGAAAACTTCCCAGATACCCAATCTGAACCTCCCCTGGCCCAGCCTGAGGCCGTTCCCTCTCCTCCTGTCCCTGTTCCCTGGGAGCAGAGCCCGACCCCCCCTGGCTGTCCCCTCCTGTCAGGAGTTGTGCAGAGCCACAAGGTCCCTCCTGAGCCTCCTTTTCTCCAGGCTGAGCCCCTTTCCAGCTCACTCAGCTGCTCCTGGGGCTCCAGACCCTTCCCCAGCTCCACTCCCTTCCCTGAACAAAGTTATTCCTTTATTTCTAGATATACATATATATTTTTACATCCACATATATTTTTACCCCTTTGCAGTTACCCAACGCACACCAGTGTCGATGCCATCTACCTTCATCTCAGTTTGCACCCAGCCCAGTTTCCTGGTCCTTCTTATTGCATTTCTTCTCACTCAATAATTTCATTCTCTTTTCATCTACCTCCCCACCACACTCCAGTTTGATGTGTAGGTCCTGTCTCTGCTGGACACCATAAGGGGAGGACACTAGATAAATCCATCCCACAGTTTAACATGTGCCAACAAAGCAGTCCCTCCATAACCAGAAGAGATGAGAGCTTACCAGATCAAAACTACCATTTCCTGAGTGAAAACAGAGCCTTTTCAGAGTTCAAAGTAAGTTCTTCAAAAATTTATCTATGCAACTTCCATAAATTTGGCCAAATATCATGCGGGGGAAATAAACTGTGCACCTCCATTTGCATTAAGAACTCAGAAATATTTCATGAGCATAAAATATATGCCAAATTTTAATAATAAATCACTAGTTAAGACCAGGAATACCTATATTTAAATGATCTAAGATTAAAGCAGCAACATGGAAGTGAAAGGACAAAGCAACAAGGCATTAAACACATTCTTTTGTCATCAATCAACTTCAAATAGGACTTTAAAGGAAAAAAAATCTACTAAGGAACAGATTTGTGAACTCTCCTTATTTCTACATAAATTATCTGTGAGAAGCAATAAATGACAACTATCTTCAAAACTTTGCTGCTAATAACTCACAGGTGACTTTACACAACCCCCCAGTGTATAGAGTGTGACAATTACCAAAACACCTAGTTAAACACAATGGCTGTGCTTCAAATAGGTAGAATAATTATTTGTATTCCATGTGATGATATTTTGACTGAGAAAATGTTCAAATTATTCACACTGCAGTAATTTGAAGCGCTAAACTCAGAACACTTATTATGAATTTTGAAATAATGAAGGCTGAGAAGTGTTAAAATTATGGAAAAAAACTGTAAACTTATTTTTAATACAGAATAATCTTCTTGGCATATAATGCAGGGTTTAGTAAGCACTTCCTACCAAATATAAACTGATCCCAATTAATATGACTGAGACTGTAAAATAAATATTCTGTAAAATTATTTTCATTAGAAAATACAAAGGTCCTTTTCCTTGCTGAAGTAGTATACTGCCACCATAAAAAGCAAGTATTTTTTCTCCACCACCTTTTAACTCATGACATAGTTTCACTAATCTGCTAATATTGTTTGTTTTCTTGTTTGTAAAACATAAAGATAAATTCACAATCATCCCACCATCACCAGCTATAAATTTTGACTTTCCCTGGAGGTTAGGGAATGCCATCTTTGATGCAAAATTAAGTAGGAATAAATCTCACTCAACAGCTAAGCAGTGAGTTAGAAAATGAATCATATAATTGTTTCAGTCTCTGTACCCTTGTAAGTCAAAGTTTTCATCTAGTTTCCTAAAATGAGAAAGAGAGAACTCCCCAAAAAGGCTGTTTTTTTCCACATGTAATTATATATAATTATGAACACACTACTGTGGCTACACATCTCCCACACACATGCATGGCTCCTGCAACATCACTGAAAGTGGAGAAGACTTTACCTGAGGAGAAAAAGGGTGAATATTCTCATAGAGGCAGGGGACAATATCTGATGTCTTGTACAGTCTTCACTACGTTTATTTTCACTAAGCACAACAACTCTCTTTGCGTTGAACAACAGCCCTTTTTCCAGAAGGCAGCAGCAGCATCATCAGTTTGGGACTGAGAAGTCACATGTTTTCTGTCCCTGTTTGTCAAACCTTTGCTGTCCATAACGTGCAAAGTCCCACACAAAAGCCAGAGCACAGTCACAGCACACAGGGATATTTTTCCCAGGATCTTACCAACCAGGGACCTGTGAGCTGAGAGGGCCCTGAAACCCCTGAGCAATTCCTTAAATCTTAACCCACATTTGTGCAGGAAAGCCACAGATGTAAGAATAGATGGAGGAGACAAGCGCAGTCCAACATGCTGTGGGAAGAACCACCTGCACTACACCTCCACTTCCAGCCATAAATGCAGCAGGACTGAGCAGCTCCTGATTGCTTGTGACAGATGCTGGGATTGCAACCTTGTGTCTTAATCAAAGTGAAAAGGACACCATTCCCCAGTCATAACTTCAACAAGTCTTTGCCTTAAGTCAAAATGGAAGATGAAAATTTTGTCAGAGACTGTCTGCAACGACCTTTTTGTTCACTGCCTGAAGAACAATCCTCACATGTGAGATAGTGAGAAATCATCAGACAGGACTGCTAATGAAATTAACAGCTAAACAATTTGCTGTCAGGAAAGTTGCTTAAGCAAAACTGTATCTATTGCTGGAACAGAGGCCACAGCACTTTGCCCACAGCTGAACTGACTGCTATCAACTCTGTTTGAAAGATGCTTTTTCCATGCCTTTGATTAACATAATTCATGATTCAAGTTGAATGTTAATGTTTCCAGGACATTGAGCTCCATCACCATTTTTTTTGTCTTGTCTTCCTGACTTGCTAGACAAACATGATTTTACGACTCAAGCAACCCCAGATCTTGGTCACATAACTAAACTGCCAGATTAATCAGACTTTGCATTTTCTAGAACCATGTACTGAGATTTGTCAAGGATCCTAAGGATAACAAGAACTTATTTTTCTCACTATCCCAGCCACTGCATATGAGCACAAATAACTCCTTTTAAGTCCAGTCCATTAGCAGCAAACAATTATTCCTCACCAAAACCAATACAAATCGATGTCTGCCCTTTGCCTCTGAGGAAATAGATGTGAATGAAAAGGGGAATTTCAGTCCTGTATAAGAACAACTTAGCTAAAAGCTCTGTAGATTGTGTGGAGAAACACTTCATTCTCCACACCCTGCTGGTACTTACATCAAACTCATTCAAAGCAGCAGCGAGCTCCCCTATGCCAGTGTGGCCCTTGTTCTCATCGGTGGGCGAGGTGGCCTGGGCAGCGTTGGAGATGCCAGCAATTGCTTCCTGCACTTGCTTGAAGACGTAGTCCCTGTTGGCCCTGGTGGCCGCGACGTCGGGGTGGCGCAGGAAGGCCTGCGAGGCCGTGTACAACATGGTGGCGTTCTTCTTCAGAGCCCCGCGGGCCGCGGCCATCTCGTCCCTGCAGTGAGGGTCCTTCAGCTCCTGGATGAGAACACACAGCTTTTAGAGTCGGAAGCCAAAGGGTTTCTGTTAGAATGCATTGCCTTGAGCATCCGGGCACGGACGCCATGCAGTGGTTTGGCAGAGATGGAATCCATGGCAGAACCCACCATAAATCACCGAAAGAATTCCCCTCCTGCCCAAGGAAGTCCTTCTGTGTCACTACAGCTGTTACATTCTGCTCGCAATATCTTACCAAAGAGTCACTTCCCTTTTGCAAAAACCCATTAAAAATGTACATAAAACATTCAAAATTACTTTTCCCAAACAACTGGATTCCTTCTGCTGATTCCATAATGGCAATGCAAGTGCAACATTCCCGTTGCACAAGTGCTTTGTCTTTCTAATTACTACACACATACCCTTTATAAAATTATCATAAGGTAGACCTTTAAATAATCAAACTAGAAGTATTACATAGATGAGTATCATAGAATTAAAGAATTAACCAGGTTGGAAAACATAGAATTAAAGAATTAAAGAATTAACTAAGTTGAAAAAGACCTTTGAGATCATCCAGCCCAACCTATAACCTAACACCGTATGGTTGTAGATCTTAAAGACCTAATATATATGCCTCTCAATGTTTCTTTTTTGCTTCCTTTTCTATTTTGCTCTATTCCTCATATAATTTAGAGTTTTTATATTTAGAATATGACAGATACTTTCTTTTGTTTCCTCTGACAACAAGAATCAGATACTGCACAATATGTTATCAGAATTACCGTTATTATTATTAACACCTGATTTTTTTTCAGTTATAGTGTATATCATATTGTCCTTGAAAGCCTTATAAACATTAAGACAGTCCTCATAATATTCATTAGAAATAACAAAATATTATTACTTCTACTTTAAAACTATGAACAAACCAGTCTTGAGAGCTGAATAGTTTATTTATGTCCACACATGGAATCAATCACCAACAATGAAAGAGGACCCAGATATTCTGGATTTAAAGGTTCTACCCACTGATTAATTTCAACCACACGTGCCTGGCAGGTAACAGTCTTCAGAGAGAATTTTTGCCATATTCTTGTGTCTTCAATGAGAACTTAAGAGATATAAACATCCATTAACTTTCACATTTTTCTCTTTTTCCCATATTTGCAGCTCTGTTTCCACAGGGGAAGTGTCTGAATGTACAGAAGAGCATTCTCCATATAGTGCCTAGATTCTACATTTTAATTTATTTGCCTTAGTCAGATGGTTTGCTTTCTGTAGTCCTGCAAGGAGCAGGGAGATGAGCTTGATGATCCTTACAGGTCTCTTCCAACTTGAGTTATTCAATGATTCAATTTTAGTATAACTCTCAAAATGCTGTTTTTCATAAAAACACTGCCAGCTTTCCAAATCCAGTGTTCAATGCAGTACAAAGATGGCACATCCTTGAATTATTGGTGGTATTCAAATATAATTGAAGTTAGAGAGACCATATACAACTTGAAAAGAGCAGGGTTCAGGGAAAAGCTATCTTTATTGCAAAGTTGTACAATGACCAGCCTTGAATAAATGTTATTGTGAATTTCAGGTCTCTTTTTCAGCTGCCTTAGCATTGAATAAATGGATAAATGAATAATTTTAAAAAAATCTGAAAATTATTAATAATGATTTTAAGCACAAAGTAGATTTCTGTTCCTCCCGAATTTGAATTATACTGAACTAGCAAAGGGCTGGTGCTTTACCAGCTGTCAGAACGACCTGAAATCTGCATAGGTTAGAATTAAATGGGAATAATCATCAAATTAAAACTACCCTTAACCTCCTGAATCACTTCCCTTTTCACCCTTCAATCTGTTATTAATTGAGGCCTCTAGGAAGGTACTCTTAAAGAAACGGCACTTCTGAAACACTTCATCACATTCAAAAATTATCAGTGGGATTCAGTTATAGGCTATGACATAGCACCTAATGGTTCACCGTGCATTTTAAACCAGACTTGGACATAGAGCAGGAGAACTTTAGAATGAAGATGGACTTTTCCAACCAGTCCTGTACTCACCTGTTGTCTCCTCGCAGCGACATAGTTCAGTTTAACCATTTCCTTCCCAAATTCCTTAAAACGATTGGCTAAATCTTGCTCATTTGTTGCATTTTTCACAGCTTCTAGTGCCTCCTCTACCTACAATACAATAAATCAGCCCTGTCAGCATTTTAATCCACTCTTTGAAAAATCACTCTGTGACTGTTCCACCCAATACTCTGTCTTACATGGACCCAATTTAGGTTTCACATCCATCACTGTACAGAAGCTTTATGAGAGTCCCATGAACTTTAATTAGGTTTTTAATAGAGCAGCTGTCTCTCTGCATTACTGTCCATTTACTGTGCTTTGGGATCATGTAAAGCTAATGTTAAAGATATCAATGTTTTAATTTCCCCGCCCACACTTATCAGATGAAATACTTAATATCTGAAGAGTTCAAATGAAAATACATGAGTATGTTCTTAATGTGTGGTACGGGCTTTTTGGGAAAACAAATAAAGTTATCACTTCTGGACATGAAATATATAAAAAGGAAATTAAAACTTACCATTAAGGTTTAAATTTACCCTGATAAATCCAAAACAGTCTTTGTGAAACAAATGATAGCTTCAACCCAGAATATTTGTATTATTTCTTTTTTTCCTCAGCTCTGAGCTTTCATTCTTTAGTTACTTAACACTGAGAAAAGAATTATCAAAAAACCCACACCTGCATTTTTGCAGTGATGCTGTAGCTAACAGACAAAAATATAAAACTCCAGTTATACCAACAAGTTGATCCACCAAATGTATTGTGAACCTTTACCTTACGCAAAGCAAGAAAAATATCTAAAGGGATAAAATGCTCTTTTCATGCAATAAGTAAAGGACGCATTACTGTGACTAGATGGGAATTCAAAGTTGTACTTCTCTCCCTCACAAGATAAAAATGCAATTCCAAGCAAAAATAGTGAGAACTGAAAAGATGCTACTGATCCTTCTTGATAAAAGCTATTGTTAGCTAAAAGCTGCAGTTCATAAGAACATGCATAACAAATCTTCCCCTCAAAAGGCAAGGGCTTATTGGCATGGGGACAAGCAGGGGTTTGCAGCTCTGCAGACACTGCTGGGAATTGATAAATTCAGCAGTAGCTGGTGTCTAATAGTTTAGAAAGGCACAATTATGTGCAGAACCCATCTTTTTATTGCTTGAGTTGCTCTGTGTTTTCCTACCACTGAGAGTATATTTTCATTTTGAGCTCTTACCTACTTACTGCAGATTTACAAATTGCAGGGCAGTAGAGTAGCAAACTCATACATTTCTATTGGAAAATGCATAATTCAGGAACATAAATTCATAGCTGTTACGTTGGAAATCATAAACCAAGTTCTGCTGATTTACAAGCTACAAGCTTACTCAGAATCCAAATTACCTCTTCTTTTTACTCTTAAGGAGAACAGAGTTTTTAAAAAATGAACTGACTGCCTTACCATTAACACAAATTACAAAATCATCCTTGTATTAAATATTTTGCTCTTGCAGAACTTCTTGCAACATATCTGCATTTTCCTTTTTAATCAAGAAACATTAACATTAAAATACCTGAAAGTTTTATCTTTATTGTTTGCAATGCCAAGCACAGGCATGACAAACTGATACACATTTTTCTAAATCCTACTGCATATTAAATAGAACTCCTGAAAAATTTGTCAGAGATTCCACTCTAATAAACAGATTTCAAAGGATGCTGATCGTACTCGATCATGTTATTCAGGGCTTAAGACCACAGATTCCAAAATGAAGAAATCAGTTATGAGAAATACTAGAAAGGACAGGAGCCCAAGCTCCTTTCTAATGATATTTTTATTATTATAATTTCTTTTTTACAAATTCATACTGGGGCAAGTTCTCCATCCTTGAGAAAACACTCAGCTGATCTGTTCCTCTGATTAACTAGCCTGGAGTTAATTACAATAGATCTATAATTCTCTGTGTGCATGACCACATAATATAATGGTATATGGTTTTTTAATGTGTTACAAAAGCTTCTGCAATAACCACTATTTCTAATTTTAGCAGTGCAAAAGATAACCTGAATGCAATGACCAAGAGTCCTTCCAGAAAGCACCTGCATATATCCCCTCTAAAACACTAATTAAAATGCACCATTTCCTGGGAAGTCTTTGACATGCTTTCAGAGAAAACTGATTACAGCACAATTCAGCATAAATCAGGCTTCATTACTCTGACATGCAGAATTATTTTAGTTCATTAATTTTATGGGTAACTTACACAAGTCTTTGAAGGTTACCTTTGAGTCAATAGAAGAGCTGTTACTCTGTCAATTTTGTATAGCATAACCACTTTTCCCCCTAGTAATTCATTTGTCTAAAAGCAGTTAGCATGGCAAAGTGGTAAAATAAGGATATTTACATGTTCAATCCTCGGAAATAAATTGCCCTTTTTAACATGAAATAAAAGTGACAGTTAAAGTCCTTATGTTGAATTTTTCTGAAAAGAACCAGAGATCACTGACTTCTGAAACCACACTTGTAATACCATTAGGTAAATGCGGAGGTTACAAACCACACTGCCAGACACAGCCCTTGCAAATCTGGGCTGCAAACTGTGCCGGTAAATACAGCCACTTACAAACCAGCACTGGACATTTGCACTTTACATACTTTACAGAGTACTCTGCTGCAAATGGGAAAACAGAATTTCTCATTGCCCATGAAAGAGCTTGAATACAAATTTTCATCATACTGTTCAGAAAAAAAACTGTTGTTTATGATATTCAAGTGGTGGCCTTGCTAGGAAAGGACAATTTGAATTACAGTTACATGGTGCATTATAGAGAGGAAAAATTCTAAGCATATTGGAGAGACACACTGCTTACACTGCACGTAACCAGAGCCATGTGCTGACAATTCTGAGAGCAGCATTTTATTCATTAAAGCAGAGCTCACTAGAACCTGTGCTGAAAAATCGCCCTCTTTCCTTATGAAAACGGTTTTCCAGCTATTTAGGTTATCTGCACAGTTTGCAAGTTGAAGGGTTCTCACTGTTTTTCCAGAACACGAGATTGTTGTACAGTTATACTGTCAAAAAGACAAATTAAAAAAAAAAAAAAAGGGAAATACATTTTGAACAGTTGCTAAAAAGAAGCAACTCTCCATCTCTTCTGTTAAACTCACACACACATTCTGCAGGCTTTAAATATACTGTATATGATTTTCTGCACAATCTTATTTTGTTTCAAAGGTTTTTGATATGTTTCTGCAATAAAAATGTAACATTGCAACAGCTAGGGAGGGTGGAAAAATGTACTTCTTAGTTTAGACTTAAACTCTTTTTAATACTCCTGTATAAAAATGTGAATGGTGGTGGTCAAAAGTGAATATAAATCTCCCCAAACTATCTGGTAATCTTTAATCCCTCTTTATTCTTTGATTAAACAGTTGTACTATTGTCTCTCTCCAAATTAAACATTTGATCTTCAGATGTATTCAGAAGTCACAAAGAGAAAAAAAAGAAGAGGAGACAACTACAGTACCTAAACTGTGGCAGAAAACAAAAATTCTAGGAAAGAAACTGGGATAGGATGTGAGGGGAGCAAATGCTTCAGTTCAGGTCAGAGAGCTGTTTAACAGCAGTATTATCCAGTCACTGAAGATAGCTCACAAATTTTCCTTTAAGTGCTCAAATATTAGTTTCTGCAGAATTAGAAAACGAATGAGACTAATGCAGAAATGTGTTAACTCCCACTGCTGATCAGCTTTAAGAGAACCAGGTGGAGAGCAGGGACCGTGGACAGTCACCTTCCCAGCTGATTTATCCCGTTTTTCCACGCACAAAGCACACAAACCCAACAGAGAAGGTGAAAGACGCCTACGATTTTGAGGTGTGAGAGGAGCCTCATGACATCAGCCATGTCAGCCAGGATGAGCAGGCGAGTGACGGCCGAGAGCAGGGCCCGGGCGGCGCGCACCATGGTGCCCCTCTTCACCGAGGAGCAGGGGTCGTCCGCGAACTCCGACGAGGCGATCCGCATCGTCTCTCCTGGGAGCGGAACACAAACGGTGCTCGGGTTAGCTTTAGGTCAGCTCTCAGCCTTGTGGGTTTTATTCTTCCACAAAGTATATGAACTAAGTGCTGCTGGGAAAAAGATCAGAGAACCACGGGTTGGAAGGGGATTTAAAGCCCATCCAGTTCCACCCCAGGGACACCTTCCACTGTCCCAGGGCAATCCAAGCTCTGTCTAACTTCTCTGTGGACATTTCCAGGGATCCAGGGGCAGCAACAGCTTCCCTGGGCAACCCTTACAGGGCCTCCCCACACTCACAGGCAAGAACTCCTTCCCAATATCCCATCTAACCCTGCACCCTGGCAGTTGGAAGGCATTCCCTCTTGTCCTGCCACTCCATGCTGTGTCCCAAGTCTCTCTCCAGCTCTCCTGGAGTCCATTTAGGCACTGGAAGGTCTCCCTGGAGCCTCCTCTTCTCCAGGCTGAAAAACCCCACCTCTCCTAGCCTGGCTATGATTCACAGATTTTATATTAACCCAAATTTGCTGTAGTTAAAAGAATTCCTGTTTGTCTCCAGTGCAGAACCTCAAAAAGAAAGTATTTCTAATGTGAAATCAATGCATATTTACATTGTTTTTAAGACCATTACAACAACATTAAAAAAAAATCCCAGATGGCTAAACTTCCCATAAGACAATGCAAATAGTGGGGGAGAGATTTAAGATGGCCACAGTGATTCATTCCCATCAGAACCATTTTCCTTATTATATTTACCATTAGGACTGCATGTTCAAATTTTAATTTGCAAGCAGTGTATCTTGGATGATAAGACGATAATACAAAATTTCAAAATACAATTCAACTGGCTCATTTCTAAAGCTACATATTCCTCTTAGCTTTCCATCGGGTTGGCAAAACTCTCTAGAAATTTCTCAGGAGACAAATAACAAACAATCCTTGCTGAATAGAAGGAGAACAAACCAAATTTCTAAACATACTTAAATGCTATACTGCTCAGCATCACAGAGCTGAAATTCAAGGTAAAAAAGAACAGGTTTCTGGAGGAGGACCACAGTTTGCTGTCCCTACCTTCCCATGCATTTTACCCCTGTGCCAAAAATCACTGAAACGAGAAGCAAGGAATTCTGATGCCTCAAAGATTTTTTCTAACACATACTTTAATTCAAGCAGTTGTTTGAAAAATTTATCCACAACTCTTGGCTGAGAGTGTGCTAAAAATGGGGAATAAAACTTCACTACTACTATTATTACTATGAGTCAATGACTCAAATATTTCCTGTAAAAGGAGATATTGAGAGCAACCACAGAACAGCTGAGAGCCCAGCATGTGAGCAAGGGTTGGATGTGAGTTTCCTAACTGGGAATTTGATCCCAGTGCAGGACTGGCTTCATCGAACCAGTGAAACATTGTAAGGCATCATCTTCCCTTCAATTATTTATTGAGGGAAACCAAGAGTCCCAGAGTAAATAAAGAGTTTGCTCCAAAATGCACTCTTGGAACATATTGAGCTGATTGAACCCAAGGGCACACAAGCAACCACAGGAAATCCCAGCAAGACCTTCCCTTATTTAAGCTCTAAGTAGGATTCAGATGAGATGGAAGTGATTCCAAGCATCCAGCAGCAAAACCCTTGTAAGTGAAAGTACTGAATTTTAGAAAAAAATTCAAGCTGAAATGGCAGCCAAAGCAAGCTTTTGATTTTGGAATCAGATGCCTGAAAATTGTTTCACTTCCATTTGGGTACTGAAGAGATTTTACCGTTTTCTGCCAAATTAGCAGTGTGTAGCATCAGGTAAATATTTATATTGGACTATGAAAGAAAGAAGTAACATTTGATAATTGGCCAGTGGCACCAGGAAAGCAAGAAGGAAAATTATCTTCTAACACTTGAATATCCAAGGAGATATCCCTTGCAAAAAGATTTATAAATCAACACTCAAGGGCAGAGGGAAAATGCACAGAGGGTCAAAAGGAAATAAACAAATCCAAAAACCCATTAAAAGAGTTTGGATGAGATATTTAATCTTAGAAAGCTCACATTAGGTGAAATAAATCTCCAAAATAATGAAGTAAAAATTATTAAAGAGACATAATCAAATAAGCAAACCAAAAAAGTATGAGTGTAAAAGTTCACAGCAGGTTGCTTAAAACTTAACAAGATCTAGTAGTTCATAATTTAGAATCTAATAACCAAAGAAACTAGCAGTTATGGCGAGGAAGGCTCATTTGTCTCAGTGCCAATTAACGTGTTTTAATCCTTTTACAGCAGTGGTATCAAATTGCTCTTAGGCTAAAGGTATGAGTGGAGCTTCAGCTAGCCCAATTATTTTTTAGAGAAACCTTTTTATCTGGAAAAAGTCAACCCTACATTTAGTTATCCATTTCTTTCCAAATGCATTTCAAGTTGTTCTGTAATCTATATTAAATTACTTTCAGTGCAAATTGGGTCGACACAAGAAACACAGACATCTGAAGCCATCAGGTCTGCTTCCTTGCCACTGCAATCAGTCAAGTGATAAGATAATTAATAATGATCTTAATATGATAATAGCTACACTCATAAACTTACCAAGCTTCCATCTTAGAAACAGCTCAGACATTTAACCCCAATTAATCCTATGTGAAGTGGGAAACTCACTCCAAAATGAACTCCAGAATCTGACAGGTTCTTTTCACTACAGACAATTTAATGCCATACTGCCTGTATTTGTAGATAATTTAAATCCATTTCTTCTCATGACCCATTTGTCCTTCAGTTTCACTGTGTGCTTCTTCCACTCTTGTCCCTATTGTCCCTTTTTTCCTTTGTGAATTTTTGTGAGGAGTCCTAACAGACTAAAGGCAGTACTTCAGTCCCTTCTAATTGTACACAATATCCATTTCTATAATCATTACAGCAGCCCCATGAAACAACTCTGCTTCTGGAGTACAAATGACAAGAACTGCAGGTTTCTAGGACCATTTGCAGCTACAAGAAATACTCATGGAATCCCAGAATATCCTGGGTTGGAACTGTAGGGATCACTGAGTCCAGCACCTGGCCCTACACAGGACACCCCAACAATCCCACCATGTCCCCAGAGCTTAACAACTGCAAACATCTATCAACAGATGATTGCAAAGGTAATAAAAGCTACTGGAATTTCATGAGCAGACTTAAGGTAAAACACCTACCTGTGAGGAAAGGATTGAACCAAAGCTTTCAATGGTTAATAGATAGAGGAAATGTCATTTTTTCCAAAGCCTTGAAGTGTTTATTTAAGAGATAGAGGATGGGCACAGAGTAGCAATCTAGAGAACAGCTGTGATCAGTAGGGGATGCTGACAATACACCAAACACCTGGAAATAATTACCAGAACAATGACAAATTGATTGGATGCACCACTCCTGAGCAGTTCCCAAATGGAAGAAGTTCATAAAGCTACAGTCTAATTAATCACTTTCTTTCAGATTTTTCCTTTTGTTCTGCATGTCCAAGATTAAAAAGACAGAACAACTGATTTATGACATAATGGAAGTATTTTAGAGTTCTCTCCTCATAATTAGAGCAAAAGCACTGTTATGAAGCTATCCTAAATTATAATAACATATAGACCTAAACTGAGTTGCAGATTCCATATAAAAGAGTGAGGATTATACTAATTGATGATATGATAGATTTGAACAACCCATAATTATTAATTAGGTATATTTAAATTACGTAAGCAGGTTTTTAATCCTTTCATCATGGATGTTGTCTTGTTAAGAGGAAGTAAACCTTTCAGGGTGCAAAGATCTACAATTTTATCCCCCTTGGATTTGTCTAGAAATTCACCAGAGTAGGATCACTCACTTTCCATACCAGTATATACCTGAACAGTCAAATTTTAGGAATAATGACCTTAATCTGGTCCTAGTTGGTTGGTTTCTCACTGTCTATATTCCTCCTACCTTATTAATCACATTGATTATTTACCACATCTCTTAAAAAGTCTAATTTTGTTTACAGTACTTTAAAATCCAGTCTCCATAATATGTTCATTTCAGTATTACCCTCTGTTTGACATTATCAGAATGTGGGAAGTAATTTGTAGACCATTTTCATCCTACATACTTACTAAATATAAATATGCATCAAAAATCCTATTCAGAATTCTAAAAGCATCACACAAATGGCTGTTTAGTCTTCCCTTTCCTTAAAACCTTTTTCCTACATCTTTACTGCTATGTCCCCTAAACTCATCTCCTCTTCCACTTGCAGCTGGGACTTTGTTCTCCATTTGTGGGAGGATGACCACTGTTCTCATCGTTTTAATGGATTTCAAGGCCAGAAAAGGCAATCTCTGATCAAGCCTGATCTTCTCCTGTCGCATTTCAGCTCCTGGAGCTGTGTCTCTCTGGAACTGATTATACAGACAATCCAGTTCACTTACATTTGACTCACTTTACATTTGATATTTAGACAGAGTGATGGAAGATGAATCACTCTGCATTTTAAAGCACAATGGATATCCTTAAATCTAGTAGGTATTTTAAATTCAATGTTCTCTCTTAGATCCAAGAACAGACCACATCATTCACTTCATGGACCATTAAAATATGTAATTTTAATTAACCCAACTGCTTCTTTCCTGAGGGACTGAAAACAGCAAGAATACAGAACTTTTAAGATATTTAGCCAATATCTATGATAATGTGAGACAATTTATCCATAAATGTTATGTTTTAGGAAGAAATTTTCTAATTAATACTCAGATTAATAGTGCATTTGGAACATCACTGATACACTTAAGTACAATAAAACACCAATTAAGTTTCAATTCAAAACTAAATTGTTTGGGATGTGAGGATACATTAGCATCTCTAATCCCTCATTGTCTGCAACTCAGTTACTCCAAGGATTAACATCCTTCAGGGACACACTAAACTGATCTGCCTTTACTGAACTGAAGAGTTCAGGGAACATCAACATGAACATTTTAGATGCTCAGCACTGTGTCTGAGAACACAAAAACACATTGGACCTTTTGAGATATCAATAAATATAGAGACAAATTTAAAAACTCAAGCTCAACTGAACTATAATGTGGCTTTATTTGTATCCTGGCAAAAATCATGCTGCTGAACCACAATGTTTGACAGAAACATGGAATCACAGAGAGTTTTGGGATGGAAGGGACATCAAAGACCATATTGTCCCACCCCTGCCATGGGCAGGGACACCTCCCACTAGCCCAGGTTGCTCCAAGCCCCAATGTCCAACCTGGCCTTGGACACTTCCAGGGATCCAGGGGCAACCACAGCTTCTCTGGGCAACCTGTGCAGAGCCTCCTCACCCTGAGAGAGAAATAATTTTTGCCCAATATCCCATCTACATCTACTCCAAGTTGAAATCTCTTCTCCCTTGTCCTATCAGCAAGTAATTCAACTACCAATTTTCCCACAACTTCTATGTTCATACTAAAAATCTGAAATCTCTAATTTAAAATAAGTATCTTCTTCTTTATCCAAATGCTGCAAGGTTGCATCAAGAAGCACATTCAAAATGAGTAGAATAGTTCATCACCTAAACAAGAAACTACAGCGGAAAATGTCAGGAAAAGTTGCTGTCTTTCTGGTGAACTGTGCGTGGTACATTTATTAAAATCATTATTGTAAAAAAGGACTAAAATGAATGGAACTGACAAAGAAAAATCTGTAAGTCCTAGTGATTAACATCTTAAGTTTAATAATTTAATGGGTTTCTGTGTAACAATTTATTAATTTAAATAGAACTTTCATTTAAAAATTTAACACATCAGAGCAATGCCCTCCACTTATAGAAAGGTATAGAAAGGAGCAACATTGGAAAAGCACCCAAAATTCATGGAAAAGGAAGCACTCCAAGAAGACAACTGTGGCATTCAGCATCAGGCACACAGATTCCACCATTCTGGATATTATTTTATTTTGGGGCTTGAAGAGGCTCACAAATACTGTACAGGAAAGCATGTTCAAGGGTAGATTCTATCTGTGCCCAAGGCACCATGAACTAAGTTCAAAATCATAATTAGAATCACTCTCTATCATCATATGAAAAAAAAATACCCAATAAAGAGTTTATTTGAAATTGATATTTTTTGAGATAAGCTTCAGTTCAAAGGGTTGATATTTTCCAGCAAGATGCATTTTCATAACAAAATTTATCAAAAAATCCCAGTGATCTGTGAAAAAGAGGGAGCAGCAAGTTGATAATGTCAGCACATGGGAAGCAATGTGAAGAGGGGGAAGGACTGATGATGAGATTGATCAGTCTGGTGGATTATCAACACCCTATTCATTTTGAGGGTCACTTTTGTATTCCTGCTAATTTATCCTTTTCCTTACACTTAGATCCTACCTGAATATCTTGACAGAAGCAGTAAGAGAAGCAGTGAGCACAGCTTAATCTGGGGAACAAACATGGCTAAAAGTAAAAAAAAACCTTCCCACAACCCCAGCCGGGATTAAGAGGACTGGCACATTAATGTTGGACAGCTGAGGGGTTTGCAGCCAATAAATAAAAATAACAGGAATATTTTCAATACAAAAATTTAGAAAGATACTCCAGTATGAGAGAGGATGAGAAAGGAGAAAAGCAGACATGGGAGAGTCATCAGCACAGGGAAAATCTTCGGTATAGACTTACAACAGGGAAAAGTTGAAGAAGAAGAAAACATAAAACACAGAGAGAGCATCTGCAGATTTATACAGAGAAATAGATAAAAGGTACAAGAGCACTTTTAAAAATTTATTTCATTTCTTCTGTTAGTTCACATAATCTGCACACATTGTTTATAATAACCTACATTTGAGATCAGATGCAGTCATTTTTTCACCATAAAACAACCAAAGATTCTAAAATCATACTCAAGGCCTCAGCTTACCTGAAAAATTAAGTTTATCTTTCCAAAATTGGGAATTACATTTAAAAATTATTTTTTGAAGACTACAAAACCAATTTTGACTTGGCAACATTTTAGTAACCTAAGAATTTATTGCCAGTTTCAGTGGGAATTCACATACATGCAGTGACACCTATGTGTTAATATAAGAGCTCTTTTATATAACTACACTCATTGCTTGGATGTTTAAAAATTGCAAGAGCTTCTGTACAGAGATATAATGAGATAACTGAGCTTCATGGTGTGAATTTAAATTCCAGTTAAGAGATCAAAACACAAAACTAATCTATAGCCCTCCATCAACACCCAGAAAGGCAGATTGCTGTTGTGCACAGGAAAAGGCTCATAAACAAGACATGATTATCATTAGGTTTGTAATGAGAACAAAGAGAAATGATCATTAGTCTAAGCCTGTATAGGTAATAGAAAAAAACGATGGTTGAGTGCCAGGACTGTCCTTTCTAAATACCTGGGCATGGCAGAAGGGAGGCTGAGGGGAATCAAGGCTGGAGATGGCTCTGAGTAACCTGGTCTGGTGAAAGGAGTCCCTGCCCATGGCAGAGCATTGGAACCAGATGAGCTGTAAGGTCCCTTTCATCCCAAACCATTCCATGATTCCATGATGTCCATCCTTTACTGGATGCAGAGCAAAACTCAGTCACAAAGGATGAGGAGAATGCTGAGGTACTAAATTCCTTCTTTGCTTCAGTCTCCAAGAGTAAGAGTTGTCCTTCATGTACCCAGTGCTCTGAGCTGAAGGGCAGAGATGGGAACATCTCTGAATGAAGCCCCCAAAACTGGTTCTACTCCAATCGTTCATGAATTTATAGAATCCTTTTTTATTGGTTTTCTATGCCAGCAGCCAGGTTTCAGTCCTAGCTGGGCTTTGGCCCTTGCCATTTTCTCCCTGCATGACCTCCAAATGTCCCTGTAACTTTCCTGAGCTGCCCATCCCTCCATCCCTTGTCCCTTTTCACAAAGGTCACAGACTCTCCTTTTTTGCCCAAGTTCCACCCAAATTCTCTGTTCAGACAGCTAAGTGTTGAATAAATAAAATAAGAAACTATTTAAAACCATAAAGTCCAGCACAAACAGGTGAAAGGAAGTAGAGGTGACATTTTCTGAAGAAAAAACATATGTATTTCATCACATACCGTAGAAATCACATAATATGAACAGAGGTTAACAACTGACTAATCTACAACTAACCCCTCCCCCCCAAAAAAAAGCACAGATCTCAAAGTCAATTGGAACAATTACAGCTGAATGAAATTTGCAAACATCTGAAATCAAAATCAGTGGAGAGCCTACAATTTTATTTTTAGTAAATATAAAAATAATTCTAAATTCCATCAGCTATACAGAATAGGATCCTTTTCCCATGTTCATATATAAACAGCAGCTGTAATATCTCACAGATCTAAAGTCTAAAAAGAATTTGTCTCTGATAAAGGCATTAAAACAGAGAGAACAAGATAGCTGGAGATCAGAATGCTATAATTTGACACTTCTCAGAGGAAATCAGCGCCTGTTATTTGATTATAACATTTTATATTCCCTCACTCTGTAAAGCATTACTGGCCTTTGTAGTATGTGAAAAATGTACTTCAGAAAAAGACGTGTTCAAAATGGTAAATGGAAAGGCAATAAATTAAAGCCTTTTATATACTGACTAAGCATCTTTTAGGACTCAGATATTAGAAAGTATATTTCAAATTTTCATGCTGTCATTTTTAATACTTCTCTTGTCGTATACCACTTTCTGAAACCATATCCAAAATTAAAGCCTAATCTGTATGGGAGAAAGAAGCTTTTATACAACTTCTGAAGTTGGATGACTGCCATGGAAAATGCAGTCAAAAAATAAAGAACACAGAACAAAACGTACTGTAGGCAAATAGAAGGACTGAGCAGGGGAGCAAGGAAGACTCCCAGATAGAGCTTAGTGCTCCAAGGACTGCTTGTATCTTTCTCATTGAATGCCACTGGGTAATCACAGAATCATGGAATGGTTTGGGTTGGAAGAGACCTTACAGCTCATCTTTTTCCATCCCCTGCCATGGACAGGGGGACATTCCACTAGACCAGGTTGCTCCAAGCGCCATCCAGCTTGAACCCTTCCAGATAAAGGGCAGTGTCTTGTTTTAAGACCATTTATAAAGTTGGACACTCCGAAGTCAGTCACCTCCACTTAATTCCAACCAATCCCCTGCCACCAGTAAGGAAAGATTATGAGTAGATATAAGTGAAAAAGCAACTGTTTACTAACAAATGGAGCAACAACAGGCTAAAAACAACAGTGAATAACTACTAGACACAAAATTGCCCATCTCACAAACCTCACGGACACAAAGAGAGACCCAAAATGTTGGGATTAGCCTTCCCAAGATGGTGCCTGCCTGAGGCGGCCGTGTGGCTGAGGGACAAAGGGAAGATGGCGCCACACCCTTCCCCTCCAAAAGGGTGACCGTGGGCCCCAGGAACAAAGAGACAAGATGGCAGCAACCCGTACCAGAAAGGCAGGAGCCCACAGAGCAGTTCTAGAGGCAGACAAAAGACTTTCCAGCTCGTGTGGGATCTGCGTCGCTCCCGCTGCTGTTCCCGCCGTTTACGGGCTCTGCCACGGCCGCTGTGGCGTGCGGGGATGGAAGGAGCGCTCTGTCCGCACAAGCACGTGGCGGCCTCACCCCGGGACCTTGCTGGCTTTCCTTGCTGCCGCCACAGTTTGCAAAATTCGCGTCAAAACGGTTTCTAATTGCGAAAGGCGTCTTTAGCAGTGGCTAACTGCTAAAGACATAGTTTATGCAAACCATAAACAAGCACCTTCTGCAAAGGCCGCCATGAAAGGAAGAGCCTCCGCTCCCACAGCTTCTCTGGGCAAGCTGTGCCAGGGCCTCACCAGCCCCACAGGGAGGATTTTCCCCTCGCATCTAAAGTAAACCTGCCCTCCTTCAGTTTAACGCCATTCCCGCTTTTAACTAAGCGGAAATTATCCCGGTAACATGGATCCAAACCCAAGATCCTCACATGTTAGATGAATTATAGCAGTGTTTACAGTTACTTTCTAAATGCAGAAAATATCACTTTTAAAAACTTAATTCCTTTGCAGAACACAGAAAATATCACTTTTAAAAACTTAATTCCCTTGCAGAATTTACTCAACGGAATGAAATTTCATTGTAAAAGTTTGTTGGCAATTCTTTTTTTTTTTTTTTTTGTGTGTGTGTGTGTAATCATCATAAAGTCATTCTTGCAATTTTCTAGTTAGTTTTTGAGAGACTGAAAATTCACTGTTCAGGGACGGAAGCATAAAGCAGTGACCAAACCTTAAGCTCATCTCCCTGACTCTTTCTCTCTTCAGTATGCTACTTCTCGATTTGAATATCCCAGACAAAGTCTCTGCACCACTCCTGATCTCCCACAAGTTTCCCTATCCTTCATCAGACAGCTGGTGAAACTCTCGGTTCCTTTGCTCTGCTAAAAACTTCCATCACTGACCTACACAGTCATCTGAGGTCACTCCTCTGCCAGGCTAAAAGGAATTTCCTTCCAAATACTTTTGATCCAAAAGACTAAAATAACTGATTTTCCAGATCAAAGATGACTCAAACATTTCCTTTTTTATTTCCTTTTTTTTTTTTTTTTTAACGTCGAAGAAAAAGAATTTCAGTTCAGAATTTCTGCCTAATGGATCAACAGTGATTTCATTTCCAGCACTCAGCTGGGACTCAGAGGAAGTTTCAGTAACACATAAATCAGAAGAGCCTTCAAAAAGGGAGGTCGAGATGCTCACCCTGTGGTGCTCTGCAGCTTCACAGAACCGTTCTGAGGGGTCAGGGACTTCAGCTCCAATCTCCACATTGAATTACGCACAGAGGGGACACAAATACAGATTTCATGCATGGAGGAAATCTCCTTGCAGAACATTGCTCATGGTTAGCTCAAAACTTAATTGAAAAGGCTGCACATTAAATGCTGCTGAGGATTACTCACTGTGGATTAAGCCTATCCAGTTTGGGAATTACTGCTGCAAGACAGAACAGGGCAAGATAACTGCCTGTGGTACCTATTCCAATTTGTAAGATTTTTTTTTTTTCTTTTCATAATTTTCTTAATTTAAATTCTAGTGAAACTGTTCTCCAAATTTGACCTGAATCCAGAAATTTCATGCATACTAATGGGTGGTGGAGTTAAATATTTACTGCAAAACATGACCTAGTTACAGTCCCTTGATAGGGATATATTTTTTTAAACTGTGCTGCATTTCTGCAATACTTTCTCAAATAAAACCTTTACTAACAGTAATATTTCCTGTAAAAGAACAAGCAGTAGTCTTAGGATTTGATTTTAATATTCAAGTTAAATATTTCTGGAGGAAACACTACTTCCCTATCTTTCAGTTTCTGAGTATAATTTTATATTTGACAACTGTCAGAAGTTGGTATGTTAAAGAAATTTTATTCTGATTTTATCCTGATATAAAGCCACAACAGCATAAAATCTTCAAGAAAGACAATGTAAATAAATAAAGTATAAAAAATTGCCAAATGTATTAATTTATATTATTTTCCAAACTTATATCACTGCTTTTGCAAAATCTGTCTCAAACTGGCATGTTCAGGCAATATATCAAACACCAACTACCCTGTATAATAAACATACCCGGGAGATGGAAGTCGCTTTCATAAATTTAAACTAACATGAGCTTAAACAAAACACTGAAAAGTGAAATGAATATCACAAAAGCTCCAGCCAAGGCTAAACAGAAATAAATCTTTTGGAAATGGTGCAGAGAATAGAGAAAAAGAGAAGATCCTTGGACAGCCAGTTGGCATTACCAAGAACCAGTACCATCAGCAGTTCTCCCAAAAAGCCTAAATTAAGTTTTCTCCTTAATGTGTACAGAAAGTCATAAAATCATGGAATGGTTTGGGTTGGGACCTTAAAAGACTATCTAGTTCCAACCCCCCTGCCATGCCCTGTATGCATTTCATTTTTCCTCCCCTTTTAGTTTTCTCCTTAATGATCAATCCTGATCAGAAACAGAGTGGAGGAGGAGAAGACACTGGTGCTGTTGGGTTTGTTTCACAGAAAATGATAAAATAGTTTGGGTTAGAAGGGATTTTGAAGGTTACCTGGTCCATCCCTTGCAGTGAGCAGGGACATCTTAACTAGACCACGTTGCTCAGAGCCCCATCCAACCTGACCTTGAATATTTCCAGTGATGGAGCATCTACCACCTCCTTGGGCAGACAGTTCCAGTGCCTCACAGAACCAAAGAACAGTGAGTGCTGAGAGGCTGATGTGTGTGGTCAGCCATAAATATAAATTATATAGATGCATATTATATATGTGTATATATATATATACATGAGCTGTATTTGTGTGCTTTTGTGCATGTGCCTACTGGAAATACAGGATCAGTCTTGTTCCTGCTTCAAACTGGGGCCACGGAGCTGCAGCAGCCTCACTCCTGGTTTTGGGAACCCCTGACCCTACTTTTCTCTATAGCAACTCTTGGAGATGCTCTGCAACGTGTGCTTTTTCATCAGACGTGTTCAAAATCATTTTGGAGTAGGAATTTTGATGTCTTTCTGCAACTCAATTCTCAGAGAGCTGAAAGATAATTAATGGATGGAAAAGATTCTGAAAGAGCCAGCATTAGAGTATTTACATGGAATGGCATTTAGGGGCCCAGATTTCTCAGGAGGAGCATTGCAAACATGAATAACAATTTGAGTCGCTTCCATACATAATAAGCTATTCAAAATAGAAAAGGAATATTTTTTATTAACAAGGTAAGAGTTTTCAGGCCATGGCTCCAGTGATTTGCTGAATAGAAGATATCAAATATTTGTGCTAAAAGCATTCAGCCCAGGCATGAGCCACCAGCCAGACAAAAAGCAAGCTGCAGAGCACCTCATCACAGATATTATTGGAAAAAACAGAATATGTTTAGTGTACACACAGGTTCTTTCAAAAGTGCAGACCAAGATTCATTCTCCCATTAAGCAGGACTGCCCACATGCTCCACTTCACATTTCAGGATGAACAGAAATTCTAGTTTGTCTAAAAAAACTTGTTTTCCAGTAATTTCTTTCCACAGACACTTTTTCCTCTATCAAGAACTAGCACATGCTAACTTCTGTAAGCAAAAAAAATTCTCATGTACTTCAGTGAAAATGTTTATAAATAAGCATAGGGAGAAGCATATGTTTAAGTGAAAATATATGGGATATTTTTTTGTCTAAAAAACAAGGTTATCTAGATTCTAGATTCTCTAGATTTCTCTAGAAACCATCTTTCATAGAATTCATTTTTAGTTTTAAAACTTCAAAAAATTTTCAAAACTAGATGGTTGAAAGCATTAAAGTACTAAAAATATTATTTTTAGTGTGTTCTGTCAGAGAGAAAAAAATTGCAAGGAAGTTAAAATCACTTTCATGTCTCAGACATGTTCATCCACAATGTCAAGATAGTCACAGAGTACACAGATCACATTCTTTTTCAAAATGTCCATAAATCTGCATGAGCAAAAAATTAGATCTACCTCAACTTTACCCTGTCTTCAAACACAAAAGACATCAACAGCTATTTTCTGTCCCTTGATTGAAGTATGATTTCATATTGTGGTGTGAAATGTTATCTACCATGATTGAAAAGCAAAACAATGTAAAACACAATAACCAGGAGCTGGACTAAATCATGTTTCTAATGGAAGTTTCAGCTATATGCCAGGAAACTTCCAGGGAAATTACATTAAAATCAGGCAGTCACCAGCACATACCTACAGACAGACATTGCCAAAGCCATTTACCAGAGAGAATAAATTTATATGAATATAGCCTATTTTCTTGTGTTGCTTTCTGCAGCATCCCAGGCTGTGTCCTAACAAATTTAATCAAACTGGAACCCAGTGGAACTACAGTTCTTGATAGATTTTTGTGTCAATCATGGCCTGAATTTCTCCTCCACAGGAAATTTCCTTCTGCTCTACTGATCAATAAAAGATCAGTTGCATTTAGACACTAATGTGATGAGTATAGCATATACTGTATTTTTATTCCTGTGAGTTCTTCTTCACTTCCCTGCACTTCTCAGGGTTTGCAGTTTCATTCTTTATGGTCATGGAATCATGGAATGGTTTGGGTTGGAAGGGACCTTAGAGATCATCTGGTTCCAACACCTGTCCGCTTTTCCTCCTCTCTAATATAAAAAGACATGAATGATAAACTTCCATATTTCCCAGGTCCTCTTTGTCCCACATCTGGGAGACCTTTTACACAACTCTGACAGTACCAGAATAAACACCCACACAGCAAAGCATTTAATGGCCCAGCAACTGCATAATCTCACTTAGGTGGTTTTGAAGTATGAGTGTTCCTATTATGGAATCATTATGGGATACAGAGATACACGGGATGAGCCTTAGGCATCAAATCTTTTGGTTTTTGCTCTTTGTGTTTTTAGAACGGGTTTCATAAATCAAACTTGTTTATCACCCAAGTTTTCTACAGCCAATAGGATTTACCCTTCCACACCACAGAAGGAACAAGAATCTTAGCACTATGGACACTCTCGTTGATTCCAAAGCATTTTGCAATGATACAGAGCATTTATTCCACACCTATCAATGGAAAGCAGGAGTCCCTGGAGTGAATTGCTGCCTTTAGTAGGACACAACACTACCCAGCAACGCAGGGCAGGAAACGAGGAGCACACCAAGAGCCAGCTCTAAGTGCCGCAGACATTTTTAGGTTGACGATGTAATTATCCCAGCTGGAACCCTGCCAGGAATTCAGCCAGGAAAACACAGCCTCAGTTCATTAATCCAGCTCTTTATGCCACCCAGCTAAACATATCATTTCACATCACACCAGGGCTGGTCTCATTTACACGGCTCGTGGGTGCTAATAATGGTGTGTGGTGTCTCCTGCTCTCCTCATTATGGGATCGTGTTGAACAGGCCCCAAAAAAAGCTGCTCCACTTTTCTGCCAGGCTTTTTTCCCAGCCTGGAGTGTTGACAAGAGATGAATGTCTGTGTCATTCTGTGTAATTCTGTTTAAGATCTTTTTCCTCCTCTCTGCTTTCTCATTGTTGTTTGGGTTGGTTGTTTCTAAATATAGGTTAAGAAAAGTAAAAGTCTTTTTGTCATGTAAAAAATCAGAAATTCAGTCTAGATAAAGAGTGTGCAAGTTTAGGTTGATGCCTCTAACTCAGGAGAAGGCTTCTGAGGAGAAGCTGAGTCAGCATCACAAACCCAAAAGGGAAAAGGTCATGAATTCAGAGAGAACATGGGCACTCATGTCACCACTGAAGGTGCTGAGCTACAACTTGACACAACACAAAATAAGTCATGTAAGCAACAGGAAACTGAAGTAGTTGACAAATGAAAATTAATGCCAGAACAGCCAGGCATCAGCATTAAAAATCTAAAAAAAAACCCACCCAACCAAAACCCCACCATCACAACAACAAACACCCAGCAGAAAAAATAACCAACAAAACCCATAAAACCTCACTAGAATACTGGAATATCATTGAAGATAGAGCATACAGCAAATACTTAACTTATTCTGATGTACTGACAATTGAATATTTAAGAAAACCCAAACCCCACAGGAACATGAAAACAGTGAAACCAAATATACACGGAGTGGAGAGGAGGAAAAATACCCTCAGGATAGAACAGACTGGAATATTCACTAATCAGTGCTTATATACACAAAATTTAACCCTGCTTTCTCTTGTGATCACTTCAGCCCAATTTTCACATGATAAAAAAAAAAACATAGTATGAGTTCTGGGGGAGTAACTCACTGAATATCAGTATTTTACACTCAAATCCCTTAGATTCCTTTTGAAATCTCAGCTGGAGATCTCTCAGTCTTGTTCTAACACCCAGGGCTGATGATACTGGCAGATGGTATCTTTAGATTATAGGACTTACAATGGAATAAACCTGAAAGGTACCTAATTCTGCTGCAATAAAAGTAATTACAATCAAAGTCGATAAAATGGAAACATTTTGTCATAGGCATATATTGAAAACATATTTTTCCCCTACCACACAGGTAAATTTGAAAGCACTTCATATCCATTTTATCTTTTGAAAGAAAATTGTCAGATCTTGTGAGTATCCATTTATTTTATCAACAACACCTAGAAAATAATTGTCTTAATATTGTTATTATACCTCTATTTTCAGGCTTTGATATTATTTTTTTATATATTTGAAATCACATGTACTTCTACATTGCTCCTTTATTTGGTTGATAATTGTTAGATTGATCAGAAACATATGTACCATAATCCTAGTTCTACATTTGCACCCACAGGCTTTAAACCACTGCTCAGATTTAGCCAAGTGAAGAAAATCACATCATTTTGTCACACAACAGAATAAAAAAACAGGCTGAAAATGGAACAATCAGCTTTGGCACTGGGCAAAGCTCTACTCCCATCAAGCATTTTTTCTGGTTGGAAGCCTGGTAAATTACTGAGAATTTCAGACTTTCTGTGCTGACAGACTCTGACCCCCAGGAGAACACTGCATTTGACCTGAGGCCGTGGAGAAGGCTTCCAAAATGGAATGACAGAACTGGAATTGTGGGTGTGGAGTTTGGATAGAAGTGTGTAATATCACAGGGTGGAAAACTCAGAGTTTAATGTTTTAGAATATAGTAATAGATATAAAGCAAGGTGGAGGTTTTAGGTCAGAGGTTGATCCTTCTTCACCTTCTTTTTGTGTAATTGGATAAAAAAGTCCACATTGTGGACCACAGGTCGTTGGTTATTGCGTTAAAAGTAAAAATAATTTAGGTGTCATTTCTTAATTGGACAGTTTATCCTTAAACAGCCGTGTAGAGAGAGAGACAGGGCTCCATTTTTAGTTTGTTAGAGTGAAGTGCTTGTAGAACTCAGGGTTTGTGAGACTGCAACATAGATAAGAACTAATAAACACCTGAGTCCAAATAAGAAATACCATCTCATGATTTAATCCTGACCCTGGCAGAAAAGAAGAAAAAGAATCTACATTTTCCCACATACCTTGTTTTCGAACATCATCTACAGCAGCAACCAACTCCTCCTTGAGATCCTGGCTCTCTTTAGCAATTTGGTCTCCTTTCTCCAAGAAGTTCTGAGTGGCCTGCTCCACTGAGGCAGCCAAAACGTGAGCCTTCTTCGATCGCCCTTTCTTCTTGCCTGACGGTCCTTTATTGCTCGTGTTCACCAGCGTCGTTACCTTTGGGCAGGAAAAACAACTTTTTGTGAGTTTTGAACAATTCCCTATTTATAGGAACACCTCATTCAATCCTCACACTATTTTCTGTGCCCTGGAAGGGATGTAGTGGCCACATGTTTTGAATAGATAAAATTGGAAGTATAAAATCCAGCAGCACATCCCCCAAAAGAGGGTTTTCCTTTTAACCTCTCCTCAGTCTGGGCTAAGCAAATCACAGCCAAGCAGCAAAAAGAAAAAGATAAGAACCAGGCATGGCAAGGCTGTGGTACCAAAGCATCGTTTTTGTCACTTGTTTTCATTTTTAAAAAATGAAGATACTGACAAAATGAAACCTGAACACACAAGGGTCAGAAACCACTCAAAAAGCAATTGTCCCTTGAGATAATGTACTGGCAGTGACATGCAAGTGGTGACAAAAACATTGTGGCTGTCTTCCAGATGTGAAAGGTACAAAGAGCTCCCACTGCAAAGAGCTCCCACAGGTGAAAACTCTTTGCCTTAGTGCTGCTTCACTGTACTCCTAATAATTTGTCATACAACCACAGAAGGCAGCAAAATGATCCCACCAGTATTTAAACAGAAGGAAATGCTGCCTCCATGTTTGCAGAATCTCCTGAAGGAATTCTTTATTGAGCTATCAATAAACTGATTAGAAAGCTTAAAACCACAGCCCAGTGTGTACATCCCACAGCTGAGTGCTGGGCAAAGAGGGAATCCAGCATGACTCCAGCAGCACCAGGCTGCTGCTCTGTAAAACAGGAATATTCAATTAGGTACTATCAGGAGTTAAATGCACAAAAAAAATGAGCAGGGATGCAGTTCTCCCTCACCAGGATAAAAACCAGGGCACCTACAGTGTTGTATCAGTGTTCTAAGCCACAAATTTGCTGTCAGAAAATAAATGCCTTTGTAATAAAGACATTTCACTAAAAAACAAAAGATTCTAAAACAAGTATGAAAATTCACTGTCATCTCAGCTCTGTTACCAGAAGAGTGACAAGGTCTGTGGTACAGTTTTGACCAAAAAGCCTTTTACCACGCTCTTTGTGCTACATTTTTTTTCTTTCAGCCAGTTTTTTTTTTTCCAAATCACATCTTAAAACTACAGCCTGTGGAAGAATAAATATATATACCTATATCTATATATATCTATATCTATATATATAATCAGGGCTGGAAATTACCATATACATGGATATATTGGGAGGAAAAAAAATGTATTCCAGAGCATTCTTTCAGGAAGGAGTGTGCTTAGCTACTGGAATGTAATATTCATCCATTATATGGGGGTTTTTTTCCACTGTTTTTATCTAGAAATAATATTTTCTTTATTAGCTTTCCCTTGCAAATATTCCTCATGAAATTTCCTGAAGATCTTTTCATAGTTGATCACTGTCATTGGCATCTAGTTATGGACACCTACAGAAATGCAAATAATTCTAACCCACCACCAAACAATAAGAAAACTTTATCAGAACTTCCCAATGTGGAAATAATTATAAATTGAAATAACATATTGATTACTATTTTCTTTCTGGCCTTTTTGAAATAAAAGAACTGCTTTTTCCTATGCTGCTTAATATGCAGAAATAGATAAAAATCACTTAAACTGTCTACAAGTGCTCAAAATCTTCTCAGTTAAGAACTTCTGTATCAGTCTGTGCAGAGCAGATGAACATGTGCAGGTCCTAGAGATGAAGAGGATCCAGCACTGGCAGAAAACCTTTGCTAATGCTCTCAGCTGCTGAGTCCAGAACTAACACAGTCCACAGGAAAATCCAAATTATCACAGAAGATGGAGACTTTTTCTACCACTTCTCGTAATCCACATGTAGAAAACAGCACCCCCAAAGCCAATCCTCTTTTTCAAAAGGAAATACTGGTGTATTCTGTTTGAGCCCAGTTCCTTCGGAAATGTTTGCTGCTCTTTTTTTTTTTTCTTATTTATTGTGTTTCTACCATTAAAAAAATAAGTTTCCATCATGTGAAAAGGTGGGACTCAAATATAATCACGGAAGAGTGCTAGCAAGACAGCACAAGATCACAAGCAGTGCAAGAGGCTTTGTTTGCCAACGAACCTCAATGATTTGTAAACTTGAAGCAAAAGCCTTAAAATTTTAAACAAAATCTACTGGCATGAAATAAATAAATAAAAAAAAAAGCAACATCTCACTACCCTCTGATCAACAGCAGTCAGATGAAACAAGGAGAGAAATCTCCATGTGGGGCTAGGACATTCCCTTGGAAAAGGAATTCTGGATTCCAGTCTCTGCAGCAACAGGTTGGGCTCTGGGTAAAACAGAGCTCTCATAGGAAGAAAACCACTCGTAAAGCCTGGAATACTGCCATTTCACCCACCCTGTGTCAGCTTCTTTAAATTCCAGTAAATTACAAGTTAAGAGGCCAAATAGCAGTCTCTTCCAAAATTAGAATTCCTGTTCCAGAAAGTCAGCTGTACTAGGACAGGGCAAATGGGAAGGAAGGCTTCTGATACCAGTGACAGAAAAATCCATGGCATATTAGCCTCTTTCCCATTTTTAAAAAGCCAATAATCTCTGAATCTATATAAATTGCATGAAAAAACAAAGAAAAATAATAATAGCCTTTTATCTTATTAAAATACCTCAGTTTTTCAGCAGGGCTTTAAAGCTGGTTTATTTTAAACTGGTTAACTGGTTAACTGGTTTATTTTAAATATCTTACCCCACCTAAAGTGATAGAAAGGAAAGAATGTCTCTATCAGCTTCTGTTACTAATTAATGCAGGACTCACCCAAAATTCTGTACAATTATCAAATATATCACTTGATAATTACCATAAGCTCATTTGGCAGCCTTGTAATGATCCCGGTTTTGTGATCACACTAGGGAACCTTGCTCTCTTATTTTATTAAAGAAGCTTCACACAGTCCTAGCACAGATCCCTGCTGGAATAACAGAATTTCACTAATTAATAGTCCAGCCCCATCCTGAATTAAGGCCTCCTTCCCCAGCTCCAGCAGCACAAAAGAAAGGTGAGGATGTCTTTGCTAAAAGCAGAAAATTCTATTAGCATGGATTTCCCTATGGCAGAGGTCATGTGTGGGCAGGGAACGCCAGAAGTGCAAGGGGATGGAGCTGGATCACACACTCATCAAATCAATCCCCTGTCAGCAGCTCCAGCTCACACCAGAACATTCCTGGCTCTCTGAATTAAACTGTCTTCCCTACAGATTTCTGAAAGGGGTGGGCCACAAGTTTAAGAGTTGGAATTCTCCCCCTTTGCCTTCTCGTTGCTCAGTATCTGCTCGAATTGCATTAGTGACCCAAGACTTTCCATAAGCACGGTAAAAACAAGCATATATTGACAACTCTTGAGGCAAATATTGATAGACCTTTTTTCCCCCTTTTTTCATTTTTTATTTATCCTGCTAATCCTTATGGTTTCTCTCTGGTCCCTCACACAGGACAGATGCTTTGGTATTGTGTTTTCAGCACAGACTGGATGATAAAACGATTGAGAGCAGCCCTTTGGAAAAAAGCATGAGGACACTGGTGGCACATGGACAGGTGATCTTTAAAGGTCTCTTCCAGCACAAATAATTTGATGATTCTGTGATTCTACACATTTAAATATCAATGACAGAGGCTGTTGGGAGTTTTTCTGAGAGTGGACAGCATTTATATGTTTCCTTGCTTTCAACAGACCAAAGCAGTCAAATCAAATACAGGTCTGCAAACATGGAAACCATTCAGACAAATACCTGGCTCTGGTTGTGACAGTTGAAATCAGTGTAAAAGGGTTTCTCTAAAGGATCACTAACTATTTGGAAAAAAAAAAAAAAAATCACTATGCTCCCTGTGGCCCTTTTATTTTCAAGTAAACATTATTTGTTCTTCCCAGCGGCATTTTTTGGATGTGAACAGCTACGAGTTATTCCTCTCTTCTCATGCACTCATAGATCACCGAGGTGCTGGAAACACTCAATGACCTGAGCAAAGACAGCCCTGACATTTCCGTGGAACAGCCTTTTCTTTTCTGGAAATCAGCTGCCCTTCCACTCCACTGCACCATCTCATTGCCTCACTGGCAGTACAATGGTCACCCCTCGAGCACTCAAAATCCTGCTGCTTCCAAAAGAAGTTTGTTGCATCAAAGGGAAAAAAAAAAAATCATTACAACTGTCTGGAAACACAAAACCTGTTTTTCCAAACTGTCTCATGGCTGGGTTTGCTCTTTTTTTTTTTTTTTTTTGTTTCCTTTGGCAGAAGAGACCTGTCAAAACACCTGGAGAGAGAAGCAGATTGTGTTGGGGGTTACAGCACCAGCACGGCCGTGGGAGGATCTAATTTGATTCCCTGCTCCAAATGAGGTAGAGAACAGACCTGAGCACTGTGTTTGTGACCTTCCCTTGGACCATCCAGCAGCAGAGCAAACAGGGATGGGATTTTGCCGTACAAATTCCTGGCTCTGAACACCAAAGACTTAAGTTATGATGTGGCTCTCAGCAGCAGCTCATTAACTGGTCCCACTCCAGCTGCAAGGTGTTACTGAGCAAAATACAGGAGAAAATGCTTTCAACAGCTATTATTCATTCACATACAAAACAGAAAAGCAGCTAAATTGGATTTTTCCCATATTTCTGCAGAGGAGAAGATAACGTGCTGGGTTCTTTTCCCATATTTGTGCTTATTTTCTAGTGCCACACAAAAAGAAGGGTATTTTTTCCCTATTACACCAATATGTGTGAACACAGATGTTCTGCTGAGCATGATTCAGTCTGTAACATAACTCCATTTTTTGATAATAACTGTTCTTCAGTTTTCCCTATCAACTTGAGTAATTTGCCACTGTCCTTACCCCATAAATCATAACAGCTTACATAATTAACTCTTGTAATTATCTCCGCACGATTAGCACCAGCTGTCTACCTAATTCATAGAACTGAAATTCTCTTTCTATCCTGTGTGGACATTTGGATTCTCATTGATGAACAGAACTTTGCCCATCCACGCTGAATTGCAGTGGTTTAACCCAGCTTTTTGTACTCCTTCCAGCTCCCCTCAGTGTTTGCAAACACCTGCAGGTTAGAGGCATTCATAAATAAGCAGACTCCTCTCTGTAATGCAGAAATTATTAGCTGGGGTGCTACAAAACGCCAGTGCCACACCTCCCTTCTGGCTGGGAAGCACCCAGATAACTGAGGCAACACTGATCAGAGCCAGGATATTTTGTATTTTATTCCAGTGTAGCTTGAGGACAGCAAGCAGCTCTGATTCTCATTTCTGCTGCCAAACACTGATTCCTGAACAAGCCTGCATTTTTCTATTCTGCCCACATGATGCACCTTTAAGATGTAATTTGGAGATAGCAACACCACTGCTGCTAATTTTATTTTTCTTATCAGTGCTCCCACCACAGGAAGAGGTTTACATCCTGGCCAACGTGAATGAATATTATATAAGGCACTTTTAAAGTTCTTTAGCAAGTATTAATTCTCAGTGGAATTTCTGACTACTTGTTATGCTATCACAAAGAATAAAAAATAAATAAACCACCCCACACTTACTTTCCTCCTACAAATCTTCACAAGAAACTATCAAAAATTTCTACAACAGACATACAAGCCTGAAATATGTTTTCATAAAACATATTGTTAAGAAAAAGAAGAACAGAAAAACACAATTAAATGAAGAATCATGGTTATGTTCCTCCTATAAATCTTCACCAAAAATGAAGCCATGAAAACCTGCAGCATGTTTTCAGTGACTCTCCCATAACTGAAACAAGAATCAATTCAAATTAAGCTAATAAAATGTCTCCCATAATACAATTTGCCTCTAATTTGTAATAAATTAGGCACAAAGATTATTAAATTCTCCTTCTGTGACAAATTTCTCCTGTTAATTGGCACTAAAGGAATGTGATGCTATTTAGAAGGCAAATATGCTTTCCAGGAGTTACCTGGTAGACAGGAAAAAGAGATTATGTTAATATTCCACTCGTGAAAGACAGAAGATTAATATTCCTCAGGTTTCCCAAGGATTTACTTGCTCCTGTAAGTTTACTTGCTCCTGTAAGTTTACTTGAGGTTCCTCACACCATCCACTTGTCAACTGGTAACTCCAGGAGTTGCCCATCTCTCGGAACTGGCAGCAAAAGCAGCAACATCCATTACAAGATCTCTTCTTTGTGCTGGCAGGACTCCAAAACCTCACTTTTAAGAACGAAATAACCCCATTCCTGTGTTTCCAGTATCTTGCTAATATTTTGGCAATTCCAGCTTTTGCCAAGAGAGAAAAGGTGAAGCAGGTGTTTAATTGGAGCAACTCCACATTCTTTAGCAAAACCATTGGCTTAATCTGACTCCTAAAAAATCTGTTCAATGCCTTTAAATGCAAGAAAATGATGAAAGCCAAATTTTAAGATGTTCCTCTCAATGTGTAATTCACTGTGGGTTTTCTAATTGCACAAAAGGGCTTGATCCCAGTCAAGTTCAACAGCCAAAGACAGCACAGAATCCACAGATTCCCATAATTTCATTTTTTATGTTACACCAAAGCACATTAGGCTGTACCATTTCAAAAATTCATATCTATGGCTTGTGTTAAACATGTATATTCTCTCATCTCTTTCTTCATTATGCATAAGAGTAGCTCATGATCCTTCTAAGATGAAAAAAGGAATAAGAATTCCTCCCCACACAACGGCCTAATTTTGGCAGGATGACCAGCTTAGGGGTCTGGCCATGAACTGGGGGGGGGCACAGCATTGTCTTGCGGGTAAGAAATGTGGGTTTGAAGTTCCTCAGGCTCAGCAGAGAAGTGAACCAGGTCTTCTTCCTTCAGGGGTGATCACCTTAACACCTGGGATATTTTATAAGAAGGTGGGCTGCAACACCAGTGTGCTTGGGATTAAGATGAGAAGAATGAGCCATTTTTTAACACTGAAGGAAGATTTCAAACTAAGTCCAAGCAAATTTGTGCTCTATTAATCACCATGTGATGTAAGCTCCCCTCTGCAGGCTCAGAGTTCAGCAGATAAATTCTGGAAAGGGATGGGATTTCAAAAAGCTCGCTTTCACATCTCTGCCACAACATCTTCTAAATCTCACTCCTAAGCTTCTCTCTTCTTTCCTCCATGTGTTGAAAAGGAGAACTAATCATGTAACTTCTGTTTATGGATTACACTCCCAGAGCTGGGCGCCTAAATGGACTTGGCACCTCCAAACCTTCAAGTCTTCCAAAGCTCTAAATCAAGGATCCTTCTGGGTTTTAATATAGCAGAGATTGAATTTTAATTGGAGCAACATTTGGCAAATCCTTCCTGCTTGTGATCCTGTCACTATCTTCCTTCTGCTTCTCATTGTCCAAGTGAGACAACATCACATATCCATGTGGGAACTTAAAATGTTGAAACCACCAAAGGCAAAGTTACTTGGCTCCAAATGCTCATCTCTGTGCAACTCAGCAGTGCTTTAACAGGTCACAATGCACAAAACATTCCTTGAAAGAGTAAAACATGAAGCTTATCTTACCCCAGCTAAAAAAAATCAGAAAGCTGGAATCTACCTGATAATCAGTAAATACACATTAAATGCAGTGACCTCAAAGCAGCCAGAAATGTCAACTTCCAGTGCTGTGTTAAATGATCTTGGCAAGCACTGAGCAGTAATTGAGGATGAAGTAATTTTTTGCATTCAATAACTTTAGTTAATTTCTCATACTTACTAAGTTATTACTACTGCAAGCCCCTGCTGACATCTGTTATTTTCCTTGTTAATTAAAATAGTAAATGTCACTGATGCCATAAGTGCGTGTTTTTCTGCAGTTTTACCAACTTTCAATTTTGGGAAAAACTTTGTTGCACTACTTTTGGATGTAGAAGAAAAGCCATCATCATCTGCAGTTTTCTGTCAGGATATGAAGCCCCCAAAAAAGCTGCACACAATCTAAATGAATGACAAAATAAGAAGTACAAGCCAAAAAGTATAAAGCAATACCTCATAACCCTAATAACTCCAATTCCTTCCAAAACTGAATATAGCACTAGTAGTCGAGCTTACAAACACATCACATGCAAAATGTGAGTTATTTAGTCAATAGCTATGCATTAATATCACAAAATTAAGTGGTACTCAAGGGGTATCAAAAATAAAAGATTGCTGGTATTATTTATTATGTGGGAGAAAGTCAGCAAGCAAGTTTTCATTTCCATACTCTATTAGCAGCATTAATCAATCAGAAATGAAGCCACCTTGGCCTAACTATTACTAAGTGGATCCTCAAAATCTGAAAAAACAAGCCCAAGACAAGGAAAACACACACATCTGTAGTTGAATTAGAACCAAATGCAAGTGTATTTATACTCATCTCAAAAGGACCAAATCACTTGAGAGCTGTAAACCAAAAAAAAAAAAAAGCCAAAACCCTACTTGGGGTTACACCTGCCTCCCATTCCACCAGCAGCCCTTATTTCTCCTGGTTCTTTGGCAGAACAGAGAATAAATCCAAAGGGTGTCGGGCTGATTCAAGGAAGATATTGCATTTAACCACATGAGGGCACACCACACTAGAGTAATAGAAAAACTCCTGTGAAATCCCTGGATTCATTGTACTCGTGTTGTTTTACTGGATCTATAGGAGAGCACCAGCCTCGGCACTGTAAACAGCACACGCCTGACAAAGGGAAATTCTCAGCTGATATTTAACACGCTATTTTCTTGCCACCTGTCGTTGGTTTAAAAATCTGCTAGCAATCTTAAAAGCAGCGGTATTTAGGATGTAGTTATCAGAGGAACTCAACCACAGAGCAGGCAGCAAGTTGTACTGGCTAGGGGAAAAAATGAAGGAAAAAAGGAAAAGTGAGATAGCAATTGCTTTAGTGAGGTTCTACAGCCTTTCATAACCAATTCTGGGGTTGTGGACTCTCTATCCCTTGAAGTGTCCAGGGCCAGGCTGGAGGCAACTTGGAGCAACCTGGGACAGTGGAAGGTGTCCCTGCCCCATGGCAGGGGTTGGAACTGGATGATTTCAATATCCCTTCCAACTCAAACCATTCTAGAAATACACTGAGGAAATAAAACACCTGCAAGTTTTACTTCCTACCTTACTAGATACCACATCTGGAATAGAAACTTCAATATTATCTTTCTTTAGGTTTTTTCTCCAATGACTCAGACATTGTACAAGGAGAAATAACACAAAGGGATTTAAATAATCCTGAACTGGATACCAACATAAGATAATAGGCAACTGCAAAGGCAGGTAGAACAATATTTAAGCTTCTCACAGGCAGCTGATCTCCCCAGGCTTCCAGCAGCCAAAAGAGAGACACTGGCGCTCCGACTGATGGAACCACCAGGAGTTGCTTCCTCAGGGTAATGTTATTGTTTGTGAACTGCCCTAAAAAGCACTGAAAACGATCTCATACATCACTAAATACCAAAGGCAAACGATTCCCAGGAGTTTCTGTTTCAGTTCATGTAAAGTACTGTAAGTGAAGGAAGTAAAGTATGTATGTCAGACATATGTGGTGAGTTAGTGCTCTGGTTTCTCTGTAACAACTAATATATCTTTATTTAATGAAAACCTTGTCCATAAAGAACAGCAGAAAACAGAAGCAAGCAATCTTCCACTCTTTATAGACATAAAACTCCCCCAGAACTGATACTACTTAATTTTCTGGGGGGAGAGGGGGGTCTATTCTGAATAGTAAAAATAAGAATGAAATTAACTTCTTCTTCATGCTGTTCCATTGCACTCAGGCTTATGTTATGAACAGCAAAGTGCATCCTGGTGAGATTGCAAATCCAGAGCACCTATGAATTCTCACTCAGGAAGGCAGAAGAGAGCATTCCCTGAAGGGTGCTTTATTTAGGTTGTTTATTTTGCACATTTCACACACTGTATAAAATCTCCATCGCCAACTTAAAATTCTCAAATTAGCACAGAATCACAGAATATCCTGAGCTGGAAGGGACACACAAGCATCATTCAGTTCAACCCCTGGCCCTGCACAGACACCCCAACTGCACCTGGAGTGTTGTCCAGACTCTCCTGGAGCTCTGGCAGCCTCGGGGCCGTGCCCATTCCCTGGGGAGCCTGGGCAGTGCCCAGCACCCTCTGGGGGAAGAACCTTTCCCTGATATCCAACATAAACCTTCCCTGGGACAGCTCCAGCCACTCCCCTGGGTCCTGTCACTGTCACAGGGAGCAGGGATCAGAGCTGCCCCTCAGAAGGAAGCTGCAGCCCCTGACTCTTCTCCAGCTGAATAAGCCCAGTGACCTCAGCTGCTCCTCGTATGGCCCTCCTAGAGCCCTCACCATCTTCATAGCTGTTACATACATCACCATAACTCCATTTAGTCTGGAAGGGACCTCTGGAGTATCTAGCCCAGCTCCTCAACTAAGCAGGGCCACCTTCAAAGTGGGATAAAGATTTGTTGCAGTACTGCAATGTCTGCTTTACTCATAAGCCCCAAAAAGGACTCTTTACTGCAGATGTGGTCTTAGAACAACTGCTTAGAGGAGAACTCTCTCTTCCCTTCACTCTCTATTATTCTTATGCTAAACCCACCAAAACAGCTCCATGTTGACATGGCTCTCCAGTCCCATGTTCTGAATCTTCCAGCAGGATTCTGGCATTCTCCTTGCAGGGCAGTGCTCAGTCAGCCTCCACCCAGCCCCTGTCACACCACCAGGTGACTCCATCCCCCTGCAGGACTCTGCACTGGCTTTTGCTGAGCTTCCCTGGGTTCTGCCAGCCCATTTCCCACCTGCTGAGATACTCCTCATGCCAGCCCTACTTCTTGAGCGTATCGATCTTCCTCCCAAATTGGTGCTGTCTGCAAATTTATTGAGGGTGCAGTTCCCCCCACTGCCCAGACATTAATGACAAGACATTAAGCAAGGTCAGCTTGACCCCAAGCCCTAAGGAATTCCCTTGCAATTGGTGGCCATCAATTTTCCACCCCTACTATTGAAGTCCAGAAGTCCAGCCAATTTTTTACCTCCTCTGTAGTCCCCATTATCCCCTGAGTATTGTAGAGAGACTGAGAAGACGAAGCCTGTATTTCATCTACAGTTAGAAAGCAAAGCCTATATTTCATCTACGTTCCTCTCTATTGTGTACCTTTTGCACAGCAATACAGGAAAAAAAAAAAAAAAAACTACCCTAAAAAAACCACCAGAGGAAGAACAGAATTATGTTATTACAAACAACTTGTGTGAGAGACTTGATGGAGTCTGTGGGAAGGCTCCTTATGATCTTTTTGGTTTGTTTTCCTTTTTTTTTAATGACAACTGACTGAGCTTTCAAGACATTACTATACAGCTAAAATGAGACTCAAAGCTATCTTTTGATGGTCATGCAGAGGGTGTATCTGCCATTGGAGATCAACCACCTCATCCACTTAGGCTGGGGGAGGTCTCACATCACTCTCCAGTACAGCGTATTTCATGAATTACAAGGGTATGGTGCTAAGTTGGCACACAAACATGGAATCATAGAATCATGGAGTGGTTTGGGGTGGAAGGGACTTTAAAGACCATCTGGTTCAAACACCTACCTCCCACTATCCCATGTGGCTCCAAGTCCTGTCCAGCCTGGCCTGGGACATTTCCAGGTATCCAGGGGCAGCCACAGCTTCTCTGGGAAACCTGTACTAGGATCTCACAGGGAAGAATTTCTTCCCAACATCTAACCTAAATTTCACCTTTTTCAGTCTAACCCATTACTTCTTGTCTTACCACTACAGCTCCCGATGAAGAATCCCACTCTGGCTTCCCTGCAGCCCCTTGGATACTGGAAGGTGCTGTAAGGTCTCCACACAATCTTCTCCTCTCCAGCCCCAGCCCTCTCTGCCTGTCCTCATAGGGGAGGTTCTCTGGTCTCCTCTCAACTTGGTAGCCTCCTCTGGACTTGTTCCAACAGTTCCATGTCCTTCATATACTGAGGGCACCCAAAAATGTACCCAGGACTGCAAGTGGGGTCTCACAAGAGCAGAGAAAAGGGGGAGAATCACCTCCCTCGACCTGCTGGCCACACTTCTGTGGATGCACATTTATTTTGGAATTTCATCACTGGGGACTTGCCAAGGCAAAACAGATGCTAATTCAAACAGCCTGTTGTTCAGAGACAGAATTCCAGACATGGCAAAAGAGAACATTTCCAGAAACCTCCTTTGGTCAAACTTGAAGTAAGCACTGGCTTTCTCCCAGGCTTCTCCAGGAACTGATCCATCTCTGTCCTCCTCCTGCTGTTCTAGATTTTTTTTTTGTCAGAAGAACAGAGAGCAGCAACATCATCCCACACAGAACTAACAGCCACTTCTGTCCCACACACTCCACAGACAGATCTAGTTGAGGAGACATCAACATTTCTTTTTTTTTCCCCTTTGTTTGTTTCAACAGAACCATGAGTAATTCACGTAATTATGCCACTGCATATGGCACCTAAACCTTCCTGATCACCCCAGCACCAGGCATTTGTCTGCCTACCTGATCCCTGGATTTGGGGTTGTGTTTTTCTCCCCCGTGGCAAAGTTCAGGCTGTTTTCCTCTCCTGCTGCAAATTAAACACTGCTTCCTAACTCACTGTCTCTTGCCAGTGCCACCATCAGCATTGATTTTCTGAATAGCAGCACAATACCAGTAACTCTGGATTAAACTTAACCCTGCAGTGAGGGAAACAACAAAATCACAAAATTTGAAGGGCTATAACCTCAACTGGCAGTGACAGCCAAGAAAAGTCTTAGAAATGTAAAAGAAAAGAATCTGATATATATTCCCAGCACTAAGTGGCAATTGGCAGAACAGAACAGCAGGTGCCAAAGAGAAGTTGGTGCGTCTGAAACACAAAGTGACATTAAATTGGTTTTCAGCTCATTCTGACTAAAGCAAAGAGACACAAAATAAGCTTTTACTAAAACCCAAATGCATTAATTAACACTAAATATATGGACTTCAGGCTGTATTTGTAAGAATAAGCTATTTAACAGAGATGTCATCCTTAACAGCATATAATTCCATACTACATTTTCAAAACAATTATCTCAGTAGGCTATTACTGCTAAAAATTAAAAAGGAAAAGAACAGATCTTTTCAGTCAGCTTCTTAACAAGCACATCTAAACTGTTTTCTTTAATTATTAAAAGGAAAGCCTTTTAAAAATGCCAAAATTCTCCAACACAACTGCTAGAGTACACAAAGCCCTGTAACATAAATTTCCTTTCCCACAAAACACTGCTCAAGCAAAGAATGGTTGTTCTTCACAAATGCTACTTAGAAATGTTAAAAACCACCCAACATTAAGTCTTTGGGGATGCAGTTTAATTTCTCTGCCTTCAGAGCAATGCATAAAGTCAGTAGAAATCTGTACAACTCTAAGTAGCAAAAAAAAAAAAACCCCGCAAGGACTGACTCACAAAAAGTCCAAAAATTTGCAAATTAATACAGCTGAATGTACAATATGAGAAGTTTGAGGCAGTTACCACAGGGAATGTAACAGCTGGTAAAAATACCATCCATAGTATAACCTAGGAGACTCCAGAGACTGGGAATAGTAAAATTAAGATTAGTATCTATGAGTGGTTTGTTAAGTACCATAGTCAAAGCAGACAAAAAGGATTAAAATAACAAGCATTTAGTCAAACTGAACATAAAAATTCTTCCAGTCTGCCACTTGAAAGCTTGCACATTAGGCTAAGTACTGCTCCTACTGCTGCTTCAAGGACCGTGTTTACACTTGTGTTGGGTATTGTTTGTGTTCTTTTATCTTAGATATAATGAACCTCTTTTTATTACCCAGTTAATTAATTAAAGTTTAATTTAAATATGAATGCATCTCCTGCATTGTTTCTAGATAAATTCTCATTTTTGCTGTAAACTAATGAATGTCATTATCAAGGAAGGAAGAAAATACCTGATTTTACCTGATTTTCCCTCTTCCTTTTATTTTTTTGGGTTTTTTTTTTGTGGTGGGTTTTTTTTTGTTTTTGGTTTTTTTTTTTTTTTGTTATAAAGAATACAGTTCTGAGTCCTTACAGAAAATATTCCCTCATAATTTTAAAGGCAATTACATTTCTGTAGAGCAAAAGATTAAGCCAGGTATGTTCTGGAGTGAGTTGACAGAAGGCAGTTTGCTGTTAAATCACTTTAGAAGACAATTCTACATCACTGAACAAAACCTTCACTAAGATTTATATATCAAATTCTATAATTTGTTGTTTACGGGGATTGTCCACCAGGATGACAGAATGATGAGTAATTGAAAGCAATACTTTCTTTATTGCAAATGTATGAAGTTTTGGAGGTGCCACCAGGATAAGAGCGATATAAAAGGTTTTTTATTTGATTGTTACAAAACTGTAGAGGAAAGATTCCCTGCCAGAGCTGCCACTGCATCTCCTCCCCCACAAAACCAGCTTTTTTTCTGATCTGCAGCCACAACAAGAATCTTTTTTAGGTAGCAGCACTGGCCCATCATGAACAGCAGTCGATGACTTGCAGCTGCTGGTCCTGCTCCACCAGCAGCCACAGCCACACCAGATTTCCACTTGGCTCAAATGAATTGTCTTACTCACCAACTGATGGAGTTAAACTTGTGCAAAGCCCACTACGGCCAATTATTGTGAATTTAAAACCAAGAGCAAGCTGCTCATATGTTTTAATATAAATGATAATACAGTGTTAGCAGAACCAAGAGCCTCATGCAAAGGTTGCTTGCATCACTTCAGTGTTTAGATGCTGTTTAGGATTTAGCTATCAAAAATTATGATCTTGCACTTTTTCCACTCAATATGTAAATATTGGACCTCTTCAAGGCAATTCCCTTTGGGACTCCTGACATTTAAAATAAAACAATGGCAGAAGGAGCAAATGAACTTTCTTACTTTAATGCAGGACAACACATTCAGACTCTATTTCTATTTAGTGAAACACTCCATTTAAAAATTCCATCAGGACTCTACTGCAAGCTGGTTTTGCTCTCGTTCCAATTATTTACTGTCTCCTAATACTTTCCGCCTCAAGTTTTCTCATTAAAAAATAAACAGACAAACCTTTCCTGCACACACAAGTTTTGATGACAGACTGCTAACTAAAAGGACTTTCCTACAAACTGAAAAATAAATATCAGTCTTACAAATTACACTTATTTACTACCATTTATTAAGTAAACCATTCAGTATTTCAAATGTCTATTTTTAAGTTTGAAGGCCTCTGTTAAGTGAAGTGGTTTTGCAATAAAGCCTAGACCAAATAAATGTGATTTGCTGTGTTGACAAACTGTTGGAAAGGTGGGAAGAGGATTTAGAGAAAGGTGTGGGAGTGGGGTATAGAACAGCACATGCCTGACAAAGGTTTTTGAGGTGTTTGAGGTTTTTTTGGATTGTTTTTAATACTGTACTGGAAGAAAAAAAGAAGAAACGAAGAAACACACCCTATGTAAAACCCTTTTTAAAAGCTTGATCAGTTCTGCATGATACAAGGAAGAAAAGAGACTGCTTAGTGCATACATTTCAGATAAATAAAATCATCAGCACTCTGAAATTTAATTATGAGATTCCTCAAATCTGTGCAAACAAAGAATCTGCATTTTTGATACAAACTGCTAAGTAAATTTTTATTAAATCTGGTTGGGGAGATTGTTTCTGAAACAGGAAAACACCATCTCCAGAAAACAAAAATATATTGATTTATACTGAATTGTTGAAAGTTAATCCACAACTTCAAGAGAAACGTGGAAGAAAAATCTCTCTGCATTCATCGCAGCAGTCACACAGGTCTGCAACAGAGGGGCAGTGCCCAAAAACACGTCCACAGAATCACTGAAGTTATTAATTTGTGAAGGATTTGCTTTCAGCTGACAAGAAGCTCTCTCAAGCTTAACAACCACCTGAACAAACATCTTGAAAACATCAGCAATTAAGAAGGATGGTTCTAAAAAGAGTAAGTGTCTTTTTTGGATCTGGTTATATGAAATTAAGGATGGGATTACACACATTGAATAGCACGAAATGTTTGCTTTCAGGAACACAAACAGATCGTTGTGCCACCCAAGAATAATTAGAAATATTTACATTTCTTGGGCGTCACCTTCTCTCTTCTAATATTCCTCTGTGTATTCAAGATTTGTTGTTTTTGCTGATTTTAATAATTTGAAAAATTTGCACCCATTACTGCGAATACAAAATAATTAAAATAAAATCAGGAGGAAAGGTTCCATTCTTAAGCAACTAAATTAACCCAGGTCAGCACCCAAAGATTTCATGCAGTATTAGACAAGCAGAAACTGCTTCAATTAATATATTCAGATTTCCAGAAGAATTAGTAGCTGGTCAGTACTGGAATAACCATTGATATGTTTATTCTCCCCCAAAGGCCTTCTTAGGAATTCAGATTTCATAGAAAATGTTCTAGATTTTTTTTTTTAAATAATGTTGACTATTGAGTAGGTGAGACAAAATTAAATTACATGGCAAAAAAAAATCATAATATAACATGAAAACAAGGGGCAAACAACAAACCTTGCCTTTAAAGGAGGCAGGATTTGCCTTTAAGTGACAGATGTTGTTTTGCAAACACAATTCACACACAGAACACCTTCAATATTCCCCATATGTGTCACCACCAAGCAAACTTGAGATCTAAATAACCTGATGTCTTCCCACACAGGCAAATGCAGGTGGAAGTAGTATGTTCATGAGGCCTGAATATTCACTTTTATCCATAAATGAAACAGGAGTCACAGAAAGGACATTAAGTTAGACAACCTCAGACAATTACCATAGAAACCCACTTACATCTGTTAAATATTTTTGGCCAGAAAATGAATTCAAGTCATTAGGTATTTATGCTCTCTTAAATACAATCTGTTCTAAACGGAAAAAATGATTTACTTTAATATGTGCTTGCACAAGCAAAGGTTTTCACACCTGTTAACTCCTGAAAACCCCAAATATTTCCTGTTTAGCCAGAGAGGCTCTGAAGGCTGTGGTCCCCCTGCTGTTCCAACACCTGTGAAGAACTCTGCAGCTCCAGCAGAGGCTGGGAAGGGACTGAAGCCCAAAGAGGTGCCATTATTCATCAGGCACAAGATGCTCCTGCCCGAGTAATGAACCCCAGCTTTGCTCTGCTCTGACTTGGGGCACAGCTTGCACTCACAGATGAAGCCCCCATTTAAAATCCTGTTGTCACAAGAAGAGGAGCTGCTGATTTACCTCCAGCTGACGAATTCCCAGATTTTTAAGATGGCATTAGGTTGCTTATTAGTCTCAAAACTTGAGCACCAGCTCAGGGGGGAGCCAGAACTTCCTCACCAAGAATATTTAGGCTCTTTCAGACTAAGTGGGAAGGAATGATTTGTTAGGAGAGTAAGAAATCTCAGTGCTGACCTGAAACTATGCAGTCTCTAAAAACAATAAAAAGGAAAACCTACACACACACTCCAGAGGAGCACATCCTTCTGTTAATCACACAGGAAAGAATCACCCTTTCAGAGATAGCAGAGAAATTTCCCAGTAAAATGCAAAACAACATGAAGACTCCCACAATATTTCGTTAAAGCTGCATTTCTCATTATTTCTGATTATCAATCTCTGTGTGAAGAAAGTGTGGTTGTTTATTCTCGACCCAGGCCTTGATCTCAATCCCACAACTTAATAAAAATCTTACAGCTTTTTTAGATCAGAAGAATCTGACAATCTTTTTCTTCTTAGCGAAAAATGTCTTGAGAACTGAAATGGGAGAAAGGTCAAAAAAAGCATCATAACCTTTCCTTCTTGCACTACAAAAAAATCTTAATATTATGCCTTGTGTTTGTTCAAATCTTTTTTTTTTTCTTTTCAGGAAATTGCTCAGACTATAATCATAACCTTTCCCAAAGCCCAGAATAATATAACTCAATAATAAATGTAATTAAAATGTAACAGCTAGGATCCCTGGACTCAGGATCTTACATACAGAGTACCTCTGCTCATCAAAGGTCTCCATCAGTTTTCTTACTTTCTCTTGGGCCTGTGATAGAGATCTTGGAAATGAAATACTTCAGCCTTCAAATTCAGCTGAAGGACAATAAATAAAGGGGCATAATAAATAAAAGGACATAGGAATAAAAGGACAGAGGAAAGATACCTGAGACCTCAAGAACAATTCTGGCATTTGATATATGAATAAAGTGGAAAGGAAACAGATGGCACAGTATGCATAAAATCCACTATTATGCTAATGAAATTAATCAAACTAAAGCTGACCACAAAGCAGCACAGAGGGCACTTGCTGCTTTTAGGGATAAAATGGGAGACAAACTTCAATGCTAAAATAAAAAGTTAGCTCAGAAAGGAAAAAAAAAAGGATATACATAAAGCTGTCGTTTTTCCAAAGAGATGCTGTGATTGCCACTGCTCACTGATGGGCAGAAAGGCAAAGGAATGAAATTTAGCAAAACAAAAAGACAAAAAAGTCATTCTGGCACCATATGCATAGAAAGGGTGTAAAAATATTTGGGCTGTCTCACTCCAAAACAGAACCAGCTCCACCTCTCTGTCCTTCCTGGCACTGGCACAGCAGAACTCTGGCTTTAAAGACCTTGAAATGACCCCAAGCTGCACCAGGGAAGGTTTAGATCAGGTACCAGGAAAAGGCTTCTCACAGAAAGGGCTGTCCAGCATAGGAACAGACTGTGCAGGGCAGTGGTGGAGTCACCATGCCTGGGAGTGTTCAAAAAACGTGTGGATGTGGCACCTGGGGACACAGCTTAGTGGTGAATGTGGTGGTGCTGTGCTGATGGTTGGACTCGATAATCTTAGAGGTCTTTCCCAACTTTAATGACTCTGTGATTCTATGGATACCATCCAGTGCATGACTTCCTTGGGAAATCTATTTCAATGCCTCCCTTACTACAGGAGAGCTTCTTCCAATATCAGCTTGCAATCTTTCGAGTTGGAAATTAAGTCCATTATTTCTCTTCCTACCCACTCCTGCCACAGAAAACAAATTGTCCCGTTGCCTTCTCATGCATTTGAGAACTGCTATGCTCCACTTCACTCACCTTTCCTTAGAATAACTGCTCCATTTTGTCCCATCTTTCACAGAAAGTCATGTTTTCAAGGTTTCTAATCTTAGGTATCACTCTTATCTAGATCCCCTGTAACTCAAATCTTTGCTCAATGCAGGGCTTAAACTGGGCATTATATCAAATCCTGGAGGGACAGACACTGATCTCTGCTCTCTGTGACAGTGACAGGACCCAGGGAACAGCTGGAGCAGGGTCAGGGGAAGTTTTTTTGGATATCAGGATAAAGTTCTTCCCCCAGAGGGTGCTGGGCATTGCCCAGGCTCCCCAGGGAACGGGCACAGCCCCGAGGCTGCCAGAGCTGCAGGAGAGTTTGGACAGCACTCCCAGGGAGAGCGTGGGATTGTTGGGGTGTCTCTGCAGGGTCAGGGGTTGGACTGGATGATCCTTGTGGGTCCCTTCCAGCTCAGGATATTCTCTGGGTCTACGACCTTACTTGACCAGTACAGCCCCACCAGGGCTGAAAAGCACAGAAGGAATATTTTTCAGGACAGTTTATCTCTGATCCACAGCTGATTTAGTGCAGTCCAGGTCTGTAAATCACAACACTCTTGCCATGCTCATCTATGAGGCTCTACAATTCCTTGTCCCCTCTCTGATGGCAGGTCACTGGTGTGTATTTATGCAGTTAATTACACTTGGCCAAAGGCAGAGCTTTCTAATTGTCTGGACTGAATTAGATTCTATATTTTCAGATTATCATTTGCACTTTGCCAAGGTTATGTTGACTCCTCATTCTGTCTCCCATCAGGCTTCCAGCCCCAGCTCAAGCTTGGTGTTGAAGGCATTTCTCCATTCCATCATCTGGACCTTTAGTTAAAACACTGAAAAAATCAGAATACCATTCAGCTGACACACCTTTATTGACAGTGGAACCAGGGAGTAAATCTCATTCCATAGCAGCTGCACCTAAACCATGGCTTCCCCCTGACAATTTCACTCCAGGCAGCATTAAAAGTTTTAAATAAGTCAAGACACACGGCACCAAGCTCTTCTTACTTAGTCAAGTTTTGTCCCTGATACAGGAGGTAACTGCAAAACCCACGTTTCTTACACCCTGTGCAAACACCACAAAGAGTGCTGACAAGAATTAGCTGACAATCAAACCACTGCCTCAAAAAACAGGCAGTGGAACTGGAACAAAAAACTGGGGCAGGAGGGTGACTGGAGAGAGCAAACCTTCCTCCCTGCACACCCCCTTCATGAAACTTTCCCCAACTTCATGTTCTACCTCCTTTTTTGCCCAAATCTGAGGCTGAGGAAGTCTTGGATCTTGAGAATCAGTGGTTCAAGGGGAGTGATCCCTGAAAATGTACCAAGCCAAGCAATCCCCCACAGCCACCTGCTCCTGGACACTGCTAAAGAGAGCAGACAGGGCAAGCCCCAGCCCAGCCTGGCAGCCCTTCCCAGCATCAGATCTCAGCAAAGCATCCATCCTTCAGGGGGTTTTGCTGCTTTTTAACAGGACTTCTGCCTCTGCTGCCTGGATGCAGCAGCTGCTAATTCCTGTGTCGGTGTGTTATCCTCTTAGAAGGCTGGAAGAAAATTTCAACAGAACTATTTTTTTTGCCATCAAAAGATTATTTCTTGGCTGCCAGAGTACTAAAAACCGTATTCAGTCCCACCTGAAAAATCTATGTAAGAATTGCCTAAAAACTGAGCTGTTCAACTCCACGGGTACGTTCAGAGATGGCCCTAAACCGGCTCAAATCTCCCCATGATGAAAGCAGAGATGTGTCAGAGCAGCTGAGTGAGTGGCAGAAAACATTCCTCCCGTGCCATGCAAGAGTGTGGCACAAACACCTCTGCTGCAGCATCATTTTAATTGCCTTTTTGTAGTCCCTGCATGGTTAGGGCCATGATGTGTAATTTTTATTCTGATATCTAAAAAAACACCAGAATTTTAAAGCTTGAATATCTCCTTTAGCAAAATACATTTTTTTTTTTGTAAAGGTTTTATCTATAATGCTCCTTCACAAGGAAAAGCATTTCTGTTTATTCCATCTTTGAATAATTTTATTTTACATTTACGTGTAGGAATCTGTATCTAAAAGCATATGTGATTTAAAATAAATCTAGGGATACTTGTGGAATCTAAAAAGTAAAACTTTTATCAGCCCTAATGCTTTTTAAAAATGCATTTTACAGGCAATTTCCTGTCGCACATTAACAGCAAAGTTAACATAAATGTTTAAAGTATTTTTACACAACTATAAAAAGAATTAAGATTGTATCACTTAAGAAAAATGTATCTTTAGTAGAGCTACAAAAATCAATCCAGGACAGTCCCACTGATTTCACAGGCTAAAAGAAATAATATCCTATTTTCTTCTTCTTTTTTGGTTTGTTTTGTTTTTCTGGGTGTTTTTTTTTTTTTTTTGGTTTTGTTTTTATTTTAACTGCCACTTGTTTATAACAAGCAACAGCTAAAAAGAAACAGAGGACTGAAAGTTCCAGTTCTTACCAGGGAGGAATTTCAAGGAAAACCTGTACCCAGCACAGCACTTAAGTATGTCCTTAGTACCAAACAAGTACTTGCAGCAAAATTAGCAGGAGTTCCAATTGTTTTCATAAATCAAGTGAATAAAAATGAACCACTAAATCCCAGAGTCATGCAACAGAATTATAAGATACCACGTTATAAATGCCACAGTATTTCTCACAGCACAAACTTGTAAGGACGAGAAAGTAGAAAATTTAATTCCTCTCAGCTCAAAAACAAATAAGTAGGGAATATTAGACTTGAGACAATCTGCAACTAATACTCTGCTTTCAAGTATTTATGGATTTGCATGAAATTATATCTCCCCTCTTGCTCCAGTTTCACACTCTGGCTGTTGATATTACACTACATTTTTGTAAAGAGGCTCATCAACAGTGGTTTTAGCATTTCCAGGCCAGTATCACTCAAAAGTGGTTTTCTGCCAGTGTTCTACAGCCTGTTTGCTGAGCAGACCCCGTCAGCGTCCCCATCTCCTGCATGGCAGAGGTGCAGCTCAGGAAGGCACCAGAGGGAGAAGAGGCTGCCCAATGTGGCATTGGCTGCTTTGGCTTTTCGTTCCACCTTGAACCTTTTCCAAAGCATGCCCAAGTGAGTTCCACAGCTCTCTCCTTCAGAAATCTCAAAATGAACAATAAGCAGGAACAAGTCAAAAGCTCACAGGACCTTTTCCCAACATCTCAGTTTTTCACCCATATTTTTTAAAAAATCGTAATTTCACTCTCCTACGTCTGACTATAAAAAATCATTGCTTTGAGTAATGCAGATCTTAAATCAGCAGCGTTTGCATAACTCGAGAATCAGAGAATGGTTTGAGTTGGAAGGGACCTTGCAGAACATCCAGTTCCAAGCCCTGCCATGGACAGGGACACCTTCCACTAGCCCAGGGTGCTCCAAGTCCAGCCCAGCCTTGGGCACTGCCAGGGATCCAGGGGCAGCCACAGCTGCTCTGGGCACCCTGTGCCAGGGCCTCGCCAAAAATAACAACAAAATGCTTGTAACCCTTCCAATTTTAGTTATATTTACAAATACTCCAATTTTGGATGAGCTGATAAAGATGGAGTAAAAAGAATGTATTTTCATTGTGTCCTACTGCTGGGTAGAGAAAAACAAACACTAGCAAAAATCTGTGGAGCAAACACTAATGTTTTACAGACATTTTCTTTCAAAGCATATTGGTGTATCATCCCTGCAGCCCCTCAAACGTGTGTCACAAAACAGCAATCTCTCTTCTGAGCTCCAAAACTTTCCAATTGCCTACGGCACTCTCCAAATACTTGAAGTTTTTGTTATTTTTCTTCTTTCATGAGGTTCGACGACTGCTCAGCTGTCTCATCCAGCAATGTTTTGTTCCAATCAGCCACTTCAGAAGCAAGACAAAGGCAGGTCAGATTCCCATCATGACTAGATTTTGCTGATCTTTTATACACATCTGGTAAGAGACTCAGAGACAACGTTGTTGTCATAAAAATACACCATGAGAGGGTAAGTCTGCAAGCAGTTTCTTTGCTTTGGATGAAGTGCTCACACTAAGTCAGACAAGGCTGTTCTGTGAGCACTCATTCCACGAGCATTTCAGCCCCTGGAAGGTTGTGATTTCCCAGGTTCCCCCCCATTTGCTCCCCAGTACACCCAGTTCCCATCCCTCCAGCGGCAGAAGGCCTGACTGGCTCCCTGGTCCTCCCATGGGAATAGCTGCTTTATGCTTCCCTGTGTGGAATGGCTTACAAAAATAAAGATCTGTGCTAAATGGATAAATAGGATACAGCAAACAGAAATGCCTGATGAACAGTGAACCATCATTTGCATCTCATCTCCAAGGAGAAGCAATTTTAGAATATTAACTGTGCTGCGGGACACAATATAATAAAAGTCATACATGGGGGAAAAATATTCAAAACATATTTTCCAAATGCATTTAGAAGCAGCAGCAATCTGATTCAGTAAAACTTTTTTTCCCCTTCGTCCTTCCCCACCTTTTTCTTTTTTTTGTGACTATGTGGATGGGTCACTCTCCTCTAAAACACCTCCTATAAAAGGAAAAATATTTGGGTAATGTGTGAATCTTGCCATAAAATAATTGAGCATTCAGGTCTAAGGTGGTTAATCAGACTTGATCAATACGGTCAACAGAATGTGTTGACCTGATCAATATGGGAAATGTAATGCAAAATGCTATTTTTTTTTTTTTTCATATATGCACCTTGTATCAAAACAGACTCTTAACTAAATCCAAAATCTATTAAAACCTAAATCTGGACTAAGTCTCAGAAACATCTGAAAAACAGAGATTTAGTTACTTCAAAAGAAAATGTGTCAAACCAGAATAAAACACAATAAAAGAGCCTCGGATCATGTTTTTTATGTAAAGTTCTTCAGTAACCTGTATGAGATTGACTCAAGTAAGACTTCAATAAATACATTTACAAGGATAAGCATCATCATAAAAATCTCATGAAAAGTAAAAATGAGTTGTGCAGGAATATAAAATGAAATTACAAATGTTAATAAAGGCTTTATGAATATCAAGTTTCCCACATATTCTCAGAGGACAAAAATGGGACTTAATGACTCCAGCAAAAGGCACATTTTGATGCCACAATTAAGTTTTCGATAGTTCCACCCTACAGAAATGGAAATTCTGGAACCCAGCACAGGCTTCCCTGCTGGACTTTTGTGAAATGAGATGCTGATTACTCATATGCATTTTCTGGCTCAATAAGCTCCTTGCACAGTGCTCAGGAACTGTAGTGACAAATCCATCACCCCACAGAGTGCGCAGTGACAGCCCCACATCCCCACCCCAGCACAGCCTCGTGCAAGAGTAGAGCAGCCACCAATGAGGAAATCAATAGGAAAATGTTCTGTACAGTACTGGGCAGTGGGATGGAGAAAAGGGATATAAAAATTGATATATTACATTCAATTTTATACCTTCCTTTGAAGCCTCAGCATTCTGATGGCCATATCAGTAAAAGACACATTAGAAGAGCTCCTGACTCACTGCAACTGAGTTGACTCACCCACAGTGTGCATTACCTTTGTATTTGCCAGCAATTCAATGTGAAATTTGCAACCAAAGCTGCAGCTCAGACTGCCAGTTCCACAGAACAATTGTAACATGACTGATTTTCCAAGGAAGACTTCTTTAAACAAGCCTCCTGAAACTCAATATGCAACCAGCCAATGAACCCAGACCCAACAGGCTGTTAACCTGAAACGATTTTCTCTAAAACAGGTAATTCTAAACTAATAAATGCAACCCTGCTGATTTCTGCCCTTTCCTGTAATAAAAACACACAAATTCAAAAGCTGTGTCAGAGTCAAGGGTAAAGAAAAACCTGGAGGCAGATGTTACCATGGGAGCCTTAAGGAGCACTGACACAGCAACTGTAAAAGCAAGGATCCACTTAAAGAGTCTGGCAGAGAAAATCAAGGACCACCACAGAGTGTGGCCTGAAGAAAGGCACAACAGCCTCTGGGTTAAAACTGCAGTGATTTTTAATTTCTTTTTTAAAGCAAAGACTCTGAAAAGAATTTAAGAGGACCCAGGTCTCATATCCAGGAAGAATAAGGAGGAAGGAAAAAAAAAGAGAAGAAATTATCACAGGACCTAGATTGATGATCTAATAACTAATTTTTTTTTTTTTTTTTTGGCCAAGGAAGGTATTTGAAAGAATAGACAAAAATGGTCAAGTGGGAGCAGTAAGACAATCCTTCATAAAGTCACTACAGGAAGCTAAAATCTGAAACTGAACTTCCCACACCCTCACCTCCAATGCTCTAAAACTGCTTTCCTTCACAAAATTCCATTCCACAAAGAACGAGACCTTTAATATTTTCAGTTGATTTCTTTCCAGTTCAAAAATATTTAATTGCACTTTCTTGACATGCAACTTCTAAGTTTTACAGGTATTTTGGAACAGGATGGGGCCTGGGGACAAACCCAAGTGACTGGTGAGAGCAAAGGGCTGGAGGGGAGCCCAGGAGGATGAGGATGTTACAGAAACTTAAAGATTCTTTGGATTCCCTGACACAGCAGTCTTGTAGGAAAGGCTGCAGAAGACTTTTAAGGGGTTTCTCCCACTTCAGGTCAAATCAGCTTTAGCAGCATCACTGTTAATGAAAAGGAAAGCTCCTAAAGCATCTTCATTTATTCTGACTTAGTTTTTGACATAATTGGTTTCTAATTTCTCTGCTGACAAAAGTATGTATAAAGCCACTATTGGATTATACACAAAACTCCCACAGCTCAGTACAAACTGATATTCCAGGCTTTCCACCTCATTTCTACAAGAGATAGAAAATAAAAGATCTACGGATGTTCAATGTCTTTGCTGGCTCATCCAGGGCTGGTGCCGGGTTGCAAAACCAAAACAGTCACAAAACAAAGAAAATAAATAAAAAGTACTGAAATCAAACAACCAAAACAACCACAAAACCCAAGGAAAACCACAAAAAAAACAAAGTACAAACCCCACAGCCAGCATCCTTCACAGACTCTAATGTCTACTGAGAAAACTGCAGGGCCAATCACTTGAAAAAAGAACACAATTTTGTAACTTGATTGTATCAATTTTACTCTTGGACACTTTCAGTTCAGTGAAAAAGGCTGAGAGGTGTGCAGAACAAATGCATTACTAATCTCTCATTAAAGATGTATAAAATATTATGCAATGATCTGCTACTCTGAGCTCAAAACTTTAGACTTCAGTGTCAAAGTGCTTAGTATTGTTCAGTAAAATTTAAACACCTGAAAAAGCTCTAGGATGATGATTACAATAATCATTTCCACTCTTGCAGCTTGTCTACTGCTAGAAGAAAGTTAATTTTTCAGAGACTAAGTCCTTTAAAGACCAGTACAACTGCTGAAATTTTTACCAGTGTCAAAAATGCTAACGCTACTTTCTACACAATATTCAAAACAACTAGAATGTAAGTAAAGAGATGGACTCAGAGGATGCCCTCTGAGAGGGTAAAACAAAACCTGCCAGACAGGTTTTCCAAGCTGGAAACACAGGAAAGCCCCTTACAAAGAGACTGAAATCTCTAGCAACCAGGTACCAACCAAAATATGAAAATAGGAAATAATGTTCCGTATTTTTTCTTATTGGCCAAGCAAACCAGCCAGGAAGTCGAAACTTCTGTCTCCAGAGCTGTCTGCCACACAGGGAAGGGGACAGATGCAGCTCACAGCCTGGACTTTCTTCTTCTGTGCTCAAACACAAGCACAACTGTGATAATTCACTTGCGGGGAATTTTGGAAGGAATTTGAGATGGGACTTCTGAGTAGTTTTGGATGATGCAGTTTATTTTTCTAATTTTTAGGTAAATAGGAAGGATGAGTTCAACTCACATTGTTACAGTATGGTTTAGAAGGTTACAAGACTTTTAGTTACGTGACTTTTTAAGGATTTATTGACTAATAAAATACTACTAACAAGGATATTTATGTTTTTTACTTTAAATCTTTAAATATTTCATTTTGTGGACTTATGGTACAGTGTAAGTTTTTTTAGCTAATCATGTTATGGCACACAAACCTACAGTACTGCATTCTAATCTCTTTGGTTACTTTTGTAGCTGTTTTATTTTTTTTTCTATATCTTAAACTCTCAAACTCTAAACTTTCTATTACTTAGCTTAACATGTCTTTTCTTTAAACTATAAATCTACATTCTTGCTTCTAGCACCTAAGTTTGGAAGCCTTTTCCAAGGTCTTACATCAAATCTTGTGTTTAATTCTAAGCTTTGGCTTACAAGCCCAAAGTTCTGAGAGTTCTCTGCATTTCAGATTCCAACACACATTTAAATTGACTTTCAGGAATTCTTGAGAGTTGCAGTAACACCATTAAAAATATTCTCTGGATGAGAAGGGCTGTGTGTAAAGTGGCAGTGATTTCTGGCTGGAAGTAAATGATGCGACCCTGATACGTCCTGAACATATGAGCTGGAATGCCGCTGAATTCAGAAACTCCAAAATGAATGTATCTCTTTGCTAGTGGATTTAATCATCATATCAGTGGCTCACAAAGAAATGCTTATTTTACAGGGCATGGACCAATATAAAATTAACTCAGTGATCACAGTCAGCACTACAACAAGGATACACCTGCATGTGTCCAGCTGCTCTAACAAGTACTTCAGTTGTGTCAGACAGGAACTGCTCAAATAAAAAACATTTACTTTTCCATGAAAGGTAGAAACACTGCCACAAAATTTGCTAATCCCCCACAATCCAACAGTCAACAATATCACACTGCACATACATAAAAACACTCAGCCTAAAAAGAAATTAAAAATATAAATATTACAGGCTATGGAAGCATTCACAGAGATCTTATGAAGTGGAACATAGCAATGAAGCAGATTTAAAGAATATGTACCGAGCAGAGAGAAAAGAAAGAAGAAAAAGAAGATAGATATCTATCTATATCTATTTTAGTATCTATAGATATAGATATTAAAATAGATATAGATGTTGGGCCTCATATGCATGCATTTCCCTCAAATTTTTCCATCTTTGTCAGGAAAGTATAAAACTACCTGCCAATTAAAGTATTTCAAGCCGAGTAGTAAAAGCTTAATCATTCCACACTGAGGGTGTAGATTTGTGTGATTCCCTGGGGAAAAAATTGAATACATTAATACATATTCCCTGGAAACAACTCCACATTCAGAAGCCATTCAGCACACTGGATTCATTATGTTTTTACATGAACACCTTCCAATGGAAGTATTTATTATTAGCATAAGCAGATACAATACATTTTCATTACTAGGCAGCAAGATGAAATTAATCAGAAAAATTAATTCCTGTTGCAAATCTCATTTCTCCGAAACCCTTCTCTGAAAACTTACAGATCAATTGTTTGTACAAGGAGATAAGGATTTAGAGCAAGAAAGTGCAGAGGTGTCAGCCTTGTCCAGTGGTGAGTCCATCCTGGAGCTGGCTGGAATTGGCTCCATGGACATGGGGAAGCTTCCAGCAACTTCTCACCAAAACCTGTAGTCCCCTCCCTACCAAAACCTGGCCATGAAAACCCAATACTTTTGGTTTATCCTTTTCCACACTACAAGTTTCTTAAGTGAAAATTAAGCTTAAGTGGAAATTCTTAAATTCTTAAGTGAAAACTAATTAGTTAAAATATTATGTATACTCAATTTTCATATTTAAAACAGGTTCATAAAGAACAATACTCACATTAAGTGTCAAGGTTACTTTGTTATGACTGTGCTTTTTTATGGCTAAATACCCTTTTTTCATGAAGGAAGAGAGGAAATTCGTGCAGATAGTCCTTTGCTCCACACTGACCCAAGAAACTAAATGAGAATGAAAATTCTAGCACTGAGTTCATTTAGGATATTAAAAAGATTTATTTTAAAAAACAGATATCTACAAAAAGGAAAATTTCTACTCAGCAGAGAAATATTCCTTGTGTACTCATCAAAGGTCATCTGCACAATATCGAATTAATCTGGGTTGAATAAGCTAAACATGAGTTATATATATATATATATATATATCCTTAATACCCTCATTATAAATTAGTAAAAGGTTTGAAGTCCCATCAATGAGTACCAAAGTACTACTGGAGTACAGAGAAATAGACTAAATAAGAGAGAAACTCTAATAAAAAAAGGGGAAAATATTATCATCCCATTGAAAGAGACAAGTAGAAGAGGATATTTCTTCCCAGTCTGAGCATTTGCTGCTCAGACACATAATATTCAAAAAGCCAACCACTGATGAGCTTGTGAGAAAAGATACTGAAAATTAATTTACCAAACAGGAAAACAAATACAGTAATTTACACTATTGTGCTTAGGGCACAATTACGCCATTTTCTTAAGGCAAAACTGCATCTAAGTTTCTCTGGCTGAAAATCAAGGTCATCTTTAAAATACAGCAAAAGCTCAGAACTTTCTAGTTACAAAAAAAAAAAAATTTAATTTCATAAAACAGTCAGAATTACCAAAAAGTCTAGTTGGATCCATTCAAAGTTGCACACCCAATGGAATTAATATTCCAAGGAAATTAACAAAGGAAAAAAACAGAAAACAAACCCAAAACATCCATGTACCCATGCCCTGAGTCCTTTGAAATAAATAAATCAGTAATAAAATAAATCAGCAACAAATAAATCAGTCAGTATTCAGAAAAACATATTGAAGGGCAATGGAACAGAAACTGCCACTGCTTCTCAGAACACGGATCATCAGAATTAGGTTAATTAACACCTCAAAGCAAAATCTTGTAATTAGGGTATTATTTTTGTAATTAGGATTATTTTCTATCCTTTCTAACTTTTCCAGACTAATGACACACACAGCTAATGAAGTTAATGAAAAAGAAGAAAGTGAGTAAGATTTTCAGATCACTCTGAAGAATGAAGCTAAGATGGATTGCAAACTTCAATATCCAAATTGCTCCTGAAGTCATTAGAAACATACATATTTAATCACAGAGGCGCTGCTCTATTTTCTCTTTTCCCTGGCAAATCTGATCGATGACAGAAAATAACCAACGCTGCTCCCTCCCTGATTCCGAGAGAAGACCCATTACTGCAGGGTTTTGTTCTTCCAGTAATTATTTTGCCAGTTTTATGACTCCTGGTGGACCTAAAACATCTCACAGAGTTATTAAGGTTGGAAAAGACCTTTAAGATCAACAAGTCCAACCATCAAACAAGGACACCCAACCACAGCCTCAAGTGCCACATCCACACAGTTTTTGACCGCTTCCAGAGATGGTGACTTCACTCCCTCAACAACTCTTTCCATGACAGAGTTTTTCCAAGATATCCAACCTGAGCCTCCCCTGGCCCAGCCTGAGGCCGTTCCCTCTCCTCCTGTCCCTGTTCCCTGGGAGCAGAGCCCGACCCCCCCGGCTGTCCCCTCCTGTCAGGAGTTGTGCAGAGCCACAAGGTCCCCCCTGAGCCTCCTTTTCTCCAGGCTGAGCCCCTTTCCCAGCTCCCTCAGCTGCTCCTGGGGCTCCAGACCCTTCCCCAGCTCTGTTCCCTTCCCTGGAGTTTCTCCAGCCCCTCAAAGTCTCTCTTGTCATGAGGGACCCAAAGTGACCCCAGGATTTAAAATGCCTCATGAGTGGCACACTTCAAAAATATATCCAATTCTTCATCAAAGATTCAGGTAGCACTGATTTTCCCGTCTTTCCAGCTTGTATGTAATTTTCCCTTTATTTATAGTTTATATTCACTTAGCGTTTCATTTTCAAGGCAGAGGATCTTGTAGGATTAATAAAAAACCTTCACTGCAAAACAACCTCTTGCTGATATACAAACATACACTGGTTAAGATCATAAAACCTCTTAACTTACTATGTTACTACTTGTCCTGCAAATACCTGCTGCAAAATCCCTGATGAGGGTGTTTAGTGTTTGGATGTTTTAGTTTCAGAGTGTGAATCCCATATTCTAGTTTAGTTTAGATTAGAATCATAAAATATTATTTACACTGTAAGTGCTACCAGAAATAGTCTCAAAATCTATACTGGCAGCAAATTCAAGACAATTTTTTTTTAATTGATAAGCCTTTGCACAGATGAAATGTATCGAAAGCCTTTAAGGCTTCCATTAAAATACAAAACTGCAATAATTCACATAATTCTTCTCTGATCTCATTCCAATTCGTCACCAGCTTTTGTGAGAAGGGGAAATCCTTCCAATAATAATCCCATTAACAAACACTATGTTACAACAATAATAACACCTAAATAAAATTTACTTTACACCCAGCAGCTGATGCACTTAAGAATCATTTTATCATGTTATGATGAGCTCACATTCAGTCGGATATTTGAACAGTTATTTTGAAGCTGCTGCTTAACAAACCACACCAAGACCCCGCTCATACAGTATGTGACTAAAATTTTATATTTTAGTACATTTGATTCATATTTAGTGATATTAAAAACTTTTTTTTTAAGTTACCCCCCTGTTAAAGCACTACATTTGTATGAGAAAAATATCCTAGACTTACAACCATTCCAGTTATATAAATGATTATATCAGCACTTGTAGCTGCTGCAGTAATTCCAAAGTCTTTAATTTAACCACTGGGAAAAAAAAAATGTGTCAAACACTTTGAGTAAATGAAGTTTTATGTTATAAACAAAGATTTCCTTATAAGCCAAAATGAAAATCCATTTCTGATTCTGTATCAATGCCACTGCCTTTCAATTATGCAATCATCTTTTAAAACATGAGGTGATATAACTATCCTGCTTTAATCAGCATTTTTAACATAAAAGAAAACTAATGTCATTTGCTAATATATTTGTTAACCCTGAGAAATTTTGGAAGTGACAGGCAGTTCACAAGATGTTGTGAAAAAAACCCCAAAATATAGATCTGCTTTTCAAGCAAACTGGGAAAAATAATCTAAAAATGCAATTGAAGCCAGTTTTCCCTCAAAACCTTTATATGTTCCCCTTCTACAAGGCTGACCCAAATTTAATCAACAGGATTGTTAAGAACCTGCTGAGTTGTGGATTTGGGGACATGAAAAAGGCTCATCCCTGTTTCACTAGACCTCTCTATACATCCTCAAGGACACAAGCACAAGAACAACACTTCAATAACTAGACTGATCTCCTTGATTAGAGTTTGGAAATCCCAGACAAGAACATTTTCTAAAAAGTCTTCCATGAAAGCTGCCAGAAAACCATCTGCAAGAATAGAACTGGGTTAGAAAGCTGTCTAGACAAGTTCCAAAGGTACTTTTTCAGGATATGGTATGGAGACAGGATCAGGGACCTTCTTGGGCTCCAGCAATGAAACTGCTTGCACTAATTCTTCCCTACACTTACAGGAAAGAGTCAGCCAGGCTGGAGAGGACTTGGAGCAACCTGGGATAGTGGAAGGTGTCCCTACCCATGGCAGGGGGTTGGAACAAGGTGATCTTTCAGGTCCCTTCCAACCAAACCATTCTGCAAAGAAAATTATTTTGTCCGTATCACATGAAGACAAAAACACTTTCCGGTAACCCAGAGCTGCTAATAATTACCTAATGATGAAGAAAATTGAGGAGTTATCCAATGCATGGAAAATCCAGCATTTCATACAAAGAATTACAAATTAGAGCAGGTTCATTTTAGCCATAAGCTTTTTCAGTCGCAGCTTACTGCACACCCAAAATGCTCCCAGCACAATCTGCATTTCCAGCTACAATACACCAGTGACAAATTTTCTCACCATCTTTCCACATGGACTTGTACAGCAGGAGAGGAGAAAAAGCAGCCATCATATTGCATTGCTATGAGTTAAGAACCATCATTCCATAAAAGCAGAACATGGGAGTAATGGATGAGACCTAAATCCCTCTGAGTCCTCATTCTTCCCCCTGGAAATGCCAGCCTGCACGTGCACAAAATCCAAAGCACAAACACACCCATAAACACCGCCGAAGAGTGAATAAAATGAGAGGCACAGACTGACAAAGCCCAGATCTTACAGGACACTGCATACTAAAAATACCCTGCAGCTTTCAAGCACTGGAGAGTAAAAACAAAAAAACCAAAATTTAGCTAAAGGTTCTCCTAGACAGTGCAAAAAGTCTCCACGCTGAGAGGATCCCAACTAGAGCTGGCAGAGAGTCACAAAAAATGTTACTGAATCCAATGGCAGCAAGAAACAGGGATGGCCAGAGTGCAGCAGATGCCCCTCTAATGGCTGAAAAAACATCCTGAATTAAAAAGGCAGCTGGCAGTGATCAGTTCAGGAATTCTTTTAAGCAATACATAGTAGAGACGCAGCACAAGAGCAAATGGCACAAGCTGTGCCATGGGAGGTTTAGATTAGATATCAAGAAAAATTTCTTCATTGAAAGGGTGGTCAAGCACCAGAACAGGCTGCCCAGGGCAGTGATGGAGTCTCCATCCCTGGAGGGATTTAAAAGCTGTGTGGATGTGGCACTTGGGGACATGGGTCAGTGGTGGCCTTGGTAGTGCTGGGGAACAGTTGAACTTCATGATCTTACGGAGTTTTTTCAACTTAAACAATTGTATGCTTCTATAATGCCGGAGAAAGAAAGGAGGATTCTCTTCCCATCCAATACAATAACTTCATAAAAATGTTTGAAGTTCAGTTTCAGAGAGAAAAGTTCCATATTCCTTTTGTGATACGATTTGACTTTGTCTCCCTGACGTGGATCAGCCACCACCTAATCCATGCTAGAGAAGGCTGGTGCACAGTCCAGGCTCCCGCACGCCCAAAAACACCACAGATTTGGGACTGCCCTGACAGAAAGAGCCTAAACAAGAATTAGTTTCACTACTGGGAGAATAGTCCTGTTCAGGTAAAAAAAATAATAATACTGACCTAATATTAACCTTATTATACAAATGAATTGAGCTTGAATGATGAAAAAATAAACCTTTATAATTCATTTTCCTTTAGGTCTGTCTTGAAGGCAACTTCAGCTGAATCCAGCTGCCCATTTAAGAAATTGCTGGAGAATTCAGTGCAATTACTAAAACAAGTGCAACAGGTATCAGGCATGAAGTGCTCCATCACCCACCTTCTCCCAGACTTGTTTGAAATATGCTAGGACATTCACCAACCCTATAAAAGTAAAGCTGTGGTTCAAATGCAGCTGACAAGATTAATAAAGAATGTCTTTCTCATGGAAAAGAGCACACCAGATTTAGGGTTCAAATGCAATAAAACCAAGGTTCACCACATGTAAGTGATACGCAATTAATTGGAATGGTTTGGAATACAGTTATTTTTATACATTTATGGCAATATAGAAATTTGCCCATTTTCCAAACACAGAGTACAAGGGATTGGATTAGTCCTAAATCCATGAATAATAACATCAGCCATGATTATTATGAGTTTCTACATAAACAATATGAAAGAAAACTATTTGGAATTCTACCCAATTACTTATTTATTTCATAGGTATAGGCAGTTAATTTCACTGAGTGATGCTATTATTTTAAAAAATTCAAAATCATTCATCAATTATTTTTGTTTGCCTTATGATAGATTGTTGCTTCCTTTAAGATGCTGTAACTGGCATCTTGAATTTATTGGGAAAAAACCCACAAAACATGCACTGCAATCAGAACTGTCTCTACACAGCAAATCTAGAAGGACCAAAGTGTTTCACACTGAAGGAAAACAGAATCAGTCACAAACAATCTGCAACAGGAACACTCGCCATTATTTGTGCTGTTGTTAAAACTCTGGAATAATAAGTTAACAGTCCAAAAATGTAAAGATCCTAAAAGGCACAACTGCTGCATGGTTCTGGTAATAAAGGCACAGTTGTAAAACAGCCACATAGGCTGAATATTGAAAATTCCTAGGCAAAATTAATGAAAAGAACCACAGATTGACATCAGAAAATTTAAATCTTATCAACAGAGCAAATTTCATCTTCTCATCTTCAAAAACTTGACACAGCTCCTTCATCTTTTCATCTGTTTGTACATACATGATTATTTTTTGGTGTTTTTCAAAAAACAATTGCATGGAAGTTGGTGGTTTATAGTTGGCATTTATTTCTTATATCTTCTTAACATATATATATTGCATTCATATTCATATTTAATTACCACTCAAAACATCCAGCAACAAAAACAAACCCCCTGATTCCTTATGGATAACCTCCAAAAGTCTTATTTTTCAGCTATACATAAAATATCATGTAACTGCAGTTAAAACCTTCCTAAAAATGTAATTCTTTTTTCATAGGAAAACCACCCACAGTCTAACAAATAAAATTGCAACCCACTTGGTAACTATGCAGGAAGGTGAAAGTAATAGGCAGCAACCCTTTAGAATATGTTTTAGTCATGTATTTCTTTATAAACATGTAATGGAATTAAAAATTTTAAGACTCATAGTAAAAAAAAAAAAAGTCAGAAAACAAAACTACCATTAAATACAATTACCTTATGCTTTTAGCTAATTGTGACACTAAAGCCAGAGAAAAGAGACACATCTCAATTAGTAATTTCAACGCTGTGGAGAACAGAAATTCTAATGATTTTTTTTTCCAGCACATATTTATTAGAAAATCTCAGGAATGGCAAGTTAATAAATGACGTGACAGGCCCTACCTGCTCCTCTTCCACCATGACAACAAGCACTGGGAACAGGGTACCCCAGCCAGCTCCAATCCTCTCACATCTCTGACAGCCACACAAAGTTTTAATTAGTTTGCTAGTTCAGGGCTTCCTACAATAAATACAGTTCTGTCATTTCTAATGCATTCTCATGATCAGTTAATGGATTTTTGGATTTTTTTTTTTTTTGCCTCCAGCTCAGACAACCTTCTTTTCTTATAATTTCTTCTAAATCAGTTCCTAGGTTATCCATATTTTCTCATCTGGAACACTAATGAGCTTGTCTAAAATTCACTTTTAATGCACCATTCTCCAACCCTGACTCACTGAGGTGTTCTTTGTCAAACCCACATCACATTTTTGCGTTACTCTCCAAAGTATCAGTAGAAACCAGTGGATGTGCCATCATCTGGAAATCTGTCAGTCATGTGCCTACACGTACACTGAGTTCAGAGTAAAAGTTCACAGATACAAAGGACTAAATTAGCACTTTTGGAGCCCTAAAACTTGTGTACAATAATTTCCAGTTTTTCCAGCACTGTCCAAAATTATACAGCATGGAAAACAAGAGGGTACTCTGATTATTCAAAAGCAAACGCCAAAATAAAACATTAATTCGTCCTGGTGGTGCTGGAAATCAGAGGATCAGGCAAATTTTGGCTGTAGGGGATTCAGGATTTAATCTGCTCCAAAGTGCTGGTCAAAATTCCTCTACAACTCCCTGAAATGAGGCTGTGCCAAGGTGGGGATTGGCCTCTTCCCCCAGACAACCAGCAAGAGAATGAGAGGACACGGCCTTGAGCTGTGCCAGGGGAGGGTCGTGGTGTTTTGGTTTTTTTTAAAGTTTTTTATGTTTTTTTAATGTTTATATATATATTTTATTTGCATTTTTATACACTGATTATGCAAATAATGATTAGTTTACATTCTTCTTTGTGAGAAGAGAGAACTGATAGACTATTAATTTGATCAGCATAGCTGGAGAGGTGGTAATTTTATTTTTTAATTTACTGTTACTTTTAAAATTTTATATATTTTAAAGGTAGAAATAAAACTTCTTTTTCTTCTTTTCAAAAAAAATGTAACTTTTATTTCTAACTTTGTAATATATAGAATTTTAAAAGTGACAGTGGATTGGAAGATGAAATTGCCACTCCTCCAACTATACTGGTCAAATTAATAGTCTTTCAATTCTCTCTTCTCACAAAGAAGAATGTAAAACAGTCATTATTTACATAAACAGTGTGTAAAAACTCTTAATAAAATATGTTTTAATATTTTATTAAATGTTTTTATAGTAGGTTTTAGTATTTTATAAAATATTTTTAATAAAACCTTAAAAAACATTAAAAAACTTTTTTTAAAAGCTTTAAAACTTTTTAAAAAACCAAAACAACAGTGTCAGGTTGGAAATCAGGAAGAATTTCTTCACTGAAAGGGTGGTCAGACACTGGAACTGCCCAGGGAGGTTTGGAGTCCCCATCCCTGGAGGTGTCCAAGGAAGGACTGGGCATGGCACTCAGTGCTCTGGGCTGGGGACAAGGTGGGGACTGGGCATGGGTTGGACTCGATGATCTTGGAGGGATTTTCCAACCTGAATTACTCTAAGGAAGTAGGACTGCCTTCACAGGCTGCTCAGGAACTTTTGTGAAGTTTTACTGCATTTTGTGGCCATTAAATCTCTCTCTTCCATCCAGAGACCTCTTCCAATGACTTATGGAAGAACTTCCCATCTCTGAGATCTCCTCGTTAAGCAGCTCATTTGAATCCACAAGTGGAATTCAGAGCTCAAAGTGAATGGGATTAAATACCTATACATGCATCTATTTATTTATTTGCCAAGATAAAGATTCAAATTAGATGTTCTCTCTCTCAGGGAGGAAATTGCTTGGAAACTTTTTAAGAAGATCCCAATCTTTGCACGTGGCATCCTGTGGAGGCTGCCACTGCAGAGGCAGAGGTAAACCAGAGACTATTCCTGACCTGACCAGACTGCAAATGCTATTTCAGGCAGAGAAAAAAAAACAGAAAGTCTTTAAAACTGGGATGATTGTTAACTTATCTGAGAAAAAAACAGAAAGAGCAGCTGAATAGCCCCAGCTAGAAATGCAACAGATAAAGAAGGTAACACATTTTTCATCACTTGGAGCTTTTGTGGTCACGTTTGTGTGGCTCATAAAACGCATTTCAGTCAAATAGACTCCACTGGAATCAAAGTGAGGGAAATAAGCAAATCTACTTATTTCCCTAATACAAGAAACCATATTACATGTTCAAAAAGGAGGTTTTATTTTATTTATTTATTCATATTATCTAGAAGCCTATGAAAAGAAGAAATCAGAATAGAAATATTCATAAAAGTTGAATAAAACAATAGGCAAAACAAAAAACATTTCTCTACCCTCTCTTGACAGCATTTTATTTTCCCTAGTCTCCTTGACACGCTGCTAAAATAGAAACACATTGTTGCTCATCAAAATACAATCTTGGGAACATGAGTTTTTATCATTGAAGAAATCCACGTCCTGTAGCTCAGCTTGTAACTCCTTGATTTGCATTTGCTCAAGCACGCTATCAAACAAAGGTGTAGCTGAGCCCAAAGTTAACCCAGCAAGCACCTGGTGAAACTGCGAAGCTACAGTGGTACTTCTGGGCTGATGTTTTCTCTTCTCTGGGCAAAGCAGTGGAAAATAAAGCAAAAGGAGAACAGGCAATTCCCTCCCAGAGGACCCAGTAACTTGGGTTTCACAACAGAGTTTGGTGCACAGCAGCTTCACTTGCTGATGTCAATCAGCACCAGAATAACAGAGAACTGGCAACCTCTTTTCCAGCTGGTTTCACAGTGAATTCAGGATTTTAGTCTGTCTTTCAGATCAAGAACAAAATTATCAGGGTTCATAATGGAAGTTAGATACCATGTTATCACCACGTGGAATGAAAGAACAGACTCTGCCTTGAGTCTGTAAAGTCATGTACACAGTTAGAGACTTTCATAGTAAGTCCAGAATAATTTGTAGAGAAATAACATATTTTTTATTCAAAAACAAAAAAAGACAACCAGATGTCATTTCTTTGGAAAGTGAATCCCTGAAAGAGCAGAGGAGCCATACAGAGACACCATATTGGAGGAATTAAAGAAGCAGCTTTCTTTATTAATCCGGAAACAGAAAGGCATCAGACCTCTGCACACACTCCTGGTGATGGCAGGACAGAATGAAACAGGTTTTAATAGTTTCTGTAATTCGGATGGTTGGTTTTGGTTTGTTTTTATTTTGAAACTGTCTTTCATGGTGAAATAACAAACCAGAAGCATGTCTCAGTCAGATCCCTATCTTAGACTGACTGTTTGTTAAGTTTCTAGATTGCTTTATAAGACAGACATAAGTAAATAGTTGTTGCTACTGTATTCCTGCTCACATTTTGAGACCATAAATTATTTAGAACAAGAGTCTCTAAACATGTTTGAACAGAGCTTTCCAACAGAGATCACCAACAAAAACTGCTCATGTTTTTATTATCAAATACTATTAAGATAATTACGTAAAGAGTAAATACAGCATCAGGCTGAAGAAAGAAAAAAAATAAATAAACCAAAGACACTTGCCTGGGTAACAAGTGGCTCCAATAGTCTCTCTACTGTGAGAGTCCTGATTTCCAAACTTTTGGGGTCCCATTTCAAAATGATAGGTGAGGTTGCAGAAGTCATACTCCCTGGAACAGATAAAATTACACAGCACAAAAATTATTAGTGCAATATCCACATACTGCATGGCATTTATGTAAAGAATAAATATATATAGAGCCACATATAAAATACTTCTCCATAATCTTGCTGGTGCTCCTCTACTCCCAAGAACTCCCAGGAGCACTACTGCCACATCCAGTAGGTGTTTAAATGTTTATATTCCAAATTATTTCTACTCCTGTACCTCCAACACCACAGCAGATAAGTGAGTCCTGAAGGAGCCACATCCCAGGGAGGGCACAGGCAGGAGCAGGTTTATCCTGAAGGACAGACCCCAAACAGAGACAGAGAGACCCCAAAATGGAGCAGGGGAAAAGTGTGAGGAAGTTTTATGAACTTACTGCAACCCCCATAATCCCCCCGCGCCCTCAGAGTGGGAGAGGCAAGGAACTGGAAGAGTCAGAAGTGGAATAAAACAAATTCAGCAACTCTGTTCAGATTTTTGAATCAAACTTCCCCCACAGTAGGCAGTGTTTCTTAATTTTGCATCAAGAAGAGGAGTACTCATTTAAAGGCAAAACAGATCCTCCAGACCACCTTAGGCTTGAAAGATTAAACAAAGCCCAAAATGAAGACAAAAGCAAATTTCTCTCATTTTATTCCCCAGTTCAGGTTTTCATGCAATTTTTTAAAGACTTGACTTTATTTTGGAAATTCCAGATACAGAGAAGTCCAGCTGTCAGGCTGCAAAAGACATCCAATGCACCTCACTGATCTGGAAAGTGATTTAAGTACTGGGTGACAAGCAGAGCCACATATAAATTAACCTGTCTACCAAACTCAAGAAGACAGAAAAATCTAATGTAAAAAAAAAAAGTTCATTTTAAATAATTCTGACTTAAATATTTCCCTTTATTTTAAAATTAATATGAGAAATTAGAAGTCCTGTATACCATGAGAACATTTTAAAAGTAAAGACAAACCAGTAATATCATATTGGACATTGTGTGAGATTCAAGTCAGACCCCTCTGTATACAATATCCCAAAAGTTTTAAATTATTTTCTTCAAAAAACAATTTTAGTGCTTTTAATTTAGTAACTTTGGTATTTTATCTCAGTATTTTTAATCAATAAGCTAAGTTCAGTACTAAAATTTACAAATAAATAAATGAATGAATCACCACCATAATTAAGGGAACAAAAGAAACTCAGCTATTGCTCCTTGAATCAAAATCCACTTCATGAAGCATAATTCAGTAAGGTACTTACTCAGGATTTAGCAGCATTATCCAGTATATACAAAATAAATTCTACCACTCTACTCAGGAGAGTGTCTTGAGGAATCACTATCAATCAATATAAACAGGCTGGTGAGTCTCTGCAAAAGATTCTCACTGGGTTTAAAAACTTGCTCAAAAAAGAGAGGCATATCAGAGCTCCCAAATCAATATATTTATAAATCACATATAAAATCACCATTAGCCTCCTCTCACTTGCAAACATTTGGTAACAGAATTATCAGATAATATCTAGTGAGTGCTGAAATCACTATTATTCAGTTTCCACTCTTCCACAAAAACCCATTAGGTTTGATGTTTTACAGTGCTGAAAACACCCAGGCGTGATTAAAGAAAACTGAGAGACAGTTTCTAGTTGCTGTAAACATGGGTGATGTGGGAGCCATCATTTTTCCAACAGACAATATTTAATTACCTTTCAGAGCCTGTTTATTTATTATATAAAGTTGGTTGCCACTCCTGTTGGCCTCTGGAATTCAAAAAGTAAGTCTGAAGTAGACAATTATTCTAATTGGTTAATTATGAGTTATGATATTTTCAAATGTGTCACAGTCTTTCTTTTCACTAAGCACACTTCTCCTCACTAACTATTAACATGAGTACTCAAACTTGTCATAATTCAAAAACAAATTCAAAGCTGTACCATACTCCAGAGCCTACAAAAGCAAATTAACTTCAGTGGATGGCAGTCATGCAGGTGATACTAAAAATAAACTGGGTGCTCAGTTGTTACAGCCAGAATATGGCCTTGGGTTCAGCATTTACTAAAAAATAAAACAAATATCCCTCAGAACGCAATATAAAAGGGTGGTTTCATTCTAATTTTTATTAGTCTTTTAGTTACTCTTAATAAATTTTTCTTTATACCCTTTTAAAATTTTAAACCTACTTCACCTTTCTTCTAATCCTACCTCGCAACAAAAAATAAATGCACTAGTAATTAACCAACACTAATTCCAACACAGTGGCTTTCAAATATAAAAAGGGCACTTGCAAGAAAAAAAACCTTATTAAAAACTTATGACAGTTTTTCATTCGCAGTCAAATCTACAGCACAACAGCAAATAAGAAAAAAGTAAAATTAATGTATTTTTCTCAAGCAAATAAGAAAAAAGTAAAATTAATGTATTTTTCTCAACACTCCTTCAGCTGCTGTCACAACAGCAATTTTAAATGACAAGACTAAAAAGAAGTTACCTGCCCAAGTGTTTATGTAAGAATAGATGGAATGTTTCTTCCTTGCAATTTCTACACTGAACTTCCTACACCAAACAGGCAAACAGGGACTGCTCAGTTGGATAAAGGACAGGATGCTAAGAGTATTTTATGACTTTTTGACCAAATATTCCCCAAAAGTAGCTTTAAGTACTCCTCTGAAAGGAAATGCAATTTAATAGTGCCGTAATACTACTGTCATAGAAGAACACAGACATTGCAGTCCTAATCCTGAAACTAGCTCCAGACTTCCTTCAAGAATATATTTTAGGAACTCTATTGCCTATGTTTCTTCTTCCTTGAGCATGTGCCAAAAAATCTCTCTTGTTCTAAGCTTTTAGCTTTTCCTAAACACAGCAATACAGAAATGTCTCTCTCCAGCTCAGTAATGTTCAGTGTGAGCATTTGTTTAGCCAGTCTGTCTTCAAAGCCTATCTGTAAAGAAAATATGTATTTACTTTAGCAAATACTAACAAGTATTTACTTGAACAAGTGGAACAAGTGGAGCCAAACTCCACATCAGTAGAATTCTCCATTACATAACAGTCCCCAGAAGTCTAACCCCACACCACCCTTAGCACCAGCCTCTTCACACAGCATAATGTTACTTTTTGGAAAACATCCTATAAACCCAAAATGTTCAGCATGTGGAACTGTTTGTCTGTCACACTACAACTCCTTGTTTTTCTCCACAACAGATCCACTCTCCGAGTGACTCACGCAGAGGAGCTTTCTGAGGGTCAGAGCTGCTCACGAGTGACTACAGCTCATTTCTGTGCTGCAACTCCAATGTAAGAGTAAAAATATTCAAAATCTGCATCGGCAAAAGCAACGTTTGCTGAAGCAAAGTGATTTTTTTTTTTAGAAATATAAACATTGCCAGTCTTGAGCAGGCCTCCTGATGTTAGTCCAGTTCACATCTGCAATGCAGACATGAAAGGCAGATGGTAAACATTTCATCCAGAATAAAGTAAAAACCCTTTCTACCTGACTCAGAGCAAAGCTGTACGATTAATCACCTGGCAAGAGTAGACTGGCAATGCTGGCAGGACAAGTCTGTACCTCCAACACTCTATTTGCTACTGGAAGGCAAAAAATTATATTTATTAGTGAAAGAAAGATGTCCAGCAAGGTTGAGAAGCAGTAAGGTGAGAGGAGTCAAAAGGCAAAATAGTAATAAATTAGCCCATCTTTCCAAATAGTAAAGTTAAAATACTAACTTTTTGATACTCAGTGTTTAATACCTAATGCTTAAGGCATTTACATGGACAAGTGAAGAAAATCTGATTTACATCCAATTCTCCCCCATCAGTCACCACCCCAGATTGCAGTCCCCGTGTCCAGGTCAATGGGGCACTTCCACACGTGCTTTAAACCCAGCTGATCTCCCAGCTCAGCTCTTCCTGCAGGTTTCTACCCTTCTCCCTTGGTGACAGGGCTGTGAATTCCACCAGGAGCAGAACCTGCCTGAACACTAACCCAACACAAGTGCTCAGCTCCGCGCCTGCCTTTGAAGCCATGCTCACAGCAGTGCAGGTAACAACCAAAGCTCTGAGTGAGAAGAGCAGCAGAGGTGGAGGACAGGGCAGCCTCTCCAGACACAAACTGGTTTAAGATGAGTTAAAAACTGAACAACACAGCCTGCACTTCCTTGGTTTGCATCTGAAGATTGAGAACCACGTCAAAACAAACACCTCGCTGCACAGAGACAGACTTCTGCGAGGGATACAGAATTCCTTCCAGCAGGATACACAAGCTCTTGAGACAGACAGAGAAAAAAAAAAAAAAGAAATCTGACTGATTTCACAGACATTTGCTTCACTGGGAGGTGGAAATCTAAACACATGAATGGTTCTACCCTTGAGTTTGCCTAGAGAGCATAACAGCGTTTAGAGATGCACAAGCTGGCTCTGGATTAGCTCAGGTACAGGGGAGGCAGGAGCACAGGTTGGATTCAAGACATCAGAAATCCTACCCACACACACAGCCCTGGAGAGCCCAGCCCTGGCTGACCTGGCTGGCAGAGGGCTGCACTGAGATATATATATATAGATAGAGAGATATATTTATATATATAAACCTGGTGGTACACACAGCCAAGATTCTGTTCCCTTACGTTTATCTGCAGTACTGAGCAGTGCCAGCTGCACCTCTGCTCTGACCTGAGCAGCAGAAAGTGTAGCTGCAAGAGCTCTGATCCTCAAGGGAGCCTCATTTCCAGCACAATTCCCAACCCATTTGCTCATTCTCTGTCTCCACTCACACAAGAATACAAATAGAGACAGGACAAAAAGCAGTAGCACGTACATGGAAAGGAAATAAAGGAGAAATGCTAAGAGGACAGAGACTTACTATGAGGAGTAAAAGTGCAGTGGGAAAGGGAATAGAGACCATGCCTTTCTGCAGATAAAAAGCTCTCATCATTAGTCAATGACAGCCCAGTACAGCCTCCAGCAGATCTGGCTGAAACAATCAGAGTTCAAGTGGGCACTTCCCATCACCTCGCTTAAAAAAAAGGAGAAAGGAGAAAGGAAAGAAAAATAAACAGAGCAGGATGGCTTGGAGGAGTATAAGGAATATCCATCTCCACACTTGAACAACAACTTCTTGACACGCTCGTTTATTTTGTTTCATGAATGTGACTCCTCTCTTCTTTCCTAAAATTTAAGTGGGGAAGAAACAAGCCAAACTGAACCTTTAGGCCCCACTCCCAAGCTTAACCACGCAGTGAATTTTTAATTGGAGCTTTTCTAAGCTCTCAACTTCTTTTTGGCTTCACAGCCCTCTCCCCTTCCGCTCACCCTCCACCTCCACAGTGGGGCGAGATTCTGCTTTGGCCTCAACAAAACCAAGTTCTTAAATGGAAGCAGCCCATGATGCAAACTCAGATTTCTAACCAATAAACCACCAAGGAAAGAGGGAAAAGGGCTTTACAAGGGGAGGTTTACCGTGGTAACAAAGCCAGTGGGACAGAGACCATGCAGAGCCCCAACACAGGAACTGGCAAGCTAAAAAAAAGGCAAGGATGGAGCGATTCACATTTTTCAGTCACATTAACCAGCTCAGTCTTGGAGGTAACAGCCTACACCAAGACCTGCATCAGGTGTGAGGGCAAAGTGCCTTCAGAAATCAAAGAGGCCCTGAAAATCTCCCAGGGAAGGTGCAAACACCAGTGTAAGGGGTTGGAGCAACAGAGAGGTCCCACCTTCACCCACCTGCCCGACCCTCTGCTGCCTCTGCTTTGACTAGAAAGTGAGAATGGACCTCAACATTCTGTGCAAACCGTAACTGCATGCAGTGTCCAAATAGTTTTTATCTACTCTATGTCCTAGGAAAACAATTCTACTTTAAGGGCTCACACACCTACAGCTGAGTCTGAGCGCCTGTTTGGGCTCTCCCACCATTCAGCACTCAGGTGAAGTTTATTATTTAGAAGATCTTCAGGGGGATGTTATATCCAATATCCAATCCTAAAAACACCTCAACTTCTAATGGGTGGTTCTCCATGAGAAGCCTGGTGATTTAGGGAGTGCTATTCCTAGGAAGGATGAAAAATAGGATTGTTCACATTTCTTTGTTTTAATAAATGTACCAAGTAGAACCACATGAAAAGTAATTTACTCCAATATGAGTAAGCAATCAAAGTGCTTGAAAGCTGCTTTGAACAGCCATACATAAAATTCCTACATTCAAATAATTCATCTTGTATTATTTATACAAGCATGCTCTTTTCCACTGAGTAACTTTTACAGTCAAGGTAGGGGAGTTTCCCTAAAGGCTCAGTGAAACAGAAGATTTTAAGGAATCTGTACCACAAGGCAGCCCAGGCTTCAGCAAAAGTCTGTCCAGTCTCTTCTGCACGACCGTAGATTTTCCCCCAGATTGCTCTGTATTCACACAGCTCCTCAACACCTCCTAATAAAAGTTCTCTCACGGCTCAGGACGTGATCAAAGCCCCTGAGCTCAGTGCTGCTGGGAGGCTGGTTCATGTCAGGTCATGCTGCAAGCCCAGGAAAACCAAATCATTTTAAATCATGTCCTCGGTGCAGATCCTACACTCTGACTTCTCTATCCATCATATTTCCCCCCAAATGATGCAAATTTCTACATACATCAAAGTATTATCTGTAAAGGACACATAAATTACTGCAGATATGCTGAATTTACAGAAATGGCCTTCCTTTTTAGCAATAAAACCATAAGTTCTGAAACTTCTGCTTCTACTTAAGGCAACATTAATCACGCATCTTGCAGGGAAAAAAAAAATCTAAACAAGCGTTTCTTCACTTCTTCTATTTCACTTCTTGTTTTTCTTCATTGTATGAACTTGGCATTAGTAATACCAGCTCACATTTTACAAAGGCAGAGAAGTATTAAGAAGCTTTGGTTTCAATTAACACATTTGGTCCCCGTACAACAACAGAATTACTATCTCAAGTTCCAACAGTTCTTCAAAAAGAGTTCTTGAACTTAATCCTAACCATGACTTTGCAAGCTTCTGTTTCTGCATGTAGGGGTCATCCTTTCACTGAAAGAATTTTATTTACAATTCCTCATCCTTGGAAACTACAATTAACCTCACCACTGTGTTACCCTGCAGCTGCTCTTCCCTTCTCTGAGAGAGAACTCTTTATTCCAGGCAGATCAACCACTGCTGCCTCCAAATGAAACAACTGACAGATTTTCCTACGGAGAGTCAAAGCTTTAGGGGGTTTTGAGCTTTTTAGAGTCTGGTTGGCTTTTTCAGGAGACTGTTTCCCTGCTGGTTTTACCAGAATGGCAAGGCTGTAGTAGCACCTCTACACACATTTCCCTTTCACTAAGTTTTAAATTATCCAATTTTTCATCATTTTAATTAAGGGTTTTTTTTTTTTTCTGTTGTTCCTACAGGTGCAACGCTGTTTTCCTGCACGGAACAGAACCTTTTAGTTATGTGAACTACAGACACAACCAACCCAAAGCTTGTACAATTTCACTGGATGAGAAGAGTCTCCCCTTGCCCTTGGAAAGTCCACAAGCCTCCACACTATGGAGAAGGAGCTGTGCCATTTTCCAGCTCCATAATTAACACATTAAATAGGATTGGCTTCAAACAACGCCCAGTGGAGGCTGACATTTTCCTCAGCAATTGATATCTGGGATCATTAACCACCTCTCTGAACATTCCCACCAACTTCCAGATGTCACATCATCCTGTATCTGATCTGTCCAGCTGCTCATCAACTGCCTCTGAGAAACTCCTAAAAATTGCAGAGAAATTTATCATCTAACCTTGTGTTCATTAAATCTGCTCTTCCTTTAAACATTTTACAGAAAGTTGCTCTATCCTTAGGAAAACCTGTTCAGAATAGGCCTCATTCTGAGACAAGGCACAGGTACCACTCCATAATTATTTACCACCAATCTAAAAAAAGGACAAAGTAAAAATCTGCAACCATAGAACTAAATGTCAGGAATAAGAACTGAAACTGCTTAATTCTGCTTGATCACTTGTTATTGAAAACTTTCCTGGTGTCATTTTTATGTTGATGGATGTTTTAAATAAAGCACAATGCATGATAATATCCAAAAAGTTTTATCTTCTTCCCCAGTTGTGTGTTCACAGGTTTTGCTGTAGTTCTGTTAGTTGGGGAAAACCAAAATACAATGTGGCATAAGAACTGGATCACATTATATTCTCAAGTGAATTCATTGAATTAAAGATAATAAATGTTTCCTATTCAGAAAAGCCCTTTGTTCAAAAGGAAGGTATGCAGACAATCGGGGACATGTACAATTTCTAATATAAAAGATGCCATCTGAAGCCTTTAAAGAATGTAACTTTTTTTAAAAAAAAGTAGCTGTTTCTCCCAAAACTTACACATAACCTTGGGAAAATGTCATATAAAGAGAGAGAGATAAGGCTTCTAACACCTGACCTCTCTCTTATTTTTCCTGAGTATGCAGAGTACAGAAGACAATCCAGAAAAGAAGCAGAATTATGTCAGAGCAAGGCTGACAATTCAACATTAACCTCTCAAAACAATGGGAGAAGCAGACACTTGAACATGTGACAAAGCATTACAGGGGGGGTAACAAAATAAAACTTGGTATCATAGATTTACAGATTTGTGTTTAAGAGAATTTTAAAAACCATAAAAACAAAAAATAACCAATTATTGTAACTGACTCCCCAATCCAGGCAAAGTGAATGAAAACTGAAATTAAACAGGTTCTTCATAGAAATAAACACTGAAATAAGCCTTTAAAATATTTTAGGGAAAAAATTCGTATGAGGAACAGGGACCTGAGATGGATTTTTCATCCCTGCTTATTTTAAATTCAGAACTTTAGTGTCTCCAAGATAAGAAATACTTTAAGCAGAACTGATTTCATTAGAAAATACGGTGCATGATATGGAGGTGATTACACTAATCACATCTCTTCCTTCCTGCAGGACACTGTCAACAAAAAATTTTAAAAAGGCAAAGGATGGGATCTGGCTTCATTTCAAAAAGTCCTGTACAGCCATGCAAACACACTGAAGGTCATTCTGCAGTCCCAAAAAAGAACCAGGTTTCCAGAAAAGTCGATTCACACGCTCCAGCAAGAACTAAGCTGCTGTTATCCAACTTAATTCCAGACCCCTTGAACTCCAGCAGTGAACACCACACAGCCTACAGCACTACCTTCCATTAAGATAAGGAGCATATAGATTTAAGAGTCCCCACTAATTATAAATGTGCTGGAATAGGTCAGACAGGCCAGTGACATCAGGAGATTTATGCTCCATGGCAACACAATTCATAGAGCTGGAAAGGCACTGGCACTGCCTGGTACAACCCACTGTTTGTTTAAAACTACCCATAAAACACAGAGAACTGTTTGGTCATAGAATGGACACGTTGGAGGTGGTCTGTTTTACACAATATTTCTTCTAATAAAGGGATTACTTTCAGAGCTAGAGGTGATATAATCACAGAATCACAGAATGGTTTAGGTTGGAAGGGTCCTTAAAGTTCATTTTGTCCCACCCTCTGCCATGGGCAGGGACACTTCCACTAGCCCAGGCTGCTCCAGTCCCCATCCAACCTGGCCTTGAACACCTTTCCAGACAGAAAAACCACCATCTAGTGGCAGCTGATATTTCCATTACACATACACAGCAGTAGAATAAAAGCTCACCATCACGGTCGTTAATTTCCTAACAACCAGTATTGTAAAGTTTCCTCCTTTATGTCTTATTATGAACAAACCCAGTTTTCAAGACAGCAAGTTTCTTTGATTTGGCTCACATCCCTGTCTTTAATAACTCCAGTGTATGCTGCCAGCCACCACAACGATGCATGAATGTTCCTGGGCTTTAGTGGGGTATTTGCAGCAGAATGAAAGAAAACGAAGCAGATAATTCAATAGTGACAAGTGTCATCACAGTTTCTCTTCATTGCACAGGCATGGAAAGTATCCAGAATCACCATTTGTCCCTGATCAAGGGATGTTCAGCCTTTAAGCCCGAGTTCTTTTTTGTTTTGTTCCCTGTATCCCAACAGGCAGTCAATAGGTGATTCTGCTGCCCTCACTAATCCATGGCATCCTATCACTCCTTCTGCTGCCACATACAAAGCACTCTAAGCTTATCCCTTGTGGCTGTTGTGTTGTTGTTCACTTGGTTTTAACTACATGTTTACATCCCACTCCTTAAATTCCCCATTTGTCCTCGCTAATTCCTCTGTGCCATCCTATTTCTTCAAAAATAATTCTTATCACTGTGGCTCCAGCTTTCTACTGTCTGAGAGCAGACTGATGGGGCTGTTTCTCATCTACTCTATTCTATTAATGCTTCAGTTTGCAACAGAAAATCTAATTTATCATCATCATCATCCAGTATTTTTTTGATTTCTGTGTAGTACTTAGAACTAAACATGTTTTTTCCCCACCTATTCTATGAAGAAATCAATCATCCCAAGGACATGGGAGAGGTTTTTTTTTATCTCAAATGTAATTGTGTTGTCCTCTTAGCTTTAATTTGCTGTCCAAGCCACCACGACCTGCAACACCTTCAGAACATAAATAACTTTTCAATAATGTTGTGCTTTACAAAGGCCCAGCATCGTATCTCATAAAACATATGTTTAAATGCCTCAGATTTGTGTTAATCAACATCTGAAATAGGGAGAGGGAAAAAAAACAACGAAGAAAAAAACTAAAACCAAACCAAACCACACCAAAAAATCAACCAGAAAAACAAAAACCTAAGGATAATTAAAAAAAAAAAAAAAAAAACAAAAAACCTATAACTCAAAAAAGAAAACCCAAGGAAAAAAACTTACTGGCAAACAAAATTTGGATTTTTTTTAGTTTTCATCAGTCAACTGTCATACACAATGAATTGTTAATTCTACCAGCTAGAACTTCTGTGGTCACTGTTCTGGAAATTTGTAGAATTTTCTTTTTTTAATTTACCTGCAGATATTTGTGGTGTGACCACAAGTGAAGACAAAACAGTTCAACAAATTAGTGTCCAGTCTAGACTACATCTGCAAATGGTAACTGACAGAATTTCTCAGATTCATCACTGAGACTTTAACTGGGCCCTGTGTCAACCCCTACTTCGAGCCACATCTACTCACAGCTTTTCTTTCACCTAGGTGAACCAAAACCACTACAAGGGCTTTGAATTAGTAAAACCAGATTTTATTAGAACACAGCTTGGCCTTTAGAATAGAGAAAATCCAGGAAAAGAGAATCGAAATGAAAGGGATTTATGAACAAATGTATCTCCTTTCAACTGCATCCTTCCAGGGTTGAGCTCTTCCTTTGGCTTTGCGCTCATCTCTAGCACTTTGTGAGGTTTGCTGGGTAGCACCATATTTTGCCATGTCTTTGACAGCCTCTGAAAGTCCATTTCCACCCTGTTATAACACATTGGCAGGACACCTGTTTGAGTATCTATTCATGACTCTTCAGAAGGCATCAGGTTGCTGGGAATGCTGCAGGTTCCATTCTCACTTCTGTATCTCAAGCTGCCTCCCTGATCCACCACACAGAAAGAATTCAAACTAGAGATAGCCCAACATTTATTATTTTCCTTTACTTTCATGTCATTTCTCTCTCCTCTTATGTTTCCAGGAAACCTAGTTACTGACAATAAATCAACTGATCTCAGGACTGAACACATAACTGAAATGTAAATGCCAGCCCACAGAATTTGATCATTCACCTGTTCCTCCCTTCCTTCCTTCCAGACAAACAAGAACGACAGAGCAGGATTGCTTTGAAATTCTCACAATGGCAGTGAAAAAGACAGATTAAATTTAACTTTGATAGATGCAAAGTGATAAAAACCAGGAAAGACCAGAATCCTGCCTGCATACATAACAATGGACTCTGAATTGGTTATTAAAACCCAGAAATGCAATCTGTGAATTGTAATAGCTTTCTTTAAATGCCAGCTTAACACAGAGCAGCAACAATAATAAGGTGAGGAATTATTCTAAAAGAGAACAAGAACAAACCAGAAAACACCATTATGCCAGTATAAATCCATATCATTAATATAATTTAGCCATCACTTTCCTACAAAGAATATTGCAGAACAGAGGAATACAGTGGCAACAAGGGCAGTCAAGGACTCCAAGGAAAAACTACAGAGATTAACAAGTCTTCATAGTGCAGAACAAAAGAATACCTAAAATCATAGAAACATAGAATATCCTGAGCTGGAAGGCTCCCTCAAGGATCATCAAGGTCCAGCTGCTGGTGTGGCAGAGGTGAATCCAAACAATCCCACCCTGTGCATCCCTGGGAGCGTTTCCAAGCTCTCCTGGAGCTCTGGCAGCTTCAGGGCTGTGCCCATTCCCTGGGGAACATGAGCAGTGCCCAGCACACTCTGGGGGAATAACCTTTTCCTAATAAACATTAATAATAATAATAACCTGCAATGTCATGGGTAAGATTATACAATGTTTTGCTTTTGTCTTTCCCAATGGAAATAAAAAAATAACAAAACTCTTTTGGCGTTACCCAGAAAGGATTGGGAACTCCATGTCATAGTGCACTGCAGATGTGAGAAGTTTACATCAGCTTATGAAATGCCTTAATTCATTTATGAAAGGGAACATAAAGGGAAAAAACCCACGAAACAGACAGAACACCCCTAAGAGACTGCCCTGAAGCTGCTGAGCTGCAGGCTGCCTGAGGCTTGAGAGAAGTCCAGGAAACCTATCAGGGAGTGCTTTCCTACACTTTTACTCAGAGGCATCAACCACTTCATCCCCTCATTAAATGGAGTGTAAAACTCTTGTCACCCCAGCCTGCTGCCTCCTCTGGTATGGAGAGCAAGACAAATCACTTGGAGACAATCTCCAGCAGATAAGGAAACCTCTAGGGTACGAAAGATTGGGCCAGCTTTTAGGAGTGAGATAAATCCACTCCTTTTCCTCGTGTGATAAAGCAAGCAGGGCACGTGGTGCCAGGCTGTTAGAGTGGGAATGGTTTTGCCATGACAGGGAGGATCAGGAATCAAGGAACCCAGTGGATCTGAGGGGAAACACAGAGATGACAGCTCCAATTTGCCTTTCAAGCATCAGCAGCTTCGTTTACTAAAAGAGGCTCACCGAGGAACCATTCAGCTTCGCACAGAGGCACTCATGAAAATTACTTTTTATCATAGACCCACGATGTTCCTGGAAGCGAGGAATCACTACTGAGAAGGGCAGGCATGGAAAAAAAACCTCAAGAGTTGAACTGATGGTGACATTTTCTTCTCCACTATCTACACAGCAGTGACACAGTTGTTCTGCTCTCAATGTTCTCACATCCTGACAAGAGGGAGGTTCAGACAACTCTCCATGGGCTACTGGTGCCAAAAGGGATAGAAAACACAGCAGAGAAAACAGATTATAAACACGATAAACGTTATCTATTTATACTTATATATAAACAGTATCTATTTATCAGGCAGAAAGAGAAAACTTTTTTTTTGTCTCCTCACACAGAACCAATAAGGCTGCAAAATGCCCAAGATCAGTAAGCCCAACCTCTGAGTATCACCGTTCCCACTAAACCATATAAAGCACCACATTTACTCATTTTTTTGAACACTTCCAGAGATGGTCATCCCACCACAACCCCGGGCAGCCTCTTCCAATGCTTGGCCACTCTTTCAGTGAAGAATTTTCTCCTACTATCCAACCTGAACTTCCCCTGGGGTGTAACTTGAGGCTGTTTCCCATTATCCCCTTCTCTGCCCTTGTGCCTCCTGACAGCAATGAAATATAAAAACCACCTTTTTATCAGATCAGCTCCTTACTATCATTTTAGTTTCACAGGAAAATAAAAAGTCCTACTGAATCAAATATTCCCAACTGTTTCTGTACCTCTTCCCTTCCCTAGCCCCTCAATAGTTCACACATTCCCAAAAGCAGAAATACACATTTAAATCCTCTACACTACTTTTAATCAGTGATGATCTTGCACAATTACTTAATTGTAAGATAGCAGCTAATGAGGAAACTCAAAGGAAAGTGAACTCATTTCAAGAAATAGGATTCTATTTAACAGCACTTAATTACTTCCTCAGATCACAGAAAGGAAATCAAACATTCCTACCAGCAATTAATATTTTTAATATAATCATAGCAAACTCAACTGAAACCAGATATTAATAAGAAAATACTTGCCTTTTGAAACTTCAATTTAATTCCAAATATATAAAATACACTATAATCAAAAATATATCAATAAACTACTACTATTCTATTTCCACCATCACAAAAAAAACATCCCTAAACTCTCACAGTGGGTGAAAAATTAATGATGTATGAGGTCATAGTATGAAACCCCAGGTACCAAACTTCCATTACTTTGAAATTCCTTGTTAGACAGAAATTTGGGAGCATCACCACAGGGCTGGCCTCATAAGGAAACTTTTGAGCAAGGATTGGTAATAACTGATAAAATTTTGGAAGAAAAATCTAGTTCTACACAATTCCACCAGTTTATTGCAAGTAAGCAAAGTAAATTAAAATAATAACCTAAGGTAAGTCTTAGCTACGCATGTCTTGCAACAAAATGTTTCACAACAACGAGCACATTTAATCAAATCCATAAATGAATCTCACCTATTAACATATGCCAAATCCAAGCCATGCTATATCATTTATAACTGAATTAGACAAAATGCTAATCCCAGAATTTCACCGCTATCTTGCCTACTTCTACATGGCAAGATTTGTTTACACAAACACAGGTCTGAAATCTACAACTAAACAGGGTAATTTAAAGTAGTATTTGCTAAAAATTACTATACTGGAAATCAGATTTATGGGTCAGAGGCTTTTGCTAGGAATATCACAGCAATATATGTGTGTGCATTATTTTTAACTAAGACAACTCAGTTTATTATTTTCCTTACAAAAGTAATAATGAAAAGTACATTTTATAAATTTATAAAATAAAAATATTTTATTTCTATTGCCACTGAAGTCTCTCGCTCACAGCCTACGTTCAAGTAGACTAAGTAATGCCATTATTGTAAATATTTCTGGTTATCAGACACGTTGATAGCATTTATTTGGCATCATTTCTGCCATGTCCTGGGCCTTCCTCTCATTTGCACATCTCAGGACAAAGGCAGCACTGCCTCTGAGGATGGGATGACCTAAAGGGAGCAGAATTCATCTTCACTCACATCACCTTCTGCACTTCCTATACAACTCTCTTCAGATGGGGAGCCACAAACTTATCTCTTCCCATTAATATTTTTGATGCTCTGCATTTCCTCTCAAAACATAGTACTCACGAGAAGAAAGCATGAAAATCAGAAGAGATTATTTTGTGGAATGAATTTTGATCCTGCCATCAGTGAGACAAGTGGATAAGAGAAGGGGGAAAATGATAATTTCTTAAATGTTCTTGATACAAATCAGTGTTCTAATCACCACTGCTGTTCCTTACTCTTATTCAGAGTTATCTGTCCATCATCCACTGCTCCATTCTCCCAGAAAGCTTTAAGATAATGTTTCATTTTACCAGCCAGAGGCAGAGGAATGCAAAGTAGCTCAGTTATCCTGGGCAGATAAAAGCCAGACCCAGCGTGGACCCAGTCACTTGGAGTTCCATTAAAATAAACTTAATTAATTTAAATGTAACACTTTCAGGAGCAGCTTTGTACACAGTTGACCTTGCTCCCTGAAACAATCTTCTGCACCGTCCTGTCTGAATCGCATAAATTGTCTCCTTTGTCACTTCACTGCACTGTGGCTGTGATTTTTCCTTTTCATATCCTGTCCTTATCAGCTGCAAAACTACAAACACATCTCATAAATTACACTGTCTCAATGCTATAATTTTGTACTGTTGTTGTAAGCTGCAGCTTAAAATTACAGCTGAAAATGTATGGAAATCCACAGTTATATACTAAGTATTTAATTTGCCTTCTTAGGAGATAATTTAAATATATTTATATGGCTGAAAATTGTTGTTGGTATAGGAATTATTCAATTTTTTCCTTTATTCTTACTCTCCCCAAATGAAAAACAAACAAATTAAAAAGTATATGTACTTTTAAGTGAAGTAGGAAATTAGAGTTATTCCTTCTAGTTAAAGGGAACAGAAAAGCATTTATAGTTCTTCTTGAAATTAAAAAGAACCATTTGACAAGATACTCTAAATATTCACATCCATCACAGAAGAACATCATATATGGATAAATATTATTAGGAACACCAAACTGTACAAAGCCAGCTTTCTAACACAGGAGACAATTCAACATTTTTGTGCCTTTCATGGTTAAACAAGAAGGAACCCTAACTTGTATATCAGCAGTTATACACCCTCTACCTCCTTCTCTCAAGTGATAATTGCTGCAGTGTTTAAATAAAGAATTGCACATAACTTGTTTGAAATAATTTATATATATATATATATATATATATATATATATGAATACATATATATTCATGCATGATTCTGCATTTTGCATGCAAAATCTGAAATTGCCGATGACTGCTAGCTGAGCAAATTTCAAAGTCACTTCAATTCTGTTTTGAAGCCTATTCCGATTCATAGTTTTGGGACGTTCCAGGCATTACCTGCCTTTCCCACTGCCCACTCCAGTGCCTACAGGATCCCCAGCCAGGACTGAGAGTGCCACAGCCCATTTCCAATCTCACCTCCCAGAGTCCCTCAGAGTTTTCCACTCCCACAGTCCAGGGCTGAAATGGGATTTGTCCCAGAGTTGTTTTTTAATGTAGCTCACAACAAAGCCAGCCCAACCCTGCACGCTGCTGATCCCACAGAACACTGCAGCATCCAGCCTGAATCCCAAAATCTGAATCATGGCTCCTGCCTACAAGAACCTAATGAGTTTTTCATGCATTTATTTGCCTGCAAGTTACCATTTCCTATTATGCAACATTAGGCATGAGTGGTTAATTAGTTTTTCCCATATGCCAGCACATACGTAAATTCCAATTATTAGCAGTGTTAGCTTACACAAATTACCTTTAAATCCAATATTTGCATATCTTCTGGTCTGCACAGCCTCCTCCAGAAAACAGCATTTATGTTGTGGAAGATTTTATTAGTTCTTTGAAGAGATCTGTGTTTCCTGATATTTAACCAAGTATTTAAATTGTCATTTGCACCACCAAGGTCTCCTTCGCTTCAGCTGAAACACTTCACAATTTGAGCCAGGCTCACATATAGTAACTGAAGGGCACAATAATTCTGTTTCAAATGTAACATTATTCCTGCTCAGTGCACCACTAAAACTCATGAACCTGAGAGTGCTGGATGGAACTTCCAGATAAGGCTGAATGGCACTTTCAATTTCATTAAAACAAAACAAAAAAAAGGCAGAGCATTCTCTCACTCAAATCACTGAAATCTCCATTTACTGAACTCCCATTCTTCCCTCCTTTATCAGGAAAATAAGGAACTATATTTGATTAATGACTCCACCAACAGTCACATAAAATCCTCTGGGCACAGAATACACATTTGCCTTCACACCAGTGCCACACTTGGATTTTTTTAGGCAGCTACTTTCCCTATAACCTAGGTAGAAACTCCACAGGTAATTAAGGTAGTTTGCACAATAAAATACTCAACTAGATTATAAGCAAAATACAGAGCCAGGTTCTCAAATGAATATTTACTTTGGAAGGCACAATGGGAAGGGGAAAGTTGTTAAAATATGCTAGCAACTCTCAAAAAGCTAAACAAAAACCAAAGTTCCTACTGACAGCCAAATTATGATCACTGAGATTTTTCATGAAAGGTGCTGAGGGAGGAAAAAAAAAAATAAAAGCTAAATTTCATAAAATAATAAGCAGAACAAATCAAGATAAAACAGATATACATCACTTAGGACTCTGGTATTATTAAGCACTTCAGCTTTGCTTCATGCTGTGTAACTCCCACAGAAACTTCCAAGTCATTTTCTTGTACTGCAGAAAAATGCATTAATTTGTCCCTTTTTATTGTTTTAAAATTTTTTTGGTTGGTTTGGGTTGTTTGTTTTTTTTTTTGCAGGGAGGTGTTTATGGGTGGTTTTTTTGTTTTTGTTGTTGGTTTGGGTGTTTTGGGGTGTTAATTTTGGTTTGAGCTTTTTGGGTTTTTTCAGTTTGTTGGGTTTTTTGGTTTGTTTTGGTTTGGTTTTTGTTATTGCTCTTCTTGTTTTTCTTTACCATCTAAGGAAACCTAAGACTCGGGTATCAAGGAAACATCTGAAAAAAGTTTTCCATGGAAAGAGTTTCAGTATCTGCCATGGATATACAGATGTTTACTCATGCCAAAATGTGAGAATGGCATTCCCTCTGTAACACAAAGGAAGCAATCATCTGAAAAAAGGACCACACAGAAGACAACCTTGTACCCAAGGAAACAGAACAGCACAGTATCTCTTTTTTCACACTAGATCACACAAGCAGTTACAAATGCTAAGGGAAATATGCTAAAAGGACTACTTTCCACTAAAAGAGAAAGGATATGATTTTACAAGCCCAATATTATGTTTTCATTCATAAAATCTGGGAATAGGGCCAGACCTGACTGCATACATTCCATTTGACCTTTCAGGAACATTTATTTCAGTGCAGAACCTCCACACTAATGCCTAACTTTGAATTGCACCACTAATGCCAGTCACAGATATCACGTCCCAGTGAAGCTGGAGTTATTTATAAAATCCTTCAGGGATCATAACCCGTGAAGTATCCATCCCACAGATTACACCAGTGAGCCTGGCTGTCTACTGGAAGTGACAGTGCTGGATGCCAGTGATGCAATTCACTAAATTGTGTTGATTAACAGAGAATCTTGCAATCATGGTGGTGACTGCTCCAAGGAAATAGCTCCACTTTTCGATGACTCTCCAGCTCAACGGTGCCCAAATTTTTCAGCCAAGAAGAACATTAGCTTAGCCTGCTAATACCAGGTGGCTCCACTACAGCAAGATGAAGGCAACCTACTCGTGGATGGCAGCCAGAAATAAAATAAACTGTGATTGCAGAGTTTACAACTCTGCAGTGCCCATGTGAAGAGATTCAATCCAGGATGCCTCATCCTAGCCTAGGCCAGAAGCTTGCAGGGAGCTGTTACTGTCAGAACAACTCCTACACCTCAAACTCACCTTCTCTCCTCCTCAGAGACCCTTTGAGAGCCAGCCCTACCACAGGTAATTTACCTTCTGAGTGTGTGTTACACTGGAGTAGAAGCCACAGAATTGTGCATCAAATCCTTTCCTCGGCCTTAAGTTTTTTTTTAGCAATTTCAAGATGCCACCTCATCTGTGCCATTCTCTTTGCAACACACAGCATTTCCAGCTTGCCAAAGGACAGAATAAATAAACTGGTTTTGTGAGACATTCAATGTTATCATTTCAGCTATACAGGTATTGTGTTATGCAAGAAAGGAGGCTATATATTACATTTAGGATGAAATTTTGGTGTATTCAAAGTATGAGGACTTGGTTGTTGAAGTGACTGGCAGCTCATTAATTAAAAAAATAAAGGAGGATCCTACTATCCTTACTTTTCATTACATATCAGACTGTTTAAAAAACACTTTTCCACAGAGCTGCTCCAGCAGGGCCACCCCCAGGCTGTGTCTGTGCCTGGGATTGCTCTGACCCAGGTGCAGCACCCTGCACGTGGCATTGCTGAATTCATGAGTTTCTCAACGCCCAAGTTATTTGCAGTAACTGAAATAATTCACACAATTAATTATTCGTTTGAGTCATGCTATCTCAGTAGATTCATTAAAAACCTTGGCAAAATAAATTGCAAAAACTACTTAAATATTACATGAATTTCAAAGACAAACTAGATTCTAATTGGATTTTTTTTCAGCCTTTTTATCATGAACCTAATGAAAAACCTGATACTCAAGTCTCATACATTCTCATTCTTCATATTATTGGAAATAACTTTAGTTTTCTTGTTAGGCTCTACTTCCTGGTACCATAGTGAATCCACCACATTTAAGGCACAATTATGACCCCGAGTGCTGCAGATTGAGATAGGATTCATCAGGAGCTTGGCAATTCAGGAGTGTGTCAGACACGAGGGATCTCACAAGAGCAGAGATTCCTGCCTGCCCTTACAGACCAAGACACAGGCTCTAAAACTGCTTTATTGAAACCATCAGTAATTTCCTCTATTGCCTTCAATCGGTAAAAGATTCAACTTCCTATTATATAAGATTGATGATGACTTCATGGTGCTTAAAAGCACCAAAAATTCTCAAATGTGATTTAGCCCCTAGTCTTTTTGAAAGGCAGCTATTTTTTTCCAGCTTCCCATTTCCTTTTTATTACAGACTCACATTATTGCTTTATTAACAACCTTTGGAGAATACTTCTAAATTTGGTGTAGCAGATGACTTGTCCCAATTCTTTCTTCTCCAAGCAGTTTTCATAAACTTTTCTAGAACTACCTTTTCCCATCAACGCAGCGTTTCAAAGACATTTTTCTTTCTGTTGACAGTTTCTGGTGATCATAATTGCCTTTTTGCTAGTTTGTTTTTTAAGTCCAACATACACTGAGGCCCAGCGCATTTAAATGTTTGGAAATAAAGTTAATTATCAAAAAGACAAATAAATGGGAGGGCAAATTTGGAATTTTTTTGATTCCCTTTATAAAATCAAGCTAATGAAGTGTGACAGACTTAGCAGAACTGAACTTTATTCTTAGTCAGAAATAAAACCAGTGACCATAAAGCCAACACCCAATGTGGCCTGTTTATTCTCTTCAGCCAAATTTTCCTGTTTCCCATTTTCCTATTATACCACAAACTCTGAAGTGCAGAGACAATTGGTGAGCAGAATCCCTAAAGCCAAAAGGGATGGGACAGTGCTACGTGACCCAGGATGGGATGATTATTCCAAGAACTTGCACTAAAAGGTTAACTCCTATTTTTCAGACTTTCTCTGTAATCTCTTCTGTTATTTAAATGCCTCATTGCATAGACAACAAAAACCCAGTGGGGAAAAAAAAAAAAAAGAATTTCCATAGCAACTATTCCAAGGAACACAGTTCAGTCATTTGTACCATAAAATTTTATGGACTTTGACCAAGGCTTTTCTTTAAAAAGCCTTTTTTTTAAATCTGGCTTTATCTATATTCAAGTGGAAATATTAATATTGGGCATGAAGAATTTCATAGGAACTTATTTTTTAAAACTAAACTTCACCAGATGAATGATCCCTAGAGGAACTGTGATTCTAAAGACATTACAAGCAAGAATTTGTTTTAATATGTGAAACATCTACAGTGACATCACATAAAAATAGAATTTATACAGATTTTTAAATCAAAAAATAAATTTCCAGAGCAAAAAGATACAGAAGTAAAGAATAATTGAGTGCAATGGGTTTTTTTTTTTAATTTCTTTTTCCATTTAGATTTTTTTAAGCTTTGGAGGAGATTAATTTTGTAAAATCTTTGGGGATTTGCACACTTTGCTCTCTCTCATGACAAGATATTACTATGAGTGTACTGTGTCGGGTATAATCATTCTTTTGGATGAACAAGTACAAACTATTGGCTCCAAACATCTCAGAAGAGATTTTGAGTCTACTGTGCAAATCTTTACTATAATCCTAGTCTCAAAATATGGGATACTTAGAGCTGACAAGATGCATGATGTTCCAGAATAAGCTCATTTAAGTGAGATTATTTACTGAAGATACACCTGGTTATATTCTTGCCTATTACAAAATATATTGGTACTGGTTAAAGGGGGATAGCCCTTCTCAGAAGAAAATTCCTATCCAACAGTGCAAAATCTCATTGCCTCTTCCTACTAGGGAACTCCCCTGATACAGGAAACAAGGCACATTCCCAGAATAATTTTACTTACACAAGAAAATTCAAGCTAAATTGGTAAACCAGGCTGGAGATCAGAACCAGAAGAATGCAGACACTTCACAAGCCATTTTTTGTTTGCCTGTTTTTACATGACCTACTTGTCCTCCTGTTGAAGCCACCAGATTCGTGTCAAAAATCTGAATATTCCTCGGTAAATTCATTCTTTGCTGCAATACTGAACTTTGCTGAAGCAGCCCACAGTAGAGTATTTATCAGTTTTTATTCCAGTATTTATCAGTATTTTTATCTGCTATCAACAGAGCTTCAAATTAGCCCCAGTAGGAGCAGAATGCCATGTGAAATAGTGGCTGGAAAGAGAACAGACACTACCTTAAGGTCATTTTCTCATTATTCTGTAGGACTTCAGATGACAGAGCTGAAAAAATAATAATTAAGGATATGTAAACAATGCGACTGCAGCTACCTCCAAGTTCATAACAGCCAGTCTAAGAAATTCCTGGGTTTAAGGCACTAAAGGTTATTGATGGAGGAGGTTTTTTATTAAATTCATTAATAGATAATGGCACTCAAATGCAGAGACATCAAAGCAGCCAATGTTTCAGCAACATCTGAGAAATAGTTAATGGTAAAAGGGAAGTCTTCGATCAAATCCAAGACAAAGAGTGTTTTTATAACTGAATGGCCACAGAAGCTGTTAAGTGATTAAAAGCACACAGAAAAGTGTGTTTACAGGTGCAGAAATAATCTTCCCAGGTACTGCTGGGACAGACAGGTGACAAAGATCTCAACCTTTGATTTAGGTCAGCTCATCCTTATGGAAGCTTTCCCATTTAAAGGGGATGTGTTAAACACGACTGAAAATTCATGCAAGCTTCAAGTGCAAAGTTGTGGTGGAAGTGGGAGAATGGGAGTGCAATATGTTTATCTAAGATGGATCACAAAGTCACAGAAAAATCAAAATTACTGATTGAAAGGAGTACAGAGGCTTTTCAAAAAGCAGAGAGAAAATCAAGGCACTAAGAAGAGGATTTTCCTCTGCTCCTTTAACCACTGACTTAAAAATTAAAATAAAATATCACAGAACCAGGAAAACCAAATATATCCCAATTTATTAAAGTCAAAAGGCCTTCACCTGTAAATTATTCACACTGAAAGGTCTATAAATAATGGCAACATAAAGAAAAAAAAGGGAAATTAGAATGTGAAAAGCCTAAACAGAGAAGGCACAACTTAGGTTCTCTTTAATCATACCAACCTCTCAAAAATTATCAATGAGAGGAAGGTATTAATGCCCATCAAAATTAAACAAAATCCTACTCACTAGAACTTCCAAATCCTCCAAATACCTGGAACAGCAGCAGCACCACTGAGGTCTCCACTAAAACCAAACCTCAAAGCAAGAAAGGCCAAAAAGCTCATTTGATTATGCAAAACATCCAGTTTTAATCAAGCAGTCAGTTGATTACTCTAGAGAGAGGGGTCACTTAAAAATAACACAAAATAGAAATAAACATTGATTCCTAAAAGGAGTGGGGAGGAAAGGCAGGACCAAAGAAAAATCTGCCCAAAAACTGATTTAAAAATGTGCTTTTCTCCAGCTTCCCAGAAAGTTTCCAAAATTTCACCAGGGGCAACTGAAATATGGCTGGTTCTGTCATTTTTACTCAGACATCTACACACAAAAAACAAAAATCTGCCCATGGGCGAGTGGCAGCTGCAACAGCATTTGCTCTACCTTCCTCATTTTTGCACAACACAGCTCTGGAGTGAAACATGGCTTCACATTCCTGAGACATTTCAAAATAATATAAATTTAAATATATATATATATATATATATAATATAAACATCATTTCAATAATATTGAACTATTCCATAATCTTGAATACTGTAATATTCAATAATATTGGATATTCAATAATAATATAAATTTCACATTTCAAAATAATATAAAATAACAAGATATTTAAGATCATCTTGGTAACTTACTTCTGTTAGTAAGTTACCAATATGATCTTCAATTGAGCCTCAAAAATTAGAATCAGTGAGACAAGATGTGTCCCTCAGTGTCCTTGACACCTGTTCTATCAGATGAATTATTAAACCTGCCCAGATCTCTTCCATTGCAGCAAATTAACCAGATCCTGTTAATTTGAAGAAGAAATCACATCAGAGATCAGCACCAGTGTTTGTTCTCTTACAGCACTTAGGGGTTTTAATCTCATCAGGTTTAGAACTTCTGATCAATACAATGAACTTCAGCTCACCAACATGAAAATTAATGAGCAAAACTGATTTAAATTGCAAGGTTCATCAATTCATAATGAAGCTGAAGATAAAACCTCTTCATGGTTTCCTTTTTGCAAGCTTCTGAAAATTTTACCCAAGAACACTTCAAAATCGTATTTTATTGTTTGGTTGGTTTTTTTTAATAAGTAATAGATTAAATTTTAAGCCAATCCTCAGTATATTTATTACAGAGAGAGGCAGGGTAAAAATGCCCTTCATTCTCTGCAGGAGCTCTCGAGGTCAGAACTCCATCTGCATTTTTCAGTGCTATGCATATACCCTAAATCACAGTTGGATTTATGTTCCAGCTTTGGGATTTATATAACATCTATGTCATGCTTAATTCCACACCTTCATTCAAGGTTCAGGCTCTAAATGGTATTTGAAAATACTGGAAAGTTTTGTTTCTTTTATTCATTTGAGCATTTAAAGAAAAAAAAATTCAGTAGAATAACCATAAATCTCCCCTTCTAAAACTGAAAGGATATGATAATATACATACACACCCAAGAAATAAATGAAATCATTTACAGCTACAGATAACATTTGTTACACAGATTTAAACAGTAAGAAAAATAATGCATTCATCCTGCATATATATGGTCTTAAAATAAGAACTATTTAAATGTCAAATTTCTGTATGTTAATTAAAATTTCCACCCAAAAGTTAAGCCAAAAAAAAAAAATCAAGTCTATCAAGTGATATTATCCAGCACTCTTTAAATGCAAATTATTCTAAAAAAATTAAAAATTAGGCAAAGGAATTTAAACAGCTCATAAGCAGGCAGACAAGGGGAAGACCACAAAGGAAATGTAGACTATAAAAACATTATGTCAGTTTATCAAGTATTGACTTGTAATGTTAATTTTAATGTATTTTCCATAGATATGATGCTTACAATAAATTGTTTTTACAGTGATAGATGAAAACTAAGGTTTCAACGTGAATATTGGGGCCCTTTTATTCCCCTTTTATTGGGAATGTAAATGACAGATTGTATTTAAATGTAAATCAACTAGTTTTAGAGGTCACTGATCAAGAAGAATGATTTGCCTTTAGAAAAGTAACTGATGAGGAGGAAAATGGAACTAACTTCAATTTATTTTTTTTCTAATCCCAATTCTTTAATATGAATGAGAAGTACAACAAGGAAACCACAAAAATTGAGATACAGGATGCCTTTCCTATGGTGATCTGCATTTAGAAACTCTTGAAAAAATTTTGGAAAGATCATTTGTGACTACAACAGACACACTTTCGACAACATTGTTAAAGGGGTAAGAATCCTGCATTGTCAAAAAAATAAGCCATAAAACCTGATAGGCCTTTTCCCACTCTAATTGCTTCAATTTAGGGCCTTGTGGATCACATGTTACCCCACAGCAAAACAGAGCAAGAAGTGTTTAAGTCACAGCTCCACTGCCTAAAACATCAGCAAAAAAATCCCAGAGAAGTGCTGATGGCCTTTCAGATTTCAGCTGTGGCTGCCAGCGGCGTGTGCTTGTGTTACACAGATTTGCATGTGGCATTCCTGTGCTCTTTTACACTACCTAATAATTAAAAATAAAAGCACAGAGCTATCTGTCACTCCCCTTTCCATCCAAATGGGCTATCGTGTTCCATATCAAATATAGAACAAATAGTCTGTATTCGGAAGAATATTACTAATCTAAACAAAGTGAAATTAAAAAGTTTTATCCACTGTGTGTTATCTGGAAATTTATGGTGAGAAAGAAAGATACAGCGAAATAATAATGATGCTATAACCACTCAGTGATAGGGCAAGACTTCTTTATTATTCTTAACTATCTAAGAGTATCTCTATTAAATGCAGCTTCGAGATTTTCAAGGAAAAGAATTATGTTTACAATTTATTTCTGTTCTGTCCAAACATTATTCAACAGTCTAGGCTAGTGTCTATAGTTATTTTCAACCTTTATCTTTCTCCCAAAAAAAAAAAAAGAAAAAATACTTTACGACACTAAAATGTAGCTCTAAAGCAGTCACTTGAAGCCATTCTGGATTTAAACAAGTTTAAATGTAACAGAACTTCTTAAGGAAGTTCTGCAAGACAAAGCTGAGACAGAGGTGAGAAATATATTCCAACTGGGCGGCTCAACATCTTTCCCATGTATAATGCCTCCAGAGGAAAGGTGGGATAAAATACCTCCCTGCTGGCCTTTACTTTCAGTCCTTGTAAATTTGAGTTTGGCTCCTTGGGGTGACATTTGTGCTTTGCCTCCTGTGGATTGTGGTTGATTTGAACAGCAATCACAAAAATCACAGAATTATTTAGGTTGGAAAAGACCTCCACAATCATGGAGTCCAACCTGTGCCCAGTCCCCAGCAAAGCACTGAGTGCCACATCCAGGTCTTCCTTGCACTCCTCCAGGGATGGGGATGCCAACACCTCCCTGGGTAGCCCTTTCCAATGCTTAACGACTTTTCCATGAGGGAATTGTTCCTGATGTCCAATCTAAACCTCCCCTGGCACAGCCAGAGGCCGTTCCCTCTCCTCCTGTCCCTGTTCCCTGGGAGCAGAGCCCGACCCCCCCCCGGCTGTCCCCTCCTGTCAGGAGTTGTGCAGAGCCACAAGGTCCCCCCTGAGCCTCCTTTTCTCCAGGCTGAGCCCCTTTCCAGCTCCCTCAGCTGCTCCAGACCCTTCCCCAGCTCCGTTCCCTTCCCTGGACAGCTCGAGCCCCTCAATGTCTCTCCTGTCATGAGGGACACAGAACTGGACACAGCACTCAAGGTGTGGCCTCACCAATGCCCAGCACAGGAGGACAATCCCTGCCCTGGTCACTGCTGTTTCAGACAGCAAGGAGGGGACAGATTTTGACAGGAGCAATTCAGTGAATTCCTAAAGCAGAACATGGGGGAAGGAGAAAAGGACCGATCAATCCAACTTCCAATAGTAAGAGATTCAACAACTCCAAGGGCTGAAGCAGAAAAATCCCTCTGACCTAAAATGGTGGGGCTGGGGACGACGTCCTCCAGGCTGCTTTGTCAGTAGATTCAGTTAGGGGGGAAGTCATTTTTTGGGATCTGAAAACTGAGTTGGACTTGAGGGACAAATGTGTCAGCACAGGCAGGTCCCTGCCAGGTAACAATTGACACAGACTCCGTGTCTTACAGAAGGCTGATGATTGCTTTATTAACAAACCCATACTTTTATAGACAGTTACGATGCAGCGGGACATAACTGGTCCTCCAATCAAAACACCATCACCATTGGCTAATTAAGAAACAAATCTCCATAACACATTCTGCATGTTCACAATACCAACTTAAGAATTGTTTCTCATTCTTATCTCTGATCTTCTCACAGCCTTTCCCAGAATGATGCCTGGGAAAGTTGTCTGTTTCTCTCTGTGGCCAGAGAGCTGCTGCCACACAAATGTGGTTGGAAATGTAACCTCTGCCTCAAGGAAAAATCCTCCAACCAACTTTCAGCCTAAGCACCTTCGCTTCCCAGGATAGGGATTGTCAACTCAGCACCTCTTACTAAACAAAGAGGCACATATGATTTCTCCAAACCCCCATTTTCCTTATCTCCTAGTTTGAAAAAACATCTCAAAACTACATTTCTACACTGTAGAAATGGCAAATCCCTCCATATTTTCCAAATGCGTGGTGGAAAAGAGGATGGATTTCTGGAGCAGGTTGCACTTCAGAGCATCTGAATCCAGCACCCCTCAACCATGTGCCACAGTAACATAAACCACGTGCCCAATATCCCATTTCTGAAACTCTGGAATGATACAGGAATAATCAGAACTAAAAGAGTGATAATTATTTTTTTTCTTAATATATGAAAGTCACTGTGCCTCTAAAAACTTCATATTCTACAGAACTGCCAATCTTTTCAATAAACAGACCAAAAGAGGAAAGAGAAATCTGTCAGTGGAGAAATCAGTTAAAGAGCCTGACAAAAAAAAACAAGGCTTTTCATTTTAATATTGATAATTACAGAAATTAAATGATGCTGGCAATAGTATGATGATAATTATACATACAAGATAAAAAGGGGTGGATTAAGCAAATTATTTAGAAAAGCTGTCTCATGAAAATACATACTTTAAATTTTTATATTTTTTTAGACAGGAAATGGTGATATCACCTAAAAAAAGATCATGTGATTATCATCCATTTCTCTTTGAAAACAGAATTTGTGACATCACTTACAGAGTTCTGATCTACCTTCTCCAAGAGCATCACCTTCATATCCCTAGTCAAATAACAAAATTTAACACAACTAGGTTTGGCTATAGCCCAAAATTTAATCCAAATAAATGAAAAACAAAAATCACATTGCAAGCCATTTCTTTTTCTTAAAGCAGAACCAGCTGGATGTGCTGCTCAGAAATGTAATTAGTGCTGTAACTGAAATTATTTTCTTTTATTCTAGTTGATAGTCCAAGTTCACTCCACACTGGCAACTCAGCAAGAACCTGTCCAGCACAGCCTGTCACTGCTGCCACAGGAACATCACGGTGAAAAACTGCCTGGTCATCTTGTCCCACATTTCATCCCAACCCAGAACTTTTGCCACATGAAAAGATGCTCTGAGGGCTGGAGCCCCTCTGCTCGGGAGAGAGGCTGAGAGCTAGGAACGTTCCCCTGGAGAAAGGAAGGCTCCAGGGAGACTTCAGAGCTCCTTCCAGTGCCTGAAGGGGCTCCGAGAGAGCTGGAGAGGGACTGGGGACAAGGCATGGAGGGACAGGACACAGGGAATGGCTTCAAAGTGGAAGAGTGAAGGTTTAGATTACATTTTAGGAACAAATTTCTAAATGGGTCATGAGGCATTGGACCAGAGAGCACAGAGAAGCTGTGGCTGCCCCTGGATCCCTGGCAGTGTCCAAGGCCAGGCTGGATGGGGCTTGGAGCAACCTGAGCTAGTGGAAGGTGTCCCTGCACATAGCAGGGGGTGGAACTGGATGTTCTGCAAGGTCCTTTCCTACCCAAACCATTCCATGATTCCATGACCCATCAACATTTCTTCATGCACTGCAGTGCTGGGCTACTCGAACATCTCCATTTCCTGCATCTTAGAGATGCTCAAAAAACCAGTGCTTTGCTGTATGGTAGATGTGGGAGGGCTTCTGCTCCTGCCCCACTTCCCAGGTGCAGCCTGAACATCCCTTTCACCCTCGAGGAACCCCAAAAAGCTGCATCTCCCAAGCTGCTCCCATTGCTCACTTCAAGGACAACAGCACGTGAACCATGAACGGTGTCTGAACGGCAGCAGCGAAACACGGGGACTAAACAGGTGAACTGCAAACTGCAGCTTCTGGCTTCTTATTTTATTCTGGTGTGAACAAATCTGCAAACTGCTATTAGCCTCAGTCAGAACTGAACTGGTGGAGGAAGAGCTGGGAGGAAATTTCAGGTGCCACTGAGCTGGAACTTATCTAATGAACTTGCTGGTTTGAATTCCTGGCTACATTAAGTGCTATTACTCTAAAGGCTTAGAGGCATCTATTGTAACAACAAAGAGAAGGGGGGGAAAAAACACCTTTTTTAAAAACTTCCAAATTAAAAAAATTTAATACATCTGATGCAATTATTTCTTGTATAGAATAACAGGCCCAGGCTTTTCCTTTGTCAACCCCACACTTCAAATTCACCATAAATTTGTCATTAAATCCATGGTTGGGCTCAGTGATCTCACAGATCTTTACCAACCTCCACAGTTCTGTAATTCCATTAAGGAAATCAAGAAATCACTGTCTCTAGAACTGTCTTTTTATTCCAGCTTTGCCTTTGCAGGTCCCAGATGAGATTTCTCAATCATTTAAGATTTCATGCCACATAAAGTTTGCTGTACAAAAAGGAAATTCAGCATTTAGGCAAATCAGCAGTTCTTTTCAACCCAGTAATTATTTCTTTTATAAAGAGAGACGTTTACAACTATGTTATGCAAATTGTCTCTCTAGTTTTTTGGTCATTTTCTTATCTTTTTTAAATCATAAGCGTACTGTTGACTTTTAAAGTGTTTGAGAAAAGTTTTAATAGCACAACGGCACCATGGAAGAGCCTGACTATACTTTTATTGCCCTATAAATGGAAAACTAACTCTTTTAAATTTGCTAATTCATATAATTATTCTAAAATATGATAATTTCTTAAAACACAAATTTTGACTACAGAGGCATTTCCAGTCCTGTTTAACATCTGAATTCTTCTACCTTTGTTTAATCTCTGCAATGAGTCTAAGTTCCCATCACAGAAATATGTTCTGCTTGAAATCTTCCCTGAAATTATACCTAGGGCATCCCAGACTAAGGGAGGGGAGGGTTTAATATCAAATGTTAATGTAATATGTTCCACCTCATGATCTTCTGTGCCAACTTCCATGTATAACCTCGAGTTTCTTCAAAAGCATGCATGAGGGCAGAAATTAATAGACTTAATGATGATTGATATTTTTGTCCAGCTTTTGATTTACACTGAATGCAGCAATAAACAACTGAAGTAAAACACTGAAATTATCAATTACTGTTTACATACATCTCCATTCAAACTGTGATTTTATTGTGACTTCAGCCTTAATCCATGCAGAAAGAATGTTTAGCCTTGCAGGTAGCTTGTAGAAAACTCTTCAGTAAATTTTCACTTGTTCCAAAGTATCAATATAGAGCTTATTCATCCAATATTTGCCCCCACCAAAATCAACAGAACTACGTTCACTGCTACAAAAAACTAGAAGTGAGATGCAAGAATATCTGATATCAAAGAATATCAAATGTGGAACAACTGCCAAAGACTTACATCAACATTCAGGTGACCAAAACAACCACTCCAAGTAATGTTTTACTGCTTTACCTTTCTTTCACCAGGACTAACAAGCACTGACCAAATCAAATGCTTTAACTACCTGCTACGAGCACAAAGATCTTCCTGACACAATCCATTACCCACATGCCTGCAGAAAATCGACTTAAATGTTGCTAAGATTCCTCAGAAGCAAGATTTTCAGCCTGTTCAGGCTGGCTGTCCATTACTTGAAACAAAATATTTTCCCAAGCATCTTCTATTTTCTACAGAATAAAGGATTAAAAACAAAGAAGAAAAAGGAAAAAAACAGGTAACGTAATGGAAATTGCAACCACCACAAGAATAGAGAGAGCATTAAAAATAGTTCAGCCACAAAATCTGATTATTTGGTAAACTGGGATCATTCATGAAAACCGATGCAATATTAAAAAAATCAGAAGTAAAACAAAAAAGAAAGAACAAAACTAACTACTTCTAAAGGGAGTGGGAAGAGTGTAGAAAGGAGCGGCTAAAAGGTTTTAAAGGTCCTATGGAAAGCAACAGAACTGCCATGGTGCATTCAGTCTGGATGCTCAGGTTTTAGAGGTTTTACCAAGAAACAAGAGGTACAGAAGGAAGTCATGTGGCCTCTAAACTTTCAATCTAAAGAATCACACTTCCAGTCAAAAATGAAATTATTATCCCTCTGTCCCGTTACACAGGTATTATTTTTGGATTTCTTCTTATGTTGTGCAATCCAACTTACACTTAAATCTTCCAGGATATTGCTCTTGTGACATTCTGACTCATCCCTCTACCTAGAGCTATGCTTCCCCCCTCCTCTTCTTGATGTTATCATCCTGCACCTCACTGTCTGCACTCTCTGTTAACAGCAATCTTATTCCACCACATGCACTCAGAAAACTACTACAAAGGTACTTCAGCTTTTTGTAAAGTCAGTGCTTTCTCAAACTTCTCCCAAGAACTAAATCACCTCTCTGCATCACTCTGCTCACCTTCCCTTTTAAAGCTTTCAAAACTTCACTCAGACACCCACTGGGCTGCAGTTTAATGAGCCTTCCCTGCTGCAGCACTGATGGTTTCAGCAGCATCCACCTGTTCCTCACCACTTCTTCCCATCCACATGCTCTGCTCCCAGTTCTGCTCATACAAGGACTTGTTCAGGTGCAGAACGAACCGAGTGAAACCAAGAAGAAAAAAAAAAAAAAAAAACACTCCAGGTTTGTAGTAAGTATTTCTAAAATGAAAGTTCATTTAACGCACATCAGCTGTGCACAAATGACAGAGCAGAGCTCAGGAGCTGGCACAGAATGACAATCCTCAACTGCAGCTGCTTGACTTAGCCCTGGAGCTCAGGAATTACTGAAAATAAGCTTTCTGCAACAGGACATTGAGTTCAGCTCCAAACACCCCATAAAGCAGCTGACCAAACTATTAAACAGGTAACACTGCACCCTCTCAAAGGCTGGCCTTGACTCCTGCAAGGAAACTCTTCCCAAGGTCTGTTCCCTCATTGCTTCCTCTCAGCCTCCTCCCAGGGCTTGGCTTGGCTGCACCAAGGAAGGAAACTCAGCTCTGGTTGGGATTGGGATGGGTTGGTATCACAAAGCCTGACTTTGGCGACCAATTCTAACTCTGTGTTTGCACTGCATCTGCAAAAATCCAGCTTTCACTTGGAGCAGAGAGACTGAGTGTGGTTTTGCCAGGTATTTACACTGCACTTGGCACAAACAGAATGGGAACGCTGCCCAAGACTCAGAACCAAAGGTACTGTAGTAAGTGACACCCCAGCCTCCCCTTCTCTCAATGACTCATAAAAACCATTACAGAAACCATCACTACCCACAAAAAACCAACAAGGTAAAGTTCTCTTGCTCCCCCTTCCCCTTCTCTTTTTCTTGAAACAGAAATCCAATCTGGAAGTGCTGATATAATGTTCATGAAACCACAGGCTGGTCTGGGTTGGAAAGAACCCTAAAGATCATTCAGCTCCCTCACCATGGGCAGGGACACCTTCCACTGTCCCAGGGTGCTCCATGCCCCATCCAGCCTGGCCTTGGGCACTTCCAGGGATCCAGGGGCAGCCACAGCTTCTCTGAGCACCCTGTTCCAGGGCCTCACTGTGCCTCACCACTCTCACAGGGAACAATTCCTTCCCAATATCCCATCCATCCCTGCCCTCTAGCACTGGGAAGCCATTCTCTGTGTCCTGTCCCTCCATCCCTTGTCCCCAGTCCCTTTCCAGCTCTTCTGGATTCCCTTTAGGCCCTGGAAGGGGCTCTGAGCTCTCCCTGGAGCTTTCCTTTTCTCCAGGAGAATATTCCCAGCTCTCAGTCTGTCTCCAGAGCAGAGGGGCTCCAGCCTTGGAGCATTTTCTCATATGGCAAAAGTCCTGGGATGAGATGAAACACAGGAATAGAAACCAGGGAGCTCCTGCACCACAACAGAGAGAACCCTGATCTGACATTCCCTTCTCTCTGAACCACAGTGTCTGGAAGTGCAATTTTTGCAAAGCACCTGTTTTCCAGAGCAGGTGGAAAGGCTGTTTGGAGAGCATTTTTCTGCAAATGGAATTTGATTAGTACACGAACATTCCATGTAGTGTTCTTATAATGAGTAAATTAGTAGGTGATATAAACCTCTGGAAAAGCAAAGACTGTAATGAAAACCTTATTATCCTTTTTACAGTAAGGCTGAACAGAAACTGATGCGATGTTTAAATTTTATTCCCACCCCCAGGCAAACCTGCATAAACTCAATGAGCAGTGTGATTTCATTAAATATACGTATCATGAACAATTTTCTTGTCCTTTGAAAACAACTGATTTGAAGGAAGACTGAGGCATTATGACTGACATCTGGGTTCTACAACCTTTTCAATCTGCACAGGATTTCCTGTTACTGACTGAAGGTGAAAGAATCACAAGCGCAGAGAAAGGAGAGGAAAAACAGTCTTAATAAGCTGGGAGCACATGAATTTTAAACAGCTGAGAGAAACGCAGGGACTTTGTGGAGTTGGTGGGAAGTCTGCTATGCTGAGAAAGCTGTTCAAACATCCCCTCTGCTGAGCCTGGAAGAGGATGCTCAGGACACCCATGGACTTCAAAGAAATCCGGAGCTGTCATGGATTAGAAACTGCCCTGACCCTACCCATTTGTACCCAAAGAAGGACAGCACTTGTCTTGGGAAAGCACTCTAGGAAATGGTAGAGAGAAAATATTTGGTTTTCCAGATACAAATCTCTGCTCTTGGGAAGGAGGGAGCAGCGGGATATGAGACAATACACAGAAGTTACCCAGCTTACTTGGTTTTGTCCTTACTCCACAGAGGAAAGAAACCTGGCTGACCTCTAAAACTTAGTAAAAAATAAGCATTTAAATGTGGAATTTTTCTGTATCTCTTACATAAAGAGGTCTGAAGAACAGTGCTTGATCCTTCAAATATCCGTCACTCTACAAGTGTACCTTTTGAACCAAGGGACACCTATAAACACACATGGTTACAGGCTACACAGGACCAGTGAGAGAGAGACTGTGTCGGGTGTTTCACTGAGAATCCTCAAAATTCATTCCTCTGAAAAGCAGCAGCCAGATCCGTATGGGCAGATGACATAAATCTGAGATGCTCGTGGTTCTGCACTGCCACATCCTCTAAGTGGCCGTTTCAAAATTATTATGGAAATTTTAAAGATTACCTGTTCTGAAAATAGCAAAATAAAATTCAAACTTATTACATGAGGTTCAGTTCAGGGCATTTTAAAGAGTTTAAAGTATTTTTTCACTGGTGCTATGGTGTTACTCTCATAAGGAAACTGATTTCACCATTAATGGATCTGAGAAGAATCTGAAGTAGCAATACAGAAGGGAACAGTACCAACTCAGAAAAAAAATATATAGAGAGAGATATTTAACAGAAAATCCAAGACAAAATGGTACAGTAACTGCAGAGTTGTATTTTGAATTGTTTGCAACCTGTTCAAGCATTTACCATCACTCTGTGCTCTGACCACAGAGGAAACCAACATATCTAATCTGGTTTTCAGTCTTCAAAACACCTCTCCAGTCTGACTCTTACTAGAACTGAAAATCCCCCAAGTAAAGGAGAAAGACAGAAAATGCATTTTCTTCTTTTCCAACACTAAAACAAGCAGTAACTTCTTGAATAAATACATAAAAACCTGCATTCTGATGGGATTAATTAACAAGTGATTAGTGTTTGCAGGCTAAAGGAAATGTGAGAAGTAAAGAGGTGACAATGGAATGCCAGTCCTTCAAAAAAAGTAATTTTCCTAACATCAAATTAATTTTTCCACAGAGGAACTTTTCATATACAGTTTTCATCTTGATAGTGAATCTTTGATCAATGTCTCTGAAAAAATAACCTCTGTGAAGATTAAGAAAACAAAGGAACCCAGATAAACTCAAAAGAGGCAATGAAACTTTCAGGCTACCAGGTAAATCAATTATTACAGGCACCTTGGTGGCATACAAAGAGTTTCCGCATAGGGTTATGATGGAAAATGATAGGGTTTAAAAACAAAAAAACAAAAACACAAAAACACACAAAAAAAAAAAAAAAGAAAAGAAAAAGAAAAGAGAAAAAAGGTGAAACTGGCCCCTTTTCAAACAAAGTAATATATTAAGTAGTGATACAAATTGGCAAAAAGCAGCCAGTGTCAATCCAGGATCTAATCACTGCTCTCTGTGCTATGAAACCTGACCCCTGAGGCAGCTGCTGCATCTGAGACAGGGCAACAAGGGTGAGACCCAACACGACTGCATGGAGAGCTAGAAAGAAATTCAATTTCTTGAGTGACATGATATTACTCATTGTATCCGTTTCCTCTAAAACACCTTTAGCCAACACTTCAGTCTCAGCTGTCTTTTCTGGAAGCTTCCCTGTGAACACCCTTCAGAGGCTGTTTCGCAACAAGGATGCTTAGACTCTCCCTGTTTTTTTCCTCTGGGCCTCATCCTCTTTGCCTTTTACCTTTCCAACCTCCTTTTTCTACTGGCTGCCAACTCTCTGCAACACTTCTTGCTTCCAGAGCACTTGAAAAAGATTCAAAATTGCTTTTCACGTCTTGAGCATTTTTGCAGAATTATTTTTGGCCTCCTGTGTAACGTTTTGGGCTTTGAATACTTGCATATTATGATACTTTTTAAAAAAACTTCTCTTATCTAAAAGTAGCTTTTGCTGCTATCCTGAGTCCTCATTGCCTTTCCCTCATTTTCTTTTTTAATTAATATTATTTATTTTCCTTACTTCCTTGAAATGGTTGGACTCTATGATTTCCCAGGTCTCTTCCAACCTAAATGATTCTATGATTCTGTGAAGTTTCTCAAGAACAAAATCCCAAAGTGCTCTTTTTAATTGCCTTTTAATCATATCTCCCTGTATGTGTAGTTCTCTTTGGAGATTAAACACTACCATGGTGAATTTGCCTTTTTCCCCCACCTCCTACAAGGCTTTGAACCAAAATTTCTGTGATCACCATTTCAGATGTTTTCAACAGCAGTTTTAGTCCCAAACTCATTCAAAACCAAGTTTTCCTCTCCTGTGATCCCTGACATCAAATGTCAGTGAAGTTGTCTTCAGACAAATTCTGCCTCGTGCTCTCTGAGCTTTTCCTACTTCACTGCAGAACTTCAGTCCATGCAATATAATTATACAGCCTGTTAAAAGGATTGCCTCCTTTATTTAATTGGATTCTGAGCTCTCTGGAAAGTAAAGCACAACCTCATCTTCCCTCTGTAACTTGTACAGTATCAACAGTCCCCAGAAAGAATTCCTGCCACCACTTTGGGAAAAAAAGGGAGGTGAACAGTAAAGTGACTATTTCTAATTAATAATATAAATAAATAAATAATGCAGAACACTCCATCATAAATCTCCCTGCTCAGATTTCAGATATTATCAAGCTCAGTGACCAGGGGCAAAAATGGCTAATAAAAATGCATTTTTCACCAGTGCATAAAACGAAGAACAGTGTGGGAATAACATGGGGAAAAGTAACTCTACTTTACATGTAAAATGGTTGGTTTGAAGGTAGCAGCTCATCCCAGAGCAATCTGAAAAAGTAAAGTTTTGCACAGCTGTGTTCAGGAAAAAAATGCAAAATACTTGTATGTCACTATCTATTATACACCTACATTCTTAGTGCCTCATGTCCTTCCACCTCCACAAAGGTCTGGCAGAACCAGAAATGGGATCTACAGAGTCTCCCTGACAGGAGACATGGAATGCTTTCCATATGAAGAGAGTCTAAACAAACCTGATTATTCAATTTTTAAATAAATCACAGAGAAGAAATATGATTAAACCACACCCCATCCCTGGAAGTGACCAAGATCAGGTTGGATGGGGCTTGAAGAAACCTGGGGCAGTGGAAGGTGTCCCTGCCCATGGCAGGGGGTGGGGACTGGGTGATCTTTAAGGTCCATTCCAACCCAAACCATTCCATGATTCTGCGTGAAGACAGATGGCACAGAGCAGAACAGAACTCACAACAGCTCCTGTGACACAAGAACTTAAATGCAACTCAAATTCTTCGCCCATCAGACTTCAAACCATCAAACAGGCAACATTTGTCCCCTCAGATTCATGGAACCAATTGCAGCAGGATGTTTCAGAAGTGAAGGGAACATGAATGAGGGAATCTATGCAACATAACACTTCTGTCCCTAATCAAAAACTCTGGTCCAGTTGCTGCCCTGAGACTCAGGGAGTCCATGTTCTTAGGGGCTGGATGGAATATCCAGGGATCAATCAAACCACACATATCCTCTTGTTTCCAAGCCCCGCCACAGAAAGGACTGATTTTATTACTCACTTTCCCTGTGATCAGCATGTTTAGTATTTTCTGAGTTGCAGAAATCTTTGTACAACACATGCTTGGACCTGGGCAGAGGTTGGCATTCCAGACATGTCATCAGACCAGCCCACAATTCTGCTAAAATCCTACATTTGTTCTAACACATAAAAGGCAAGGAACTCCATCAAACTTGCAGTGTTCAGTTCACTTTCAAACTTTCTAGGCATCCACATGTTTGTGTTTAGGTACCAAAGCTCCTGAAATAGAGTCAATGGAGGCACTTCCAAAAATTCTTCAAAACATCTCAGGCAGATATTCCCAGCCATATTAAAGTTCCAATGAATTCAATTCATCCAAGTATTTGCTGATTTACAAATGTATAAGACAGCACTTCCCAAGTCTAATTAAAACCTTCCTCACACATCTGTTAAAAGCAAAAATAAACTTAAAAAAAAAAAAAAACAAACAAAAAAAACCCCACAAAAACCAAACAACCCCAAAAAGCAGCAATAATAAACTACATGCTCCACTTCACAAAGCTGGATTTCATTCACAAATTGATCAGGTTTTATTCTCCACACAAGATGACTCACTGCATGTTCACTCCCTTCAATCTTCAAACATTTTGTTAATATATGCAGGAAACAAAGCTCCAATCCTTTACTTATGAAAAGGGAGGTTTTTCTATAAAGCCAGAGCTTGCAAAGATGCAAGAATTTGCCTATTAAAGAATATTTAGTGTATAGTGAAATATTTAAGTAACGGAGACATTCTTTCAGTGGGATTTATCCATATCTCACATAATAAAAGAGAAATAATGATAATAATGAGGAATTATTCTACATGAAAGACAAATAATCAGGTAAATTTGGCCTGAAGCTAGAGGAAAATATCAGCCTAATATTGGCAGGGATTGCCTAAGATTACAATTTTCTTTACCTAAGAAATGAACAGAAAGGCACAAAGCCCCAAAAGCTTATTTTCAGTCAGAATTTTATGATGATACACTTCTCTTGGTGAAAATGTAATGGAGAAGGCGAGAACGCTGAAAACAGTAAAAACCAGAATTTACTCTCGCTCTTTCATCAGCCTGTTTTTATGGTATTTGACAGGAAACCACCCTAGCAGCCCCTAAAGAGTAAGAACATCACAAATCTTGGTTTTATTGCCGTTTTCATAAAAAGTTCTTCAAAAGCTCACGTTTCATCCATCTTCTAACTCCAGATTTTTTGACTTTGATGTTAAGTTTTAAACAGACAGGTATTTAAAACTTCTTTTCTTGTTGTGCTTTCCACTTGCACATCATAACACCTAACCTCTCTCTCAGAATTCCTTCTACTCATTTTTATTTCTTAATGCAAGCCAGAAAAGTGCCTCCACTACTTTCTCACTCCCCTTTCTGTACATGGCAGAAATCTCTATTCCCTCTGTTTGATTTGAAATCAAAGAGGGTTGTAAGAAACTAGACAGCTCCTCACAATAGCAAAGGAAACATACAGAGAGCTCTGCTTTTCTCAAACACAAGACCTATCATTTTACCTCACCTAGAGAAGAAACAAACTCTACAATTCCTTTAAATCAGGCCATAGGATACAGCCTGTATTATCAATCACAACCATTACTCAAATCCAAACAGTTCCAACATCCACAGGCCTTCTCTGTTAATAAAAGCAGCAAGACCATTTTTCAAACTGAAATGCTATGTAACAGTAGCAGAAACCAGAGCAAATTAAAAATAACCAAGTAAAATGAGCAAAACATTTCTGTAGGTCCCACCATCCTCTGCTAACTGATGAGGTTGTGACTCTTCTTCCTCCCAGACCTTCAACAAATTAAACATTTACTTCCAGGGACAGGGTTAATAAAAATCAGATGACAAAGGGCTCTCTTTTTCTTTACCTCTGAATTTCCCCCAGTCTGAGACAGATGCCACACAAGCCTTGGTGAAAATAGAGACCTGTTCTGCTGTGGGGAAAACTCACTTTTTCCCTTAAAACCAGTTCAAATCATGTAATTATTTAAAGACAAAAAAAATACTGCAGTGTTTCTGGTTTGTCACCTCCTGGATTTAAATGGAAGTAGAAATATGAGCTCTTTGATCATTACAGAATGTTTATGAAGCTGCACAGAAATAATTCACAGTGCTGGCCTGTGACAGCAAAGCTGTTGGCAAAGCAGCACGAAGGGAGACAGTGATTTAATTTCCAACACCTCAGCGAGCCCTGGATAGGTGCTGGTACTACAAAAGAGGAGAATCATCCTTGCAGAAGAGGCTCCTCCAACCTCCCCTAAACCAGGGCAGATTTGGGCAGAAGGGCAGTAAAACCCAGGAGTCAGGGATAAAATGTGACATTCTTTCTAGAGGACAGGGAACTGTTGCTTAGAAACTGTTTACAGACAAATCCTGCTGGTGTACCTAAAAAAAAAATAAATTAGGTCATTCTTGGCTGTAGGTAGGAGAGATCTTTACTGATATAAAACCCCTCCACGTCCCTCTTTACTGTCAATAATTAACAATGCTTTAGGAAGGCTGCTTGGATGCTCTTTTAACCAACAATTCCCAATGACAGAATTACCCACTTTGAAACAATCTGGTGGGTAAATTGACATCACAGTTCCCTCAGGAGGCTGAGCCCAGGCTCCAGGCATAGACTGGACCATCTCTGACTGGCATCAAAAGTGAAATCAAAACAGGGTGGGGGCAAAGTGCAATTAATCTTCTTAGTCGTTGGTAGAAAAAAAAAATAAGGAAAAAACATGACAATATCAGCAGGCCAAAGGAAAAAAAAAAAATTAACCACCTGATGAAACCAGGTCTGCTAAAAATGAAAGGGGGAAAGGCCACAACACCTCTTTGAAGCCATGAGAGAACAAAGTTTGCCTTGAAGAACAAAAGGTGAGGTTGGAATTGGATCACTTCATTAAGGGAAGTACTAAAAGGAGTTCCTAAGTACCTAAAACAAAGTTGCAAGCAAGCACTCATTGCTCACAGAGAAAACAAATTCGTTCAGAGCAGATGGGAAAGAAAAATTATATCAATCCAGAGCCAGTTTTCTCCTCCACATAAATAATCCACGCTTGAACAATTTTTCCTCATATAAATAACTACATTTATAAGAAGCCTCAAGTAAGAAGGCTCTTATATCATTATTCACTTAAAAACCACTCCAAAAATTCAGACAAATCACTGCTTTCTAAGTAAAAGAAAATAAAACGCACAGCTTGTGGTAATAAACAGCTCATTGTCATCATTCCAGAGAAAGTAATTTTTTTCTCTTCACTTAAAAATCAACGTAGCACAGGCTTGTTTTCTTATATTGAGCAAATCACATGAAATGAATACAAGTATCAGAACATGGAACCATGTGGAGAAGGGACAAATGTCACAGGGATAACCTCAAAAAACAAAGTTGGTGTTGTAGAACAAGCACCTCTGGCTGAGACTTCAGGGGCAGATCTCAAATTCATCAACAAAGCCCACATTCTCTGTAGTGTCAGCAGAAGGTCACCATACCATTCTTAAGGCCAGAAAAACAAGGATCAGGAGAGCCTGTGTAATTTAATCAAAGTTCTTTAATTCTAAGGACAACCACGAGCCTGTGTCGTGACACCCTGCGTGACACGGACTCTCTTAGGATGACTTGTACAGGTGTAATTAACATGTAAGGCACAAGTTTGGGGTTTCAAGGGTTATCACAACCTAACATGGGTTCAAAGTCTGGGAAAATTGTTTAACTCCTTCACTCAATGCATGGCTTCCCACCCAGGGAACGCAGCTCATGGGATAAGGTCCCACTCCCCCATGCCAGAAACACAGAGAAAAACTGCCAGGAAAAAAGGAGTCTTAACAACCACAACTATTATTATTCACAAATTCATCCAGAAATACACTCTGGATTAAAGTAATGCTAACTGTTTAAAAAATTAAAGATAACGTGGCCCATTTCCCAAAGGCTCCCAAAGCCACACGGGAGACTTGTGAAGAGGGGAGGAGAGGCCAGCCTGATTTTTATTCATGTGTTGTTGAGCTTATCTACATGGGAAACAGAATTATGCTCTATTTAGCCCTCTGTCAGGTTGTTCAGGTTTTAAAATAACTGTTAATGAAATCACAAGCCTTCAACACAAACAGCAGCAACAAAAATAGCACCAGGACAGAAAACATTGGACTGCAGCAACTCTGAGGCAGCGCGGAGCAAAAAGCATCTCCCTACATTTCAAGCTGGCTTGAAATAAAACACAAGGAATAATAGATCGCACTTCACTGAGGCCTCACTACAGTGATTCACATTTTGTAACAACCTTCACAGAAATGCAGCTCTTAAAAATTAAATTTTTCCTTTGGCTTAAGAACCTAACTTAGCAGAAACTAATTCAGCAAGGGAAGTGCTCCTTACTTTGACACATGAGATACCTGGAAATCACCTGAAGCACAATAATTTATCGTAATAAAAAACAACTTTTCCTATTTTTCAGCTTTTTCACAATATTGTGCAGAATTCAATTTTTGAAACACATTCAAATGGTTTTAACTTTAAAAATATTACTGACATGTAATTTGCTCTCCATTATTTAGAAATATATAGACATACACTTTTTTGGTCTGAAGTTTAGATTGAATTTTAGGAATCACTCTCCACAGAATTCTTTCTTTCAAATAATAAAATTGCAGAATCACAGGATCACGCAATGGTTTGGGTTGGAAGAACCTTTAAAGATCATTTAGTTCCAAACCTCCTGCCATGGGCAGGGACACCTTTCAGTAAAAGGTGGTGGTGAATTTTTGCTTTGCATTTTCACGAGAGAGAACCTTGATAAATATGGTTAAAAACCTAACACCTTCTTTAACAGTGATTAAATAGGTTCAAGGACTGTAAGTGGTGGTATGGTATCAGTGCTGGGACAGAAGAAATCCAAGTGATTACACAGTTCCACCTAATCATCTGTTTTATTTAGTGGGATCCAAAAATGAAAACATAACTGTTTCTCCTCAGACACCAAAATTTCCTTGGAGAAACAAATAATGAAACCTTTCTAACATACTGACTGTGATCACTGCCCTTGACAGATCTTGCATCTCCTTGTGATGTTTTCCACAGAACCCTGTGTTTAGAAAGACAGGCCCTGAGTTAATTCAGATTCATCACACAGAATATAAAATACACATCTGTAATACCCAGAATTTAAGACATTTGAAATTCTATTTTCACTTTGCCAAAATGCTGGCTCTCTCATGAAATTTCACCTTCATTTCATGTACCCTGCCACACTAAAGACTGACCCCGAGTTGTGGTTCCTCCCACATCTTTCCACCCACATCAGCACCTTTGGGGAGAAATACAGTGATACTTATCAAGTAACTCAGTGCTTTGGTATGGCTGGGGCTGTTTCTGGCACTGAGCTATAACCCAGAATATTGTACAGAATCAGAGCTGCACAAGACCCATGCCCTAAGTGAAGAGCAAAGGTGAACACTGCCAGGTGACTCTGTCATATTTAGGGAACTCAATCCACCTGTAATGTTTTCTTCTACTGGCCCAACATGACAAAAGAAGCCTCTCACTTCAGAGGAAAAGCAGTCTTTGGATTAAATCAACAACACAAAAAATTGCTCATTAAAATGAAAGGTTGAGCAGTATGTATTGTGTATTTGCAGCAGCTCAGAAATCAGATGCAAAGAAGAGCTGATGTACCAGACACTTATTGCTAATTTTTTTTTAATGTTAAAATGGAAAAAAAAAATCCTGCTCGCATAAATCATTTGCTTTCTAAAGCATGTAACAGACACAATCAGTGCTCACGACTGCTCTACAAGGTAACACAGAAAAACATTTGAATTTTCCAGAGATAGAAGCAATTTATGTATCACTGTAATAGCACACAGGACTGGCTCCAGCTACACTTAAAAGACTCAGACACAATCCACAGCCAAAGGCAGAACCAGCTCCAGAAGTGTTGGGTAAGAGCTTTGCAACACTGATGAAAATTCTGTAATTAATTTCAGAGGATCAAGGATTTAATCTTGCATAATCTGAACACCCAAACTAGTCCCTTAGACAAGACAGCCAGAAACCATCTGCAACACTGGAAGAGGCTCCTGGTAAAATAAATCTTTCTACTCAGTCCTCGTTAAGTGTTCCTCATGTTTTGCACATTTCTTGAAATTGGAGAAACGGATTTCAGATTCACAGCACTGAATTTACTGCAAAAGGAGGATTAAGTGAAGACCAGAGTTTAGATTCAATATGGGTGCTTTAGTTTTATTTTAATACATAAAGGAGCTTTATCTGCAAAGACACAAGACTTTTTCTTTTTTAGTATTTACATATTTTCCTCTTAATAAAAGGACCTCTAAGTACCTGAAGCTGTTAAAAGCCCTGCTGTGGTGTACCTGTCCCACAGTAGCTGTGCTTCCCATGCCTGAGCTGCAATGGCCCAGAGGTGACTTCCATTCCAACTTCCAATTAAAGCTAGGGGGAAATTATTAAAACCACGTTTTTTAAAAGAGTGATTTCAAAATTCTTTCCTCATTTACATTATCTTGCTTGCACCCCAATGAAAAACAACTTATTAATGAAAAACAGCAATGAAAGAGAAACATCCAAACCAGCCCAGCCAAGGGGTGAGTGTAGGAGGTCACTCAAAATTTTTGGAGATACAATCAGTCTGTGCAATTCTCAGCAGTAATTTCAAGCACACCCAAAGTGTTTAAACTCCAGTGTCTGATTTTATAGAATCACAGAATATCCTGAGCTGGTTATCATTCCCCAGTCTGTCCACACATCCAGGGGTGTCCCATCCCAGGTGCAGAATGCAGGACTTGCCCTTGATACACTTCCTATGGTATTTCTCTGGGGAATGTGGTTTTCAGTCCTGCCTTAAAGGTTCCTTTTGTGTATTCAAACATTGATTTCTCTGATCCACCCATGTCCTAATCACCCCACAGCTCATCTCACTCTGTTTCAAGAAATATTTACTTACTGTGTATTATCTCCCAAGGGTTGACCAGGAAAAGCTTTAGAATCACAAATCCTGCAGCACCCCAAGGGTGGCACAAACCTTTTTTCTGGATATCATGGCAAAAGAACAGACCTCACACCACCTTTAACATGTTTATGGTGCAGAGACAGCAAAATGAAGAGATCCCCATTTTTACACCATTATGGAAAACTGATATTAAAAATACCCATCTCTAGTGTCTCCTCTTCCTTCTGACTGATCTTTTTATGAAAAAACAGCCAAGAAGCTGTTCTTGGGCTATGTGATCTTTTTGTTTCTTTTGGCTGACTGTCAACCACCCAGCAAAAATAAACTCATTAAGCTGACAAGAGACCTGAACACACTCAAGTTGTCAGTGCATCTCAGCATCACTCTCGTGAACCCAAAAGCCATAAAACAATTAAAATAAAGTTAAGCTGACTCCACCCTTAGAATGTAACCAAGTTTGCAAGGATCTGTCAGTCCAAAGTCAGTGTCTGGCAGCATCTGAGCTAAAGGGGATATGCAGCTTCAGCACATGTCAAGCCAAAACAGTTCTAAAACTAGCAGCAAAAAAGGAGAGCATGGAGTGTGGAGCCTCCAAAAAAGCGTCTCTGCTACAATTAGAGCTCTCAGCTTAATTGTGTTCGCAAGCCTACTATTTTTGCATCCCATCCACACTGCTCTCCCAGTGTTCAATCTGTCCAGCTATCTGGGATTTTTCCTTTGCTGCCACCACATTTGTAGTTTGCTGAGCAGATCCCCAGCTTCAGGCTCACACGGAGCCTTGCAATCAGTGAGGTTTCTACTTAAAAGCAAAAGGGAAAAAAGTTACCATGGCTACTACAGTCACTCAGCTTTCTCAACTACTTCAAGACATTAATTCTGAAGGCTTTTTGGCTATATTTGCACAAAATGTATGCTTCTATACTACTCTGTCATGTAAATTAGGTTGTGCTGCAGCATTTGAGATCACCTGGGACCATTCAATACCTTTGCCTGGCGTTCCAAGAAGACTGCACAAGAAGAAAGGTGATAGTTTCACTGATCACATTAAGGAAATTATAATTAAATATAGTAAATATAATTAAAAACAATAATAAAATGTTGTTTCTTACACAGCCAAATGAGGTTAAATCTGAACACAGACATTCTCTAGTTCTTAGGCTGAATTTGTAAACAAAATTGGTAGTTAGTACAGAATTAGAATAAAGCAAACCATAAAGTATTTGCAGAAAATGCTTTGGCAATGCACTTAAGTTATTCAGAAGACGAGGAAAGCACACAGAGAGTGATAAAATGTGTATAAGATTTGATGCTGGTTTTCATCCAAACCCTGCATAAGTGTAAGGCAATCCTGCCTAGGACTTGTGTCCCCACTGCTCTTTAGCACGTAGAAAGCACCTGAGCACCTCCTCTACACTCACCTGCATCCCCTGGGCTCAGACCTGAATGCAAGGATTGGAATTTGAGTGTGAAAGATAAAAAAACAACTTTGTTCAAGGATGCAATTAGTGTGTGAGACCATGGAGGGATTCAGCTTGCTGCCTTAGCCATGCACAGAACTCTCCCTAAGCCACGCAAGGAAAATTAAATCACAGGATAGAAATAGTTCTTCTCTTTCCTTTTCTTCACCTTCCTGTTCTTGCTTGGTATCAGATGTGACCCAGAAACAACTCTTAGCAAAGCCAAGAGTCCAAAACACGATGAATAAAATTCAGCTTGAATTTCAGGGGGAACATGGGCCACGGAACAGCTCTGCAAACTCTGCAGCCTCCCAGCAGCGCTCCCACCGAGCAGGACATTTGTCAGAGCCTTTTTATCCTGATTCTTTCCCTACTCCACCTCATCCTCCTTCATTCACAGGCTTCCTGAGGATTTCTTGTTCTTAGAAGTATTTCTGGGAGCATCCAAGCACTGGGAATGTAGATGACGGAGATAATAGAGACGTTTAAAATTAGACTAAGCAGCTGTAATTCTGAATTTGCATTTCTGACTTGATTATAGTAAGCACTGAAGACTATCTGCACAAGAATTAGAAGGGAGTTCATATGCTGCAATAAAAATATATTAATCTCTTTCACTTTGACCCCATTAAGGGGGGAAAAAAGGGTAACAAATGGAACTTTTATGGAAGTTGTTTCTTAGCTTTTCTATAACTTCATTTTAAAGAGTCACCTGTGGATTTTAATTGCAAGAATTAAAGTAACCAGCTTTCCTATATTTTACAAATGGAAGAACTATTCTCCTGATTACCCTGGATTTTTCTCACTTCATATTTTAGTTGTTATCCATTTTATACCTTTCCTTATAAGCCTCTACAGTCTCTTATCTGAACAGTCAACATTTGTAACCATGGGATAGCAATTTATGAAGCTCTTTGATAAATTCTCTATCAAAACCAAGCACAAATGACAAAAATTTTACTTAAATATTCTGTCACAGTAAAAAATTATAGAATCAATCTTCTTCTATTTTTGTAAAAAATGAAATAACCACTTTCATAGTATGGTTTTTTATGGAGATGCAGAAGAAAAAAAATAGTATTTGGGTTCTATATTCAAAGTCTCTCCATAAATATCATGAAGAATTAACCATGAATAACTTATCACAGCTGATAATTTTATATCTGGAAGAAAGACCTAATAATAATATTCAAGGAAGTTAGTATTTAATGACAGAGGACATCACACCTATTTTCTGTTTATTTATGTTCATTCATTTACTTAAAAATATTAATTTACAGCACCCTCTGAATTAGTTTAAAGTTACAGAACAGCCTTGAAGAAGAAACTTCCCTATCCCAAGAAGCATACAATCACATGTTTTTCTAGAAGTAGCAAAGGAGAAAAAAAAAAAAAAACTAATTACATAAAAACAAGTGCCTCAGATTATCTGTTTGCAAATAATTCTTATGCCTCTTTTTGAAAGAGTTTATTCATTTTTCTGTGTGCATCCTCTGGAAAGGACACAACTATTGCCACTGACACGATGACACTACAACAGAACTAAAACCAGTGCTTACCAACATTTTACTCCATTTATAAGTGCTTTACTCCACAGTCTAACTTGAAAGTTATATCACTAGGAAGAAGCCTTTTGGAGTTTCTTTTGATGTTTGAATTGTCAGCTCTGCACAGGATGGACACAGCTTCTGTATTTAAAACATAAGGAATATTTCCAATTGATCCTTTCCTTTACAAGCACGACTGAGAGAACTGAGAGTTTCAGCTGCTCCTGCTGTGCTGGAAGGGCTTGAATGGAGAAATGCCATAAAAATGGAATATGAAAGAGTGGGTTTTGTTAGTAAATAACAGCATATTAAAAATTAAGCTTGATTAGTTGTAGAAAAGGGCAAAGTGAATAATCCATTTAAAAGCTTTAAGTAACTTAAAAGCTTAAGCCCCATTTACAGAAGTCACCTGGGCACCTGGGAGCCTCCCCTGACCAAAACTACTTCCACTTTTTGTTTTCAGAATTTAAGTTCCACTTACATTTAAATTGCCTTCCATTTGAATATTCTTGTCTGCATTAATCATATTGTAACATATGCTTGTTTTTTTTAATACAAAGCTTCAAAGAAAAGGACAAGTCCACAGGAGAAAGAAATGTCACATAATAATGACTGTAACACCAGTAAAAACAGCAGACTGGAGTATCTACAAAAATATCTTTAAAATACTCTGAACATAGAAATTCTTTTGTATAACTACAAAATCTACTGTTTTTCTTACCTCTCAAATGCAATTCCTATGAGATGTTCTTAATGTTACAGGATTCAGCTTCACTTAACTGAGCAATTCTCATTACTTAAGACACCTGAAAACTTGGGCAGTCTCTGCTGCAACGTTGAAAATGTCTCTCCACTGTTCTCTGTACCAGAATACTAATGCAGGGGGTGATGTGGCTGAAAAGCACAGCCAGACAAAAACTATTCCAAAGGAGTAAGGGAAAAAAAAAAAAAACAAAACAAACCAAAAACAAACCTGGCTATCAGAAAATGCTGATTCAGCAGAGTTAAAGTACTTCAAGGAAAGGTGTGCTTTGTCCACACAACCAACAAAAAACTACAGAAAAGCTTTCCTCCTGCTCCTCACAAAGTCAAAATGCTTTGTCTGATAACAGCACAAGACATCTGAAACAATAAAATGTGTATGGGAGTGGGAGGAGAAGCGAGAGTCCTGCTAGGGGAAAGATTGTTCATTTTGCTGGCAATTTTTAAATCCACCTGCTCGTTCCATGCCAAAACGAAAAAAAAATTATTCAAAACACAAGGAACACAAAAATCCTGCCTTCCAACCAATTGTACTGGTAACTGATGGTCACAACACTTTATTTCCCCAGAGCAGCTGATCTTTTGTTGCATAAATATGACTTCAACCTATCCTAGTGTTTGGAAACATTCACGAAAGCCTTTTTGTCTCCAACCACTGCTTGGAACCAGATATCACTGCTCACTCAGTGGCTCGTGTGTGATGCTGAGGAAACCACGGGAAAACTGAGATGTTGAGCTCTTATCCAGAAACCTGATACAAAATTCATTTACAGCTGGAGAGTGCTGAGCCTGCCCAACCAAAGCCTTGATACAACAGGGTTATCACTCCGGGATATATTTAGATGTACGATGGATTTCTCTAAGACAGTAAGAAGCTACAATGCAATAACTTAAAATCAGAATAGAATCATGAAATGGTTTGGCTTGGAAGGGACATCAAAGACCATTTTGTTCCACCCCCTGCCATGGGCAGGGACACCTTCACTATCCCAGGTTGCTGCAAACCCCAGTGTCCAACCTGGCCTTGGACACTTCCAGGGGCAATCACAGCTTCTCTGGGCACTCTGTGCCAGGGCCTTCCCACCCTCATAGGGATGAATTTTTCTGTATTTCTAACCTAAATTTCCCCTCTTTCAGTTTGAACCCATCACTCGTTGTGCTGTCACTGCAGTTCCTGATGAAGAATCCCACTGTGGATTTCCTGCAGCCCCTTCAGATACTGGGAGGTGCTGTGAGGTCCACACACAACCTTCTCCTCTCCAGACTGAACAGCCCCAACCTTCCCAACCTGTCTCCATGGGGAAGATGCTCTGGTCCCCATAGCAACTTCTCTGCCCTCCTCTGGACTTGCTCCAACAATTCCATGTTCTTCTTTTATTGGGAGCACCAGAATTTACAATGGTGTTAACTGAGTTATCAACCACTTTTTTAATACAAAAAAAAACCCAAAAAACCATGGTTTCTGGTCTTTGTTGTCACTTCAACATTTTTTACACTAGTCTTTAAAAAATCCTGTCTTTTTTACTTTCCAACACTGCTCGGGGCAGACTGGACTCAGCAGCAGTTTGCTCCCAGTCAGGTTCAGGTGCTGTTGATCCAGCTGGAGGATCTCACCCATCAGTACTGGAGCTCCAGAGAGGAACGAGAGCCTCAGCTGGCCCTGCCCCCTGCAGCAGCCTGCTGCCTTGGAAAGCTGTGCCTCGGCAATGTTTTCAGAGCACTTAATCCTAACAAACGGAACAAGTGTAGTGTTTATACAAAATCAACAAGTTTATCTTAGTCAGGAGTAGCTCTCACCCTCCTGTGAAATACACAACTTTCTCTCTGTAACTTTCATCTTCCCAGTCTGGTTTTTTATATCTCCTTCTTGCATCTTACCTAAAGCAGCTCTAAGGGAACAATTCCTACAGACCTGAGCCACGAAACCTCCCATCATGTCCTAAGCATGCCACTCTAATGACTAACAGGTTAGTGCTGCTACTCTTCATTTCTGCACATTGCCCTTCTCATTTCCAGCTGCATATTGTATTATTTGTTTACTTCTGCTTCCCTGTGAGTGAGGCACAGGGTGCCCAGAGAAGCTGAGGCTGCCCCTGGATCCCTGGAAGTGTCCAAGGCCAGGCTGGACATTGGTGACTGGAGCAGCTGGGATAGTGAAGGTGTCACTGCCCACGGCAGGGGAGTGGGACTGGATGATTTAAAGGTCTCTTTCAACCCAAACCATTCTGTGATTTTATGATTATTTCAGTATAGCTGCCCTTCATCTTTCCATGATGATTTGATATTGTATCTCAAAGTATTCCTTTGCTTTATACACCTATGAACAAACTGTGGAGCAAGTGAATAGAGTTCAGCTTTGTTTAGCCAAGCCTTTTAATACGCTGCATTAAAAGCAAAGCCTACTCACCTAAAATGTAATAAAATGTCTTTCTGTTGCTCTAGACAGAAAAAAAAAAAATCTTATGCTGGTGTGTCAGACAGCATGTAATACCTGCAAGGCATTGTCATAACTACTACAATTTGGCCACAAAACAGATTTCAATAAATACTGTGGTTATAATTCATATGTAACAAGAAGGAAAGTGTTAAGGGATAAAAAAATCATACTTTTTGAAACAGTAGGTGTAAAAAACTAATAGGTGAGGATGAAGACATTTCTTGGCAGCAGGAAAAAAAAGCAGGGGGGAACTGCAGGAACAAAAGAAATCTCAGCTGTCACACAGGTGTGGTGCTAAACAGGGACTCTGAGCTACACCAATAGTGCCAAAGGGCAGATACATTCAAAAAGTAATTCTGCATGTGCAAAGAAGCTGATGATTCCCTGGTACCTCATGAGAATATTAATTATTTTTCCATCTCATTGCAAATACAATGTTAAAACAGTGTTACTTTGCAGTAAATATTTTTGGTGAGCGGGACTGAAGATCACCATGGAGAAGCACTCTCAGAAGTGTCCAAGGAGTTCTCTGTCCTACCAGCATGGATTTTTAGGAATTCTGAAAACCCTGGGTTAACTCCAGCAGTCTGAATGAACATTTAGGTTACAAACATGCCGTGGTTGTAACCATAGCAAGGTAAGAACAATGGCAGTTCTAAGAGAAATTACAGGGGACTCAACTGATACCTCAGAGCTCTGTAAGAAGTAATAGGAAGTAAAATAATGAAAGCTGACTTTCCAAAATGATTGTGGCTTAATTCTTTGATATGACTGATACTTCCAACTGGCAGAAATATCTGTCTGCCTGTATAAACTTCTCTGGCACTTGGTGCAGCGTTCTGTGAGAGCCTGACAACCAAACAGAACCAATTAAACTGGTGAAGAACTGGTTCAGTGACATCTCAAAAATAAAAAAGAGCAGCTTTTGAGAAGAACTCATCACAACATAACTCAGATTAACATGGAGCTCCCCAAAGGCAGAGCCACTACCACAAAACACCTTTTCAATTATTTGTAAGTCTACACCATAAATCATAACATAATTTGCAAAAGTATGAATTGATAGAGTGCTGCATAACTGAGATAAATCAGTTCCAAAAAGCCATCAGAAGTGTTGGGTATAATCAATCAATGCTAGAAACAAAATTTTATTTAAAAAAGCCACGTACAAAGTTATAAAGCTGCAATCAGGAAAACACATGCCAGTCTAGGGAATGATGAACTCTTGTGGAAAGAAAGAGTTCTGCAAAGGGTTTGCCACAGTGAGAGTACCCAGAGAAAAGGAGATCAAAATGCAAGGCTGCAAATGAAGGTTTAATATGTAAATGTGATGCAGAAGCAGGAGAGTAACACCAGAGTGGTAATATTTAAACACACAAAACATTCCTGAGACAAGGCTCTGGTGTGCTGCATCCAGCTCACGTTTTCATAAAAATGCTGAAAAAGTGGATTAGGAAAAAACAATCTCCAGAAACTGAGTTATGAGGAAAACGCATTCAACGACAAATTTAAAGAATTTCAGTTCACTTGGTTTTTCACATAGAAAAGAGAGGGCATACTGGGTTACAGCAGATAAATACTTCCATGGTAAGAAAATAGTTCTTTAGGCACATCATTAACCAGTGACTAGAAGCTGAAGCCAAATAACTTAATAAACAGCAGATTCTCCACCTCTTACTGTCTTCCGATCAAAATTCCAATTTTTCTGGAAAACATGTTTCAGCCAAATGCACGTTATTGCATTCAGGAGTAACTGGATGAAATCCAACTGACTACAACAGTCAGGGGTCAGAGCAGATCTAATTGCTTCCTTTGGCTTTCAAGCCTCAGTCTACAAATACTCCTGGTTTTCAGTGCTTCAAAGGCATTTCAGTAGTACCATGCATGCTCAACATTAATATTAAAAGAGCTCTCAGAAAATCTGCATGAATTACAGTTGTATTTCCATGTAAGGGCTCAGTGACACTGGAGCTTTCCTGTTGAGGCTTCTGTCACCAGCAGAGCCCATTAATGGAATTACAGCTACCTTGTACCCAGCTGAGGTGGTATTTCTGTAAACAAGCATTTACACAATCGAGTGCAAACTTCGCCCTTCACATCAGTACTTTTTCTCCTCTAGAAAGAATCCTGTTTGACCTGGAGTATGAAAAGGCTGATACAATGCATTGTATCAACCACAGGCACTACAGGTAAGAAAGGAAAACCAGCAGCACTGTAACAGCCACAAAGCCAGGAAAATCCGGTGTTCTCATCTGCAGCATCGTTTGAGCCTGCCCTGGTTTATGCTCCTCATCTGCCTGGCACTCCAAAACACACACAGCACTCACGGCAGTCTGGACAAGTCCAGCATTTTTCAGGAATACATGCCAAGGTAATGTACAACATGCACGTTAAATATCCCGGCTCACAGAGTTGCGCTGTAGCATCGGCTGCTGTGGTATCTGTGGATTTCTAAAACAAGAGAGGATTGAAATGTTCTATCCTGGTGAAGAATGAACCAACTTCAAATTCAGCAAGCAGAAGTTTGAAAAGGCAAAGCACACTTGCAATCAAATCAGTGCTCCACAGGAGAGAGACACAACCACCAAGTGACAGAGCATCACCTTAAAAAGAACCCAGGCATCACACGCAACCAGTGAGACAGGAGGGAGGGCATTCATCCCCCCAACCTCCAGAGAAGGAAGCGCCTGCCACCTCACGCTACACCCCGCCGTAAATATGTATAAAAGTTTCTTTCCCGAAGCGCTGGCACTCGGGTGTCCCGCCGAGCATCCCCAACGCCACCTCCCAGATGGGCACGGCAGCCGGGCAAGCCTGGCAGCTCCCCAACACCAACCACCATGGCCGAGCAAAACTTCTCCCACTCCAAGGAGCCCCACAAGGAGACACTTTGGCTGCCGTGGCTTTCCAGCCAACGGCCCCACATCCTCGCCATCCCCGGCGCTCCACGCAAAGACAAAGCCACGCTTTAAACTTTCGCTCCTCGCCACCGGAGCAGATCCTCTGCTGGAAGCTGGCACCTCTCGGGCTGGGCGCTGGCTGGGATGTGCAGCGGGTGCTTGGGAAGGTCTCAGACCCTGGCAGAGGCCTAGAGGGAAGGGATGGAGGAGGTGCCCGCAGCCCCCTCCCCACCGCCCAGCCCCGCTCCCCGCGACCCTTCCCCGCTCCCGGCTCCCACAATCGGAGCAGCAGCGACCGCAAATCACGGGGGCGCACAGGGCGATGGACAAACGGGAGGAGCGAGCCTCTAACGCCTGAAGTAAGGAGAATAATTTCAAACAATACCTCAAAAAAAAAAAAAAAAGAAAAAAAAGAAAAATACTTAAGATAATACGGAGCCAGCTTTCACCTCGAAGTGATGGCGGGTAAATAGATGAATAAGTGAAACAACACACCTTTGACCCTCTCTTCTCTTCCCTAAATATAATCCCCCTCTTCCCATAATACACACATCACAAAATGACCATTAATTCAAATCCATTCTTTACAGGATGGGGGGATTATCTCTGTGACCGACTCTGTCTCTTTCCTTCTCCCGGTCTTTCACTGCGCGAGAATTGAAATTGCATTAAAAAAAAAAAAAAAAAAAAAAAAAAGAAAGAAAGAAAACCGGAGGGGGGGTGGGGGGAAGGCAAGATTATTATATCTGGAGGGTGCGAAATGTGGGCACGGGGAGAGGGAGCCTGGGGGATGGGGAGGAGTGGAGAAAGGTGGCTAAGGAGAGAAGAAAGGAAAGGAGGACCAGGAAGCGCAGGGAAGGATGAGGAGAAGGCGAGATAAAGGGGAAGGAGGATAAGGAAAGAAGGATGAAAGGAAGGAGGTCGGGAGGAAGGATGAAAGGGAGGAAGGGATGAGGGGAAGAAAGGAGGATGCTTTGCCCTGGCCTCACCTCAGCTCGGTGGGTGGGGGTGGGAGAATCTCTCGCCGCCGCCGCCGCCGCCTCCTCCGCCGCCTCCTCCTCCTCCCCAGCAGCGCCGGTCACTGACGGGCCGGCTGTGCGGCGCGGCTCCCTCGCCCGGTCCCCGCCTCCCCGCTCGCCTCGCTCCCTCCTCCCGCCGCCGGCCCGAGCCGCGCTCGCTGGGCTCTGAGCGGAGCCGGGCGCTGCCGCCGCGGCCGCCCCGCCACAGCCACGGGGGGAGGAGGCGGCAGCGCGCCTGCGCCGCCGGGCGCTGCCGACGAGGGAGGGAGGGATGGACCCGCCGCTTCCCCGGCTCCGAGGCCGGCCGTGAGTATGGAGCGGGCACGGCTGCGGCAGGTGGGGGGCTGAGAGCGGGGCACGGGCGCTGCGGGAGCGGGGGACGCGGCCCCGGTGCGGGCGGTGCGGAGCGGGAGGAGCAGGGGCGGCGGGAGGCACGGGAGTGATGGAGAGAGGCTGTTTACGGGAGCGGGTTGTGACAGCACGAGGGGAATGGCTTACACCGAAAGAGAGTGCGTTTGGATTAGATGATAGGAAGAAATCCCTCTGTGTTAGGGCGGTGAGGCCCTGGCACAGGTTGCCCAGGGAAGCTGTGGTTGCCCCATCCCTGGAAGTGCACAAGGCCGGGTTGGACGGGCTTGGAGCGACCGGGGACAGTGGGAGGTGTCCCTGCCCATAGCAGGGGATGGAACCAGATGGACTTGGGGGTGCCCTTCCAGCCCAAAGCATCCCGTGATTCCCTGAAGGCAGTGCCGGCAGCGGGGGCTCTCCAGGCACAGCCGGGCGGCCCAGGGACAGCGCTGGGAGCTGTGGCTGGAGCGAGGAGCTGGGGGCGTTCTCTGGGCGCGTTCCTGTCGTGGTCCCATGCGCCGCCTCAGGTGCCTCGCAGGGCGAAGGCCGGTGGGTGATGGATGTACCGTCGGAACTGATTGCAGGAGCCTCAGTTCTCCTGTTCTCTTCAACTACGGAAACTCTGTGGATGTCCTTTCTTCCTCGGGTGTTCGGCAGCCCTACCTGACAGGAGGGTGTAGCCAGGTGGGGGTCGGGCTCCGCTCGAAGGCAGCCAGCCACAGGTTGACAGGTCACAGCCTTAAGCTGCTCCAGGGGACGTTCAGGTTGGACATTAGGAGGGATTTCTTCACAGAAAGGGTGATTAGACATTAGGATGGGCTGCCCAGCGAGGTGGTGGAGTCACCATCCCTGGAGGTGTTTAAGGCAAGACTGGACGTGGCGTTCAGTGGTGTTGGGTCGTTGGTTGGACTCGATAATCTCAGAAGTCTTTTCCAACCTCATTGATCCCGTGATTTGCTGATTCTGTGCACCAAATACCAGGGTTTGGTCCTCTCTGCAAAGCCTTGCACTTTCGTTTCTTTCATTTCCTTATTTCAACCTTACAACCTTACTGCTCATCTTGCCAACCTTTTTTTTTTTTTTTTTTTTTTTTTTTTTGGCTACGCTGGCAGCACCTTCTGCTGTCTCTTTTGGACAGAACGTGCTGCCACCATCCTGCTCCAAAGCCGCTGAGCCCGAAGCGCCGTGAGCCCCAGTGGTGCAGGATCCCTGTGCAGCGTGGGTGTCGCGACGGGATTTTGCCCTTCCCATGCAGTGCGAATCCCGCTGACGGGCTGTTGTTCCAGGCATCCTTTGCACCTCTTGTGGCATCCATCTGCTTCCCTGGCTTCTACATAAACTCACAGGCAACAAGGAAGGGAGGGGGAGGAGTCCTCCGGCGCTTTTACCTTTGCTCGACAGTTTTAGGCTCACGGGGATCTCGCCAAAACCATTTCCCTGCCTCAGCCTGTATGGAATGATGTCAGTGGTACAGGTGCCTCTTAGGCCTCAAGTAGAGGCAGCAGTTTCCAGTGTTTTTCTTCTCTCTTCCTGTAAAAATACAGTCAGGATCTATATTCACGCTTACAGGGAATAAGTGAGGAGCAGAGCTCCATAGGAACGTTCTCTCAGGGACTGAAGATGGGGGAAAAAAAATTCTTAGGAAAGAACTCATTTAAATATGCATTTAAATGTGACCAGATGCTTCATGGCACATACTTGGTGCAGCCATGTAGGTGGAAGTAGTCACAGTCAGTAGTGTACAGAAATACTTTGAATTGTTTTAACCTCACAGTGTCAGGTGTGAACAGAGACCATGCTAGGCTGACCTCCCCTTTATGATGAGATGCAAATTTTTGGTGCAAGGCAAACTGGGGATTTAGCTTGTGCTTTAATAGGTTTCCAGGTAGCACCAAATTCCTCTTCTAGGTACTGTTACTGTCCTTCCCACCCTGTTAAATGGAGCTGTGTGATGTTAGGAAACTGTTACCTACAGACCTTCTGTTTCTTGCCCATATTTTTGTAAACCAAATGTTTTGGATTGCTGGTTGTTCTAGGTAGGGGCAGTGTCTTCCTTTGGAACTGGCTGGCATGTTGTGAATATTAATGGCAACAAGGAATGTTCCCAAACAGAACCTGGTAAATTAGCTACTTTAGCTTTATCACCGTGCATTACTTTGCTAATTTATTGTCAGCTAAATGTTCCTCTAGGTGTCGACTGAAACAAGCATGAGCTATAGGGTATGTGTAAGACCACAAGTAATAAATAAGCATGATTAAGAAAAATACTATTTCTCCCCTTCACCAGAAGCAAGGCTTCAAATGCATCTCTTGTAAATTTCAACCTAAGGACTCATTCAGCTGGTTTTGTATGTTTTTTTTTTTTAAGTATGTCAATTTCAGAAATAAATGAGATGACGTACCTAGTCCAGATCACTTGTGTCTGAGACAGAAGACATGGATTGTTGGACTGTTGCTAAGAGATCTCCCAGAATGCCATGAAGAAATCTGAAGATCTGGAAGAGCTGTATGATCTTACTTTTTTTCATGGTCCTGAAAGAGGCTCTGTCATTTCTTTCTTTCCTTTAGGTTATTAACAGATTTTTGAAATCACCCTTATTTTTATCACTGTCTCAAAGAAAAGGAAGAAAGGGGAATTTGTTACCATTATTTACTAAAAACTGAGATAAGCTGCTTGCTCAGTGAGTGAATGTAGCTCACACCAGCCAAGGGAGGCCAACTGACTGCTCCAAACAAATGCTTTTGACTCCATGAGATGTCCCACTGCCAACATCCCGCTACGGAGAGAGAAGAAACATCACCAAACCAGTGGAGATACTGGACACTTGGACTAGCAAGACAGACGAAAGGACTGTTCTGCTTAAGGGAAATACGCATGGATGCTTTTTTGTGGGTTTTTTTTTAGTTCTGTGTCAAATGTGGAACTGCCTGTCACGATCTAGAACCCAGTTATGAAGTGGGTTTTGTGCAAGATGAACCCTCTGACTGTGCTCATTGACCTCCTATAGATGGAGTAGCCCTTAGCTATGGAAAAGGCCATCAGGGAAGGAGTGGGATCATTGATTGAACTCTGGTTGGACAGAGTGACCAACCAGAAAGAGGATGCACAGGAGAATTCCTGGTGTCTTGTGAGCTCTGGGGACAGTTCACAGGATTTACGTGGCAAGATGAGCATTTAGGTTCTCTGAGTGCATTCCTCTTGGAAGAACTCAAAGCTGTGTGGTCCCTGGGACAGCAAGGAAAGGGAATCAAGGGGGGGGTTAAGTTTCTCTGCTCAAGGAACTCTACTTTGGTAATTGTGGCTTTACAGGCAGATTGTTGGTTCCAAGGGTATCTATCGCACAGCAAGTTTCAGCACACAGCAGTCTGGTTTTCAAATGTTAATCTATAGATTGCTGATGCCCAGACAGATCTGACCCCGACTTTCTGAATCATCTTTTGAATTTTTTTTTCTTTAATAACTACATTAGAAAGGAGGGACCTTGACATGATATAGTGTAGTATAAATAATGTTCTTCTGCCTATCATTAAAATCCAGCAACTACAGATTTTCTCCATAAAATTACATGTGACATATGTTCTGTGACAAAGTTACTTTGATAGTGAGGACAACACTCTAAAACTTCTGTCTTTTCCAGCATGCCAGAAGGATTTACATTGAGGATAGATCTAAAATTAAACTGAGCATGTTTATAAATATAATCACAATATTATTTCTTCATGCTGATTCCAGCTTTTTGTCTTTTTTTTTTTTTAATGTAACAATCAGTTTATCTATTTTCCCCCTCACATTTGGCTTACCTGGACATTTAGTTTTTGCTATAATATCTGTCACATAATTTATCTCTTTTATTCCTCTGTTTTCTTGTATTTTCCTTGCATCTAAATACTGTACAATACCAGCTTCTTCAGTTAGACTAAATATTTGACATGTTTTCAGTCTTACAATAGCTTAGTCTGCTTCTTGAAGTATTACAAACTGTGTTTTTATCTCTACATCTCGCTCTTGTGAGAATACCACAGCAGGAATTCCCCCCCTTTCCCCAGGATAAAGTCTCTGCATTGTGTCTGTATACACATAAAAAAAAAAATCTCCACACCTTTTACTCATCTTTTCTGTTGTAGAACTTTCTTCTACACTGAGAGAGATCATTGCTGAAAACCATTTTGATTGTTTGCTTCAAGAACTTTTTTGAGTTCTTATATCTTCTGTTATTATCTCAATACCTCTGTGTCTAAATGAGCTTTCTTCTCCACCTGATCCTGAATGCCTGTTCCTATTTGTACAGCATTTGTGCTTTAGTGAAAAAGAGAATTTTGGAGAACAGGGAAGCTAAGACTAGTGAGGGTTTTTAAGGAAAATAATCATTTAACTAATATCTAAGTGAGAGAAATTGAGGAGGATCTACCTCATAGGCAATTCAAACAGACTTTGAAAGCTGCAGGTGAAACTGGGAATACTTTAAGCTTCTTTTGGGCCTCATGATCTTTAAAGACAAACCAATTTGTTGCTTTAATGTAGATAACTGGCTACCTGTGCTGAAGGGAGGTTGTCAGCAGCTCTCAGAAGATCTTTCAGTGCCTTGTATAATAAGACATTTCTTTTTGGACTTGACTGAGTGGACATAAATATCCAGGGATTGACTAACATTACTCCCTGTCCCTGAACACATTTGGGTATCTGTATTTCAGTTTGGGTGTGTCATTTTTGACACACATTGACAAACGTGTCAAAAATATTTCCTGTGCAGTGAGACACTTCTCTGCTGGGTGTTCCATGAGCAGCACAGTGAAGCCTTCCCAGCCTGCAGGATATTCAAATTGGGTATTTTATGGAGTCACTTGCAAGGTGGGCTGTGACACAGCGGCCCCTGCCTGCCATGCCCTCTGCCACCCCTTTCTCTGGCTCAAAAGAACCTGCCAGGCAGAGCATCCAGGGACTTACCCTGCCTCAGAGCCCCAAAGCGACGTGCAGGCAAGCAGCAGATGCAGTTTATTTGGAAAAAAACACAGGGGTCTGTCTATGAATGCCAGAGAGGATGGGGCAGATACCTTCACTACTTTCAGAAGGCTGAATTTAAAAATTCAGAAGAAACACGAAGAATACGCCTGCTGTTTGCTGGTGTTGGGCTTAGACCAATGCCCATATAGCAGGCTGTTAAAAGGCCTTTTCCTTAAATAGTTTCTTCTCAAAATCATAGGAACAGGCTTAAAATTTTGTTAAAATTTTCCTTTGAACTTCAGTCGATGCCACCAATTATCAGAGCAGGGGGTTGTGTGTTTGTGGAGATCATCTCTCAGCCTTTAATTGCAAGAAGGACACTTTGCAGTAGCTTCACTGGGTCTCTGTAATTTCAAAGGGGGATAGAGAAAGAAGGGTTTAGAAGTTTTGCATATATTCAGAAAATGTGACATAAAATTTGGACTATTCAGTTCAAATGCCATAACTTCTTTTTCTCACATTTATAAAATGAATGTGTTTCTGTCTCAAAGACTGAGACTCAGGAAAATGTATCTTCTCTGCTCTCCTTGAGTAACTGACTCGACTTCTTTAAAGCTGCCTCCATTTCTCTACCTCAAAGCTTTCTTAATTGTACATATATTAGGAAAAAAATCATTTTCTCTCTCTCCTCAGAGCTCTTCTTTCCTACAAACCCCTTGTTCAGAGAGCAGCTCTTAGGCAGAGAGTTCTGTTTCCCACGTTGACCGCCACCTTCGAGCTGCTTGTCTCCCATCTGTTGTTTGTAAACACTTCATGTCTTGTGCTGCTGATGTTGTTAGCTCCTTGGAAAACAAGTTCTATTTTCTTGTGTTTGCACACTGCATCAAAACAACAGGGAATCTGTCCATGACTGGGAAGCCCACGCAACGCCAGGATCGTTTTTTCTTGCTGGGGATCTCAATTAAGGAAACTTGTCAGAGGTAAACAGTGATGATGCGAGCTGTAATTCAGCGTGGTTCATCTGTGCACAGAATTTGTGTTCGGGGAGTCTTGTCCCGTGGGGAGAGCAAGGAGAGGGAGACACCAGAGGAGCAGGGAGCTGGGCTGAGTGTGTGAGAGAAGGGACAGGAGGTGGCAGAGGAACGAGGCAGAAGGTGCACAGATTAAGAACTGCAGGATGTATTTTTGGCTCCTGCCTTTGCAGAAGTAGTTAAAAGTTGTCTTCTGGAACTTCTCTGTCCCTAGAATCCCTTTCTTTTCCCAGCCAAAGAAAAGCATAGGGAGAAGAATTAATATCCAGATCTTAATTTAACTGTCACAAATTAAGATTGACTTCAGAATTGTCAGTTTGAGGGGCAGAAGGGTTTCTGTGCTGCCATGGCTGCACATCCAGTCCAGGAAGTATTCAGCTCTTAAAGAAAACAGCCAATGGATTTAATTCTCTTCAGGGAAGTTACTGCCCTCAAACCGTCTGCTTTTTCCATTATTGCATCCTGTTGTGCTTTCTACACACAGGTGGCATGGAAAGCTGTCCAATACTTGCTTATCACAGTGAAAATTGCTGGATTCCTCAGCATCCCAGTACTGTTCTTCAATGTCCTCAGTATTGAGCTAAATGTTGATCATTTCCCAGGCCTTATTATACAATCTCCTGTTGCCTTTATGAGATTTATAGAGGACAGAACATGGCAGGGATTATTTATATCTAATAGAATCTGATATAATGTTGCATGTTGGTAGTCTAGAACAAGAAACTTCAGTTTAGAAACTTTCCTTCTTGTTTATAATTTCTGGTTTGCTCTACATTAATGATTCTCTGTGCTTAATCAAGGGTTAAAGCAGATGGTTCTGACGTATTGTTTCCTAATGAGAAGAAATGCAATCAAAAGTATTTTCTATCTTTTGAGCACAAAGCAGTGACCAATATTTGTTTTACTTACAATAATGTTTACAGGAATTATTTCCCATGTCTTAAAGAGTGTAAACTTTCTAAGTATTTTTTTTCTCTTGACAGAAGCCCAAGACAATGAATCTTTCCAGTAACTCCTGTAAAAATGCACAAGAGACTTTGAACAAAAACATGGCCTGAAGAAAGTTAATGAAGTTGTTCCTAGTCTGTGTCACAAATGAGAAGACTGTGGATGTTTCTGGTTTTTTCCTTCAGGCCTTGATGAGTCATGAAAATGATAGAAAGCAATTTTTTTTTCTAATAGAGCAGGTTCTGTAAGTAAAAGAAGAAGAAAAATCAAGAAAAAAACTAAAATACAGACATCTGATGACAAGAGCTACTGCTGGTGGTGACCAGTGTGTTGTAAACCAAAATTTTCATGAATCTTAATGGACATTTTGACCTAATTTACAGTATTCATTTTTAATTAACTTTTTTTAGAAAGGTCAAACCCTTTTTTTCTGCTAAAGGTCATGTACTTCAACTAAGAAATCTTTTCTCATCTACAGAACAATATAGCAACATAAAATTCAGGTGTTTTTCATTCTGAACAATATTAATGGATTATGAGCAATATGCATGGAGTATTTCACACCCATTTGCCCTGGTCTCATTAAATAATTCTTTTGTGTTTGTGTGTGTGAATGAACCCAGGGTTATGCAGTTGTCCAGCAGCAGGCTAGAGATGGAGGTAATTTCACACAGAAGGAAAATGACATTCCAAAAACCCGCATGGACCTGAGAATTGTGAGAGAAGTGTGAGAAGAATGATCCTCGTAAAACAAGGGTACCACATTTAGATAAAAACCTTGATTTAAGGGTCAGAAATGCTGTGAACATTTCAGTTGAATTATGCAGCTCTTGGTCAGTCAGGTCAAGTGGTACCTAAGGGCTCGCAGTCCTTACACCAAGCACACCTCAAATGGGAATGGCACTGCAAGAATATTGACATTTTCAAATCATTCTTCCTGTTTGAATAACAGCTGAATGAACTGCCCCTTTAAAAACAAATAAAAACCTAAAGAAAGAAAACAGAAAATGCTTTTTCATTGAATTGATGAACCTGCTCAGAAATATTGAAGGGACACATAGCAAACTAGAGTGGTCACAGGACTTGCAATAATGTGGGGGGAAAAAGCAACCACTAGCCCAATTGGGGAATTTCCCTGAGAGGAAACTAGGATCCATTCCACTTCTTGATTTCTTCATGCAAACTGCATAAAATATGTTATAAAACCTGAGTGATTTCCATAACAGAATTTTGGCAATTTAAGTTGCTGTGACAGTTCCTACAAATCTTTTTGCTTTGTTTTGTATAATAAATATGTCAAAATGAAGCCATTTCTGTCCAAACAAAAATTTTCCAGGCTTTTTTAAAATATTTCCTATTTGCTGAAGTCAAGATGAAGGCTAATTTCAAATGCTGTAACTTAGATCTGCATAACCATAAACCCACAAGGACATAGCTTTAGTCTTATAAATAAGTAATGTCATTAGATACAGTATTCTTATTTTAATTGACTTTGGTTGCTACTCTGTATAACAGTGATTGAAAAATAAAAGTCGTTTAACATTGGTGAAACCTTTTCTAGTGGTTTCTGTATGGGAAGTCAACAAGCACAAGCCATTGCCAAAAAATGTTACTGGTTTTGGGGTTTGTTTCAGTAGTAAAATGCTAAGTGAAATCTAAGTGGATACAGGCAATTGCATCTAGTCCTTTGTAAATAAGAATCAGGTGAAATCTCAAAAGCAAAGACAAAAATAGCACAGATTTATCATGCAGACATCATTGAGAAACCCCACATAAGGAACTCATTTAATTTTCTGCAGGTGGACCACTATAAGTAAAAAAAGTGTCTTTTTATTGGGGATATTTACCAAGTTGGCAGTTGAGTCTTTTCCTTCAGAGGTATTGAAAGGACTGCGTATTTTCAGATTTGGGATTTTTTTTTACCTCAGAAGAAAAGATGTTTAAGCTGGAAAAGGACTTGGCAAAGATAGAATTTATTTGTGTGAGGCAATAAAGTTTCTGAATTACTGTTCAAGCAATTTCTTAAATTTAAATTAACATATATTCCTTCCTTACATTAACCCAGATGTGTCCTATACATGACTTAAGCATGGGTTTAATCACAGATTATCAACTAATGGAATCTCCTCAGAGGGCTGACATTTGTGTTGCTTTGTGCTGTAGTCTCTCAAAAAGTGATTCAAGAACTACAACATGGCAGAAATAAATACTTGGATGTTGTCAGGAAGCCAGAAATCATTGGATTAGTGGCAGTTTATTTTCTGGTGATGTGAAGTTGCTGAGAAAGAAGGAAAAGGGAATATCCCAGAGCAAGAAACAAGCAGAAAGCACACTGAAATAAAAGCAACAGAGGGTAGAACATTCCGAAAAAGCATCTGGAAAAGAGCTGATTTAAGATCAAGGAGATCAAGAGGAACTGCAGGAGCCAGTGATACCTACATTTTTTCAGCACATAGTGAAAGGCTTTATGCTCAAAGAAACAGAACACAGACTTTTCTCGTGGTCTTTTCTACCCCAAGCCATGGAGCTGTCTCAGTTACATAAAGCAGCTGGGAATGGAAGAGAAAGGTGGTCAGTAGAACTGTGATGAGATGCCACAGAGCCCTGTGAAAAGTGATTCTAATCATGAAATTTTAGGAAAAACTCCTGGTTTGTTGGTTTTTTATATATTCAAACTCTAGCTAACTTCACTCTTTCCTTCCACCCACACACACTGACATTAGTACAACTTTTGCAATTGACTTGAAGGATCCAGATACACCTATTTTATACTTTTACTTTAATGCTTCAATGTTTTTTTTCCCTTTAGCAGGTTATAAATGCTTATGGGTTTGGAGTAATAGTGAGTAAAATGGAAAGTGCTTCTGAGAAATTGCTTATTTATATAAAGCTGATGAGAAAACAAGTGTTTTATGGGGAGCCCTGACTCTCTTAAAGGATATTTGGCTCAAGGACAGGGTACTTGCTGGAGCACAAATTTAGGTGTGTCTGTTATTGCACTGCTTTGTGCTGAGAGTGGAAAAACAACATTTATCAAGTGCTTTTTGTTATATATTTATTTTCTCTGAATGCCAGCATGTGTTGGGAGTCTACAGACTGATTCTGTGTCCAGAGATTTCTGCTGTCACTGAGCCATCAGACAATCAGCTGGGCTCTAGGCATGGAATATATGTGTAAAACTGGGAGCCAGCTTGTGTAGCACAACTCCTTTCACGGCCCAACAGGTGTAAAGGTACCATTAAAAAAGACATGAGTGCTAAGAATATCTGTAACTGCTGCGCTAGGTGTGACCACGTTTGAGGGAGCAGTCATAGAAATAATAAGAGCAAATGACAAAACAAAGATTTTCCAGAAGATGTGGAAAGAAGCTACAGAAAAGCAAAATTTACCATTCAGTGTCTGATTTTCTGAAGGTGAGTGGCCAATACAGGGCATCCCACAAGGTGCTCAACTCTGTTACTGATAATAACTTAGCCAACAGTAAAATGCTGTCAGAGTAGTTCAAACCAGTGATTTATTTGACACTGTAAATGCTTTTAAAATCTTACTAATGATTTAAGAAAAATACATGGAAACAAGCAGAAAAAATGGGCATTATCTAAAGTCAGTGTGGGTGTGGTGCCTTGACCCATTTATACTATTAAGAAATATGCTGCATTAAAGTATTGAATATATTTTTTCATTATGTATTGAGTGGCCAAAAATATCTTAAGAGCCTTGTAAGGTAATGTATAACATTTCTTCCCCAAAAGTGGGTCAAGTCTTACGTAGTCTGCATTTCCAACGTGGGTCCCTCTTAAAAGGAAAATCCCAATGGTGCAGAAGGAGCTAACACAGCAAAAGGGTCCAAATCCTGTATTTTGTGATATCCTTTGACCTTGGTCTGCCTAAACCCAGAGCATCAGCCACAGGATGTGGTCTAATTTATATTAATGGCAAATTATCTTGAAATATTTTTCTTCAGTGCTGAAAAGTGCAGTGATGATGATGCTGTGTACTGGCTCCTTATTTTTTTTTTCCTCCTGATAAAAACTCCCTGTTTCCCATTAAAAGAGCAAGAGGAGGTGCAAGGAGGGAGGCTCCAGGTTACTGCCCACAGCACAGGGTGGTGTAAGAATAAAGGAATAACATGCTCTGAATGTGACATAACAAAGCACCTAATGGGATTAGCGGGGTTGAAAAGGGAAGGAGTGAGCACAAGTTGCCATAAGATCCTCCACTTGTTCAGTTAAGACCTTAAGTCTTGTGCCTGTTTTTAGTTGCAGGGAATTATAAAGCTGTAAATTACAAGGTAATTTGATGCCTTCATGGACATCAGATACAGGCTGAAACTGTAAAAGTAAGATATTGAGGAAATAAGCTTAAATAATACCCTGTTATCCATCTCACACCCCCCTTCTTGGACATTTTTTGTAACATTATTTCCAAATACTAATTTTCAGGAGTGTTTTCTTAGTAGACAAATATTCAGGTGTTTCAAGACATTCTAACACACTGAGGACATTTACTTTAATTCTTTTTTTTTTTTCACTGTAAGGTGACAGTGGTTATCTCTTGAAAAGTTGCCTAATCTCTTCCATGCTTTATCTCCAGATTCCCTCTGAAAACTGCATCATTAGAAATTGTAATGAAACTCAAAAAGTGACCAGAATAGTAATTGACAGAAGACTTGGCACCTTCAAAATAGGACTTGGATGCTTAGAAAAATGTGGTGGAACAGAGCTGAACTGCTCTTCATGTGAGTTCAGAGCAGTCCTGGTAGGTGTGAGCTTATGTAATACACCCATTAAACGTGCCTCATCTGGGAAGACGAAGGGGAAGCATTTTAATGAGTCAATCTAAATTGCTGAAGTAAATGACCATAATGATAGAGACTTGGGAAATTATGTGTGCTTAGATGTGGGACTGGAGCACAGCAGAGGAGGTGCTGGCTCTGGCTGCCACACAGACCTCCTGCGTGCTGGCTCAGATGTGCCTTCCAAGCCTTCTGTGCCTTTACATTTCATCCTAGAACCACTTCAGTGTCAGGAAAATGGAAATTAGAGATGCCATCTTCCAGTGCTAAAGAGAAAAGTGGATTGCAGACCAGCAGAGCACAGTTTCAGGCAATAAATGGTTTCCAAGCTCTTTGTTTCTCATGCCAAACAGGTGGTCTGGGCACTGCTTCCCCTTTCCTCCTGCTCAGAGAACAAGAAAGTTCCAGTAAATGCAATAAAATTAGGTTCCTAATTTCCACTCCTTTGAGTTAGTCTATAACAACATCCCTCTGTTAGGAACTCTGTCTTTCAATCAGGTATTAACTTAAGGCACCCAAATTCTTTATTACCTCTTCTCTTGGTAAGTTCGTCTTGGTCCTGTAAGGTCAAACCCTTTCCCAGAAAAAACCCTATGCTAATGAGAATGAGAGACATCATTTTTTGCACCACAGATTTAAAGAGAGGGAAGAAAAACCTTTTAGCCATAGACTTTTCTGTACTAACAAGAATCAACTCAAAATTATTTAAGTATGAGAGACTAAAACAGTCAAGGTACTGCAGCTTTTCTGGGAAAGCTCATTTTAATGGACCTCCATATTCAGTTATGCACAGAATAAGCTCCTCTATCATTAGCATTAAAAGACTCACCTTTCTGTGGATTTCTGTCCTTTATTTTGTATACATTCTCCTCAAAATTTAGCTTTTATTGTGCCAGGTTTTTGACCCCCTCACTGCAAGAAATGAGCACTTGCTACACAAAGCTTGGCTCTGCCAGTTGTCCTGCTAATACACATATGTTGTCAGACCAGCTGGCTCTTGGCAAACAGCAGAGGTAAATGTCAGGTTCTTTCCTGTCCCTTGCTATGAGGAGAGCACAAAACTATCTCTAAACAGCACAGTGCAACCAGAGTCCAGTGACTCACTTTTGTTTCAATAATCTCCAGTATAGTAAAAAATTAAGAGCAAAAGGGTCAGACAGATAGGGGGAAAGAAGGAAGCACGTTGCTCCTATTCGCTGATGAGAAATTGAAATGTTGTGGTTTTCATTTAAGTTTTCCCATCTTAATCCAAACTGATGAACTGTCTTAAGAGCATTTTTTTTTTCATCTATCAATAAAAGTGTATTTATTTCTTACCAATGAGAAATGAAGAGCCAAATCATCAGATGGGAGAGAGCTGTGTTACTCCATTCAAATAAGATTTATAACTGGCACATTCTGGTCTGCATATCTGCTTGTGTGAAAGGAAAAGAAATCCTCCTACCTGATTTTGTCAGGACTATCTCATTAGGGATCAAAGTGACTTCCTCCTCCACCATTCACATTCAGGAGTTTTTGGCCAGATCAGGTCCATCAGCAAAGTGAGAGGGTTGTGGAATAGTGGGGGAATCGTGCTCTGACATTTCCCATTCTGACATGTGCAATCATGCACAGCTGTGGGATGAGCAAGGACAGATGTTACTCCCGGATTGATCATGGCTCAAGCTGTGTCAAGGGAAATATAGGTTAGATATTAGGAAAAAGTTTTCATTGAAAGAGTGATAAAGTTCTGGAATTCTCTGCCCAAGGAGGTGGTGGAGTCACCATCCCTGGATGTGTTTAACAAAGCCTGGATGTGGCACTGGGTGCCAGGGTTTACTTGAGGTGTTGGGGCTGGGTTGGAATTGATGATCTTGAAAGTCTCTTCCAACCTGGTCATTCTGTGAATTCTGTGGTTCATAAACTTGAGAGAGAAAATGTGTGGAAAATGTTTGCTGTAGGAAGAAAAAAAATGAGGAATGTTCTTGCTCCTGTGGACTGGCCAGGCTGGACAAAACATCCAAGCTAAATGTGGCTGTGGAGCAGCCAGTGACACCACATGAAAAGAGCTTTAGCAAGGGAACAAAAGTGACTTTGTTTTATCTTTACTGCTGATTAAAGTCTGTAACTACTGTAGCTACAAAATTATGCACATTTTAAACAAAAGCCTGCACCATGTCACAAGCAAGAAAAACAAGTCACAGGGTGCAAGGCAAAGCTTTCCTCTGAGGCACTGGTGGTTAACCAGTCCCTCTCCCACAGTGGCTGCAGTGTCATCTGAGCTGGGGACTCACTGGCCTGTGCCAAGCAGTTGCCATAATACAGCTGTTTAACCCTTCCCTGTGCTCAGCTGAGCCACCAGAAATACCAAGCCTGGGGCAGAGAGAAGGGGTTTTAACTGATACTCTCCAGTGAAAGATGGGTTCATTCCAAAATTCCTCACCAGACCCCACACCCCCTCCAAACAGTAAAAAAACCCCAAACCCAGAAGGCCAGACATTAAAAAAAATTTTCAAACAGAAAAATAATCAATGACATTCTGTTAAAGAAAGGAGTTCATACAGAAAAAAAAAATCAGTCATAGTTTAAAACCGGTACTACATAACAGATAAGGAGGAGCTCTGGAGAAATTCTGGAGGGGGTTGCTCAGTATTAAATGATGATTAAACATCTGTACATTACATCCATCACTGATCATGGGAAAAAAACATTTGATTTGGCAAATTACAGAGAGGCTTAGCCCTTCAGAGAGTTTTTTTCCCCCTTTTACAGAGGGGGAAAAAAAACAGGTTATTCAGTCTTGAAAATATTCAATTTTTCTTTTGTGTACACAGAAGCAAATTTATGTACAGCTTTCTTGTATGTACAAGGCTGTTTCTGAACAGCTAGTCATTAAAACTATCAGTTGTTCTCCTACAATGAAGAGATTTCAAATATACCAAGGAAATGTCTTTTATTTAAAAAAGAAAATAATTTAATTAAAGACAGAAATGCAGATTTAGACTCTACATATGAAAAGCTTGAGATTTCATATTACTAAACTTAAACCTGTTCTTAGAATTCCCAAATTCCACTCCAAACCATTTTGCCTTCCTGCAAAGTTTATGCAGAACAATTCAGAACACTGACCCTCAATGAATATTTTCTATCCTGATCCATTTCGTATTTGTTCATGTTCATGCTCTGTTCATGTTTATTAACCCTTCAAGAAGCACCTTTCTTCACTGTGTTTCTACCAAAGAAATTAGAGGATAACATCTGGCCACAAAACTTCTGCTAGAAGAGGCAACTACAAAGAGCCACTTAATTTGGGGGTTTTTCAGTCTCATCCACAAAATAACAATAATCCTGAATTTTAAGATGTCATAGAATTGTGGAATGGTTTGGGTTGGAAGGGACCATAAAGATCAGCTAAATCCAGCCCCATGCCATGGGCAGGGACACCTTCTACTGTCCCAAGTTGCTCCAAGCCCCATCCAACCTGGCCTTGGACACTTCCAGGGATCCAGGGGCAGCCACAGCTTCTCTGGCCACCCTGTGCCAGGGCCTCACCACCCTCACAGCCAAAACTTTCTTCCAAATATCCCAGCTAACCCTGCCCTGTGTCACTTTAATTAAACCACAGCCAAATCTTTGAACATGAGCCAAAAGTCAGTCCCAGCCCAAATATCTCTGTGTCTCTAGAAGCTGCTGCCTTCAATCTCTTCAATATCCAAAGTCTGATTGGTCTTTGCTCAAGCTGACATGAAAATGTTGCTTGAAATTCCCTTTCAGTCTGAATAAAGGCCATGATACAGGGGCAAGGTCATAGCAAAGGCATTTTGGGGAGCCTCAGAAGAGCATCCCCTCAGAGCAGTTGCCAGCTATGTTTTCCACTTCTACCGTGTTCAAAAGACAAAAGTTACTTTGAGAACTTGAATCAGGGTCTAACATTTCCAAAATGCACGGCTAAGCAAGAAATGTCATTCACTCAAGCCGTCACTGAAATGTTTCTAATTACATCCCTGACTAATTACATTACCGTATCCCTTTTAAGTGGTGGTTCTAAAAGTACAACCCTTGGCTCAAAATTGATTCCTTATTTTAGGCAATTCTCCCTATCAACTTGAACCAACAGTGTTTAATCGGCTGATAAGTTTTCACACAGAATTGCTGATTATAGTCCCAAACCTGCAAAGTGCTGCAGGATCAGAGGGGGAAGGGCTAATAAAAATATTTTTTAAAATTGTCTGGATCATGTCATTCAGCTGGGAATAATTAGTGCAGTTGTTTTATATGATATCCTGAGGATATACTGAAACTCACTGTCCTTTGTGTGATGCCAGAGAAGGACACTGCAGATCCCAATTGAAAATAGACCAGAAATTTGAGATCATTGCTCCCCACCAGCATTTCTGCCACTGGATGGGACATTTCCATACAGCTGGAAGTCCTGAGTCTCCAAAAATTGTCATATAATTAGTTCAGGAGCACTGGAGACACAGCTAATGCTGTGCCATTATCTTTTGTTTCTTAAATAATTTGGCTCTGATGGCATGAAGAAGCCAAAAATCCCTGGAAGTGTCCAAGGCCAGGTTGGACAGGGCTTGGAGCAAGCTGGGCTGGTGGAGGGGGGTTCCACCATAGCAGGGGGTGGAACGAGATGATTTTTAAGTTCCCCTCCAACCCAAACCATTCTTCGATTCCATCATAGCTTAAAATTCAGGATCATTGTTATTTTGTGGCTAAGACTGAAAACTCCCAAAATTTGGTGGCCCTTTGTAGTTGCCTGTTCTGGTGGCACAACCACAACCAGTTCTGTTTGGTTTTCTCTCCCACCCTCATCTCCCAACAGCAGCCATGTGCAGTCAACTCAATATTCCTCAAGTAATTGCATACTGATGGCCCAGAGGGTTTGGGAGCTATTTAAAACATACCAAACATACCAAAAGGTGATTTTTCCTGTCCAAACCCTCTCCAACATTTTTCATGCCCTTAAAGTGACACCTTAACTAATTTTTCTGGTGTTTAACGTCTTGCTAAAGGCCTAAACTAATGGGTACAGATAAATCCTTGAAGGAATACATCTTCTCTTGCCAACATTCTTGGCAAAATTTATGTTCTTGTTAATAGTTTCGTACTTAGACATTAAACAACCCTTAAGTGCTCCCACTTGGCTGTATAAATAAGGTTTGTATTCATGTGAATATTTCTGTTCAGCATATTTGTTGAGAGATACCTGACCCAAGTTTAAATCTGGAAAGGACAGGAAAAGTAGACAATTTCCATCCTTTCCTGGCATTTGATTTGGACTATGAATAAAAAATCCACACTAAGGTCCTAACATTTTTGTGGCAGGTGTTGCACAAACATTAAATGGAGGCACCATTGCCCAACAAACTTTATAGATTAGAACAAAACCACATTAAATTGGGCATGAAGTTTGAATTTGCACATAAATGAACATGGTAAAGTATTAACACATTTTTGTGGTCCATTTATGTCTCTGAGTATGGGAAATTTTTCTATCAAATCTTTTGATGAAAATAAAAAGCTGTATCATATCAAGCAAAATACGTGCATAATGTTTAAAAAAATGCTGAAATGGATAATTTCAAACTAAAAGTTGTGTTTAAAAAGTCAATTTCTTTATAGTAAAAAACAGAGTTTAAGAAAGAATTTGAATTACTTTGTGTAAGGTCAAGCAAATAACTCTTTCAAGTCAAAATAATTTAATCTTTCTTTTCATTTTTTGCCAGGCTGACTAGAAATGAAAGTAAAGTGAATTATCACAAGAAAATATTTCTGTCCACAGACAATAACAAAAATGAAATGAGGTAATTAAGCATTTTTAGTATTTTTGTTGCTGTTAACGCAGGGTAGAGGTTGGAAATAAACAAGCGGCAAATGGAAAACGTGAGTAGGTTACATGAGAAAAAAGAGCTGTAAACCAGGATTTAAGGAAAGATAAGGTAGCAGATGTTTGGATTTTAATATGATACTTTTACATTTGACGAGCAGTCCAAGGGACAGTGTGGACATCCAGGATAAATTGACAGCTGGACAGAAAAGTTTGAGAACGCTGGGAAAGGTCAGAGTCCTAATGGATCAAAAATCTGGAGCTGAGAACTGCTGGGGTGTGAGCACAAAGCCAAGAAGCCACTCTTTGCTGGAGAGGTGCACTGGAGGCTCCAGCTGAGCCATCCTCCTTTGGGCAACTTTCCCCAGATTTAGGGTTGAGCTCTTCTCAAAACCAGCAAGTGACAGGACAGGAGGAAACGGCCTCAGGAGGTTCAGATTGGATATTGGGGGAAATTTCTTCACCCAAAGGGGTTTCCTGCCCAGGGCAGTTTGGAGTCCCCATCTCTGGAGAGATTTAAAAGCTGTGTGGATGTGGCACTTGGGGACATGGGTCAGTGGTGGCCTTTGCAGTGCTGGGTTAAGGGTTGGACTCAATCTTAGAGGGTTTTTCCAACCTTAATGATTCTATATGAGAAGTACCAACACAAAATGTCATGGATCTAAACGTGCCTCATTTGTTTTCCTCATTTTCTCATCCCTTTTTGCTGTCAAAAGCCCCAGTGGCATTAAGCCACCCTGGGTGGTACACGAGGCACCAGGTCTCAGCTTACTTTTCAAAGTAGTTCTTATTTGCCAGAGGGGAGAAAAAGTTTAAAACCCTTATTTCCAAGAATGTTCCTGTGCTACCTGAAATCTACAGTGTGACCTGTCTGTTATTCCCCTTGCCACCAGGGTCACACCTATGTGGAAAAAAGCCTTGTTAAAGAGGCTGTTTTAATTCCTGTATTTCAGATATTCAGAGTTTGACCTTGTTTTGCTGCTGTGTGGACCAAGATTATAGTGTTCAAAAGCCACGCTCACCCCTGGATAATTTGCTTGTCTTTACTGCAGTAAATTTGTATATTGATCTTTATTACAGTATCATCTGACAGGTTGTTTAGCATCCACACTCTGCCATGCAGGGCTCTGCACAGCTATGAGGGAAGAATGCAGAGTAGGTATTCTACCACACAGGAAACAATAGATTTCTATTTTACACATGTCATTTCTGTTTATATGGAATAAAGAATTATAGGTGCCTGAAGAAGGAATTTTCCTGATATCCAATTGACTGTAACACTTAAAAAATATTTCCCCTGGTGGGTGTGGTGTTTTTTTCCTATTGTCCTGTCATGATTTCTTTTTCCTCTCTTACATTAATTTTGTTGGCAAATTTCTCAGAATTTCACTGAGATGAATTTTTCTGCCTATTACACAACTCTACTTTTTTTTTTTTTTTTTTTTAAGCAATCTCACACTTGTAAGCATTTGGAAGGATATCATAATAGCACAGCAGCCATGCTGTTTCCATTGGCCATTTCAATCAAGAAAAAAAGGCTGCGACATAATCAATAGACATAGAAGAAAAATTAAGTCCTATGTCTCAAAAGAACATCTAAAAGTGAGCCTATATATATAGGCTTAAGTCACCTAAATGACTTGATGCATATTTTTATTTTAGTATCTGCAAGAAGATGGATCCCAGCCCATTAAAACTAAAATTTCCAGAAAGACAGGCACTCTGATTTATCATCTGTCAAGGTAAAAGGACTAAGAACCTCTAGTTGACTGATATGATGGATTTTCACTTTCCTACTTACTTCAAGAAGGAAGAAAGTGTGGAGCTGAACAGCTGGTAACATTTGCTAAAAGATTATGGTGCTGAGATTCTGATTTAAATTTGACTTTTTGGTCGTAAACACATGAACAACACATGAAATGTTCTTATTCCTTAACATATTTTCACTTGAAAGGAGTGATCCAACTGCTTCCTCTGTAAAACCTATATAGGATTAAAGAGCAATGAGGTCTCCAGCTGAAAAAAGACATGTATTTCCTGGAAAAGGAAGTTATGCAAGAGGCTCAAAGCTTTCTTTAGGGTAGCTGCTACCACCTTCTGTAAGACTGTTGAAACACATGTAAATGAGAAGTTTAAAAGTATATATATTGAAATATTTGGCAATATAATGAGACTCTTCCCTACATTGTCCCCTTTAGGCTTAGAGGTACAACAGACTTTCCTGGTGTACATTTGCAGGATAACCACATGAAAAGATCTCTGGCTACTCCACCATATGACGTAAATTTGGAAATATTTTAGAAATTATGTGAAACAAGCTCACAAATTGTCACAAATACTGTCAGCACCTCTTGTACATGCAAATAAAGAGAGTAGCCCATGGTATTTGCAGCCTTTGCCCAATCAGGATGTAAAGTCTACGAGTTATTTGAGGAATAATTTCAGAGGAAAATATTGACTCACTAAAGCCAGACTAGGACCCCCAAACCTGTTCAGTTAAAAGAAAATAAATCAATCCATCAAGTCATAATGTTTTCCAAGCTTTGTAAATAGAAAGCCATCCAGAAGTGAAAAGATGAAGCAGCATGTGAAACTCTGATAAAAATAAATTAGAGAATCATTTAGTGGAAAAGACATCTAAGATCATAGAGGAAGACTATTTTAGTGGTTTTCTGAGAGGAGTCTGTAAACAAAATGTGGACATGATCCATCAGAACTCTGTAAAACCTAAATAAAATCTGGATTATAAATGGGGTAAGTGGTAAGACTGCACTCCTACATCATTTATCAACTAGAGCTTTCACTGATAAAAAATAATATCAATAAAAGACTGATTTCACGGAATGTTCTGAACCCTTTGGTGAGGTGGCCTGATTTAAGCTACAGAAACTTCAATAAAACCAGGGAAACCATACAAATAGGAGCAGAAAATATGTCAGATATTTCAGATATGAAACCACGCCTTGCAAAGGAGCGAGTCCAAAAGGGTGTTTGGATTTATAGAGGTCTGGAAAGCCTTCTTTAGAGCCAAAGACTGAACAATATTGATTTGTTTATTTTACCTGAGGAAAGATTATGATTAAGTCACCTTCTGATCTATAAGTAGGAACATGGAAAGAAGACTTCTGATAATGGAAAGCTCTTTAATCTGGCTGGCAGAAGCATGGCAAAAGGTGATGGACAAAATCACTTAAATCATTTTGGAAATGAAACACACATTTTAAAACCATGGGGGTTCTGTGCAACAAATTACTAAAGCAGCTTATTGACTCCCCATCATTTTGAGTCTTTGGGGTTTTTCTGGAAGAGTCCTAATGCTGTCAAAAGTTACAGCCTTGATGCAAGAAGTGCTCTGTGAAAGTGCATGAGCTGCACCAGGTTCAAATTAAGTGAACACATTGGTGTCTTCCAAGTTTATAACCTGTAAATCTTCAATATTAGTCCATAGTTATTCATGTCTGTAGCTTCTGAGATAAGTTGTATCATCCTTTGAGGAAAAATAACGTTGATCGTTGTTAATTCTATTATTTTCTTTTCATTTAATGACGTATGCCTGTCTAGCTGGCTGGCTTATGCCTGCTGGAAAGGAGAGTTGGTGTTATTTAGATCTTCCAAAACATATGGCTCTGGGCTTCATTTTGTACACTACAGCTCACAGATTCCAAGAATTAATATCTTGTGTCCATCATTTTCCCACACACATCCATCACTTGTTCTTTTTTTTTCTCTTTTTGTTGTCTCTGATTTTTTTAAGAAATCCAGAAAACTTCCTAGAGAGCAGCAGCACCTAAATACACTTATAATCTTCATTTCTGTGATATGTTGGGTTGTTTCTGCATCTATTGCTGCAGCTGAAGTTTTGCATGTGGTTTTAAAAGTTTCAAGTGGGACCAATATCTGTGGGAATATTACAGGATATTGCTAAAAATATATACTGACAGATTAGTTTATTGAACAAGAGGGAAGAATTTGACAGCATTTTCTAATACCTGTAAATTATAGTTGGTTTGTTTAGTTAAAAAAAAAAAAAAAAAAAAAAAAAGGCTGATTTCACAGAGCAAAGCAAATATAGATACCAAGCTATAAAGGGGGTGTGTGGAGGGTGTCATAAGTTGTGCTCATCGAGCACTGGAAGACTTGAGCAGAGGTTTTGTAGCAGAAATGTTCAGGGAGGGCGCATCAGTCCTAGTAAATAGAATTGGTGAGAAGTGATTTTTGACAAATAATGCAGGAACTGGCAGTAATTTTAACGAACAGTTCTGCTGGCTGGGAGTGACTCACTCCAGCACAGTAAAGACTTTGTTGTTAAAAGTACTTACACTCACATTAGGAGCCTGAAATCATCCCAGACATAATGGCCCGCTTTGAAAGAGCAGGAAACATTAAACAGATTGGCCAATCCAGAGAAAATAATCATAGGAAAATTTATTGAAAGGCAGTTTGACAAATAGCTTATCTGCAGTTCAATCCAGTGGGTTTTACTGTCCTCATACCAAGACTCCAGCCTGTGATTTGAAATCAACAGCATGACTCTGTAAAATAGGTGTTTCCAAGACCGTAAAACTAGGAGAGATTTTGGGGCAAGGACTCCATAAAGATAGAAGCAACAATAAAATCCTCGTTCTGTAAGGAGCAGGGATACCAGTGGAGCAGCAGCATGATTCATCCTCCTTAACTTCAGCCATCCAAAAGGTAGGAGTTGAATCAAAGTTAGCCATTCTTTTTTTGTCACTTGTGGAGGAAGATGTGTCCTGCCCGCTTCAGAGAACTACTTTGGGAACTGCTATTTAGAAAGACTTCCCTCTCTCCATTGCCATGGAGGATACCCTGGGGAACGACCAGCAGAAAGCAACATCTCCCAACCTAAATCTAGACAGAGTTGCTCTGTCTCTAGGTTGCCAAGGGAAGCTGTGGCTGTCCCATCCCTGGAAGTGTCCAGGACCAGGTTGGACAGGGCTTCGAATAACCTGGGCTAGTGGAAGGTGTCCCTGCCCATGGCAGGGGGTGGGAATGAGATGATCTTTAAGGTCCCTTCCAAACCAAACCATCCTGTGATTCTCAGAAGTCCCTTCATAAAGCCCACTCTGCTGAAACCGAGGCTCTGTAATTCACTCTCTCCAAGGTGTATGCACAAAGGTGTGCTGGTTTCAGTGCATACACAAGGTTCAGTAAAATAACAGAAGAGAAATCAGGAGATAAGCAGATAAGCAGAGGCAAAGTAAAATCAACCACAAGACTTCAAGAATCACACTTGGCATCTTCAGCCCATAGCAAAAAAACCCCAAATGCCCCACATTCCTAATCTCAGTGAATTGAGGCAAGGTAAAAAAATGTGTTCAAATGAGATGATTTTACCAATATACTGTCCCAGTTGCTGAGGGTTCAGGGGGAAAAAAAAAAGTAAAAATTAGCAGTGAAAGTATAAAAAAGGAATGAAAGAGAAGTTCAGATTGGAATTGGATTGGATTGTCATGGGAAAGGAACAGGAAAACTATGGCAGCATTGAGACGTCCCTGAGGTGGTTAAAAATCACATATATGGCACTTGGGGACATGGTTTAGTGGTGGCCTGGGCAGTGCTGGGGAAATTGTCGGACTTGATGATCTTAGAGCCTTTTCCAACCTAAATGATTCTGTGATTTCCCTTTTTAACAGCTCTCTGCTTCAGAATGATTTACTGCAGGGTTTGTATTGATTTACAATTATTAGACAGTTATTATAATTTATGTTGATAAAGCAATAAGGGAATACTGAAAATATTTATTAAATATGAGAAACTTTGTAGCATTTAGACATTAATCAAAGTTGATCATCTACAATATATGTGCTAATGAACCATTAGTGAATATTTAACCTGCAAACACAATGAAAAAAAGCTGATAGATTACCTCCTTCAGGAACAGAGGGACTTTGTGGGAATTTTGAATTATTTAAATTGTGACACAGCACAGGATTTAGGAGTGGGATGCAATTTTACTGTGAGATTTTCTTTTTTACTTGCTGAGTTCCTGATAAAAAGAGTGATGGAACAAATTTGTTTCTTGTTGATTTAAACATTAGCAATCCCGGGGTTTGCAAAAATGTTAAAGATAGTTTTAAGGGTGAGTCAGATAGTCTATTGTATAATGGAATCATTGGCCTTCTTTGATTTTGGTGCAGAAAGTATAATAAAAAGAGAAAAAACCAGAGTAACTCAGGCTTCTCAGCACTTTGTTGCAGAAGTCAGAGAAAGAAGTATTAGGGGTCAGTTTAGCATTTGACTAAGAGACCTGATTAATTGGAGATTAAATGATTGTTTGTTGAGCAAATGGTGCAGAAGACTGGGCATGCTTCCCTGACCAGCTGAGCCAGGCTTTGCTAAGCACATCGCCAGGCTAGGGGACACTTCTCATGCTCACCCTGTCCTTGGAAAGGTGGAGGGATGCTGGAAGGGACACTGCCTGGGAAGGAGTTAATCCATTAACGCCTCCTGGTTGATTAATTTTCTGCTTCAACTCATTTAAATTCTCATTCTGCTGATTGTTTCCTTTCAGGGAGGGCATTTGTGGAAAGGTTATCAGCTTCTTGGAAGGACATAGCAAAGCCTCCAAGCACAAACCTAGCCCACTTTTCCAAATAAACAGCTGCAGACAAATCCTGGCTTCATTGATGGGAACGGAAGTTTTCAGAGAATTGCAGAATAGTTGGGAAGGAACCTCTAAGATCATTTAGTCCAACCACTCCACTCAAGCAGGTTTTGAATATCTCCAAAGAAAGAAACTCCACAACTTCTCCAGGCAGTCTGCTCCAGGGCTGTTAGTCTCACAGGAAAAATGATTTCCCTCCTATTTAGGTGGAACTTCCCGTGCTTCAGTTTGTGCCCACTGCCCATGGTCCTGTTGCTGAGCACCACATAAAAGAGTCTGGCCCCTTCCTCTTGACATATATTTGTATGCAATGATAAATCCCCTGTCAGTTGTCTCTTCTTGTGGCTGGACAACCTTTCCCTGTAAGGGAGATGCTGCAGTCCCCTCTTCATCATTGTAGCCTCCACTGGACCATCTCCAGGAGCTCCAGGTCCCTCCTGTCCTGAGGAGCCCAGAATTGCACACAGCACTTCAGATGTGGAATCTGGAACGTGGCTGAGCAGAGGGGCAGGATCACATCCCTTAACCTCCTGAAAATTCTCTAATAAATCCTAGGATCCTGTTGGCCTTATTGGCACAAAGACACACTGCTTGTCATGGACACCTCTTGTCTACCACAGGCTCGGGTCCTTCTCCCCAGAGCTGCTCCATCAGGTCACCCCCAACCTGAGCTGGTGCCTGTGGTTGTTCTCCCCTGGTGCAGGACTCTGCATTTGCATTTGAATTTCAGAACCTTGCTAAAATTCAGGTTTTTTTTTTTTATTGTCCTAAGAAAGTAATCAAGCACCAATTACTTTTCGGATAACATTCCACTGGTAATGTAAATTAAAATGTACCAGATGTTTGTTGGACATTTTCTCTTTACATATCACAGAATTCTGGAATGGTTTGGCTGGGAAGGGACCTTGAAGATCATCCACTTCCAATCTCCCTGCCATGGGCAGGGACAACTTCCACTAGCCCAAGCTGCTCCAAACCCCATCCAGCCTGGCCTTGGACACTTCCAGGGATCCAGGGGCAGCCACAGCTCCTCTGGGCACCCTGTGCCAGGGCCTCACCACCCTCACAGGGAAGGATTTCTGGTGCTCAGGGTTATTCTTCCCCAGGTGCAGGATCCTGCATTTACTTTTCTTGAGATTCATTTGGTTTCTCTTTACCCAACTCTCCAACCTGTCCAAGGTCCTGCGGAATTGCCCCACAACCTCCAGGTGGATCAGCCACTCCTTCCAGTTCTGTATCATCAGCAAATGTGTTCAGGGGACACTGTGCCTTCTTCCAGGTCACTGCTGAATAATAAGAACAGGACTAAACCCAGCACGGGCCCCTGCGGCACACCACTACCTACAGGCCTCCAAGTGGACTCTGTGCCACTGGTCACAACCCTCTGGGCTCAATGAAGATGGTCAGCGAAGACCAAAAGTTGGCCTTAAGGAGAATGTTTCATCTCTGAGCAATGTGGGTACTACAAGCAGCAGAAATTGGTTTCTTTTCAATTAGGGCTGGGGAAAGGATGAAATGGGCCGTAATCCACCATGTTCAGTACGGGTGGGACATGCAATGACAAGCCAATTGCAGTAGAAAACTGCTTTCAGCAGGAGAGCATATGAGGTGTGAAATATTAATCTTTGTAGGTAGGGAGTCTCACTACACAGAAGTTGGTTATAATTACCAGAGGAAATGATAACATTATGGCAGAGACCAAGGACACGTATGATGCATTATGAGAAAGATTAGTCTGAACTGCAAGGGCTTCCCTTAAACTACCTTTATTAAAGGTCATTCAAAACTTCCCCCAACACCTAATTTAGATCAGCTGCAAAGGTACAACAAGTGTTAAAAATTTCTTCTCTAAAGTTTTGATCCGTGAGCCATTATTATTTCCCTTAATTTAGCTTGTGTTCTATTTACAAATCCTGCCTATGGAAATAGATTTGTTGGAGGCAGCTATTCCATTACATGGGATGATGATTTTGTTGTTCCCCACCACTCCACCAGTTTACACCGCCAGACTATTCTGCCTTCTCACAGGAATGAGTCTTCACAAGGATTTTTATTTCCCAATCACAATATTGATACAAAATACTTTCCATTCTTCCTAAGTATTCATGGCCCACACTGTAACAATCCATCTGTTACCAACACCGTGCTCTGCAGAATGTTTAAACTGTGTGAATTAGGAGTAAGAATGTGTAGGATTTCTTTCTTGAACTACACCTGTGATTTGTTTAGCACAGTGGGCATGGGAGGAAGGAGAAAATAGTTTGGCTGATGTGGAGGTTTTAAATTTTTAATATTTCTGGCTATTATTTCTAATATTATCAGCTGTGCTGCCCCAGGAGTATGTGTAATAATAATAATAGAGCCAAGCATAGCTGTTAGCAGAGCTCTGGTTTTAAAATACTTAAAATAGAGATGTTCTGCTATATTTTCTCTGAGGACCCTTCTCGTAGGAGTGATCAATGACTGAGGTACAACCTGGATTTACTGCATCCTGTCAGCAGCACTGACATTTCCCAGGACTTTTTCCCCCACCACATTTGTATCCATGATTCATCTGACTGTGTCACTTGGACATTCACAGATTTCCTTCTGTTGTTCAAGGTTATTGTAAATGCAGGTGAACCCAGTGGGAAGAAATTATGATGCCTGACTCCAGTTCAGAAGGCTGAATGATTTCTTTATTATAACTATACTATAATGCATTAATATACTATTTAAAGGAAGATACTAAAACTACATACCTACTTTCTAACTACCATATCTAACTCACAACTCATGACCCTCTCTCGAGAGTGCAGCCACAGGTGGGTTGGATTGGCCATCAGGCTCAAACAATCCTCACCAGAATCCAATCAAGCAATCACCCCAGGTAAACAATTCTCCAAGCACATTCCACATGAGAAAAACAAGGAGCAGAAATAGAAATTGTTTTCTCTTTCTTCTCTCTGTGCACCTCTATGAAAAAATCCTGAGAGAGAGAAGAATGTGCCTGCCACACAATGTAAAGATTATGTCAATACCCAGTAAAAGTGATGAAATTGTCTTTTACTTCATACTATTTAATGAATCAATTTACACACCAGTGAAAAGCTGCAAAAAATTATTCTTTTTATCCACAAGACCCACATATCCAGAGCTTCCATTTGTGTCCTAGATAGACTGGAGGATGGTAGTGAAAAAAAAAACCCAAAAAACTGTAGGTATATCCAGTGATTTTCTCCTTAGCAGCATTTAAAAAGGAGACAAAATATGTTAATTCGGTACATGCTTCAATGTGGTAAATTTTAGACAGAAATGCTGCTTGCCCCCAACATTTTTACGAGTTCCAGGTGGAAGTTCTATGGCCTCAATGATTCTGCAGTATCTGGAGACAGCACAACCCATCAAAAGTGCAGGAACCATCCCAACCCTTCCTGTCTGCTGCCAGTAGAATACACAGCCAGCAATTCCCAAAGTCTCCCTCCGGCATTTCTCTGTTGGATTCACATAACATGTCAAAGAAATGATTTTTCTCTTTGATTACTGCAGTAAAATAAAAAGCACTGAAAGAGCAACATCTGAGAAACTTACCTTGCAGTGACATGAAAAATCCAGCTCCCTGTAAAGAAATGTAATGAGGAGGGAGTCACGGTCGTTACTCCTTGTTACAGCACTTTAGAGTAACAATGCCATTTGGAGACCCTTGCAGCAGGAAAGTCAGAAAAAGCAAGTCAGCAATCAACTCCACAGGCCAATAGACTAGGATATATCAACTCCAACTTTAGTGCATTTGGACTGCAGAAGTTCCCTGTGTTGGCTGAAATGCAAAGGCTGGAGCACAGCAGTATTTTTCTGTCCTGTTGGCTTTTTCTACCTCTTTCCACGTGGCAGTGACACTTAGAGCAGGAAATGGAATTCTGGCTCTAAAGGTCTATAATGGAGGTATTGTTGTAAGTAATCGTGGAGAGAAATAGATGTGTACAGTTTTAATGTACAGGTGCTTAAGTTTTACTAAACCAATTTAGAATTAGGCAACTAAGCACCTTTCAAAAGCTTACAGATCCCTTTCAAGTTCTGGTCCTGCCTTTTTTCCCCCCCTTCTTTTAGATGTCTGAGACAACAAGAAACATCTGTGGGTTTCTTAGTGCTTTACTTTCAGCCCTGCCAATTATGTGCTGTTCTAATTAGTCAATGAGAGGTGTGGGCTTCTACTTCCCCTGTTAAAACATCATCAAATGAAACAGAGCATTTTATTCCAGCCTTCTTACTTGATTCAGCACATAACAAGTGTGGTAGTGAAGTTGTGAACGTATTTTTTGAAGCCCTGAGAAGGAGAGAAGATGTAGCTGGTTTTGTGCATTAAGAGCTACAATCATTTGATTACTCTGGTTTTACAACAGGTCTAAGTGGAGCAAGCACAAACTGACCCAGAGAGCACAGTGACCTCCCAAACGGTGCAGGCTTGGCTATGCGAGGCTGTAACTACAAAAAACCAATAGTCTTTAGGAACTCAAGATAACCTCAACTCAAGAACTTTGTATTTAGCATATTTTCAATACAGCAGGAGGACATTTGAGGTCAAGATCTCAGGATCGCCTGTTCAACACTTACTATTTCCCTTTCCACCCTCTCTATCCATTCCTGCTACTAGACTTGGCTGGCTTCACACCACACTGAATTGGCAATTTTTTTCTCTTTGCATTAGAGAACAAATTCAAAAAACAGCCATGTGTATCATGGATAGAAGGGCAGGGAGGGGATTTAAATCAGCTGGGAAATTCCGAGGTTGGAAATGCTTGTTTGTAACAAAGGGAAACTAATGGGTCTTACTGAGTAGCGGGATGTTCAACTCTGCTTTCTCACACTATTCCCCATCAAACAGGGCTGCAGTTACATATTTGTCTGGGGAAGGATAATGAAACAAATGTGAGTAGAAAACAAAGAGCTTGTTACCAGTCAAAGATTAGCCCATGTTGTAGCCCAGACATTTCCCTGAAAGCAATATAGTCAGCAGAGCATAAAACTACATTTTACTGTTCAAGGTGCATTCAAATACAGTGGTGGTAGCAGAAAAATACTCTTTTAACAAGACAGCAAAATAACTTGGATTTCTTATTTGGCCAGGAGATTAATTTCCTCACAACTTGCCAGATATTCAGGAGGAAAGCAGATTTCTGCTTAGAGCTGTTTGTCCCATCAAAGCCCAATGGGTTTACTTGTGTCAAAAAATTGGGATGGCAATCCCAATATAGATAGCAGGTGCCTGCTTTGGAGATCGATGATTAACTTGAGAAAATCCAGTGTCCTGGCTTTCAAACAGCAGTGAAATTACATCTGGAGGAAGATCAGACTGGTGTTCTACCCTGCAAAGGGCCATAAATGTCAGTCACCTGTCACACATGATGTTGGGATTTATCACAGTGTATCAGCAGAAGAGATTAAGTGGTAAAATATAATTCAGGTTATAAGAGAATTGATTCTGTATGGCTTCTGAATGTTTTCTAATTAATTATTCAGAGGAAAGAAAAGCCCAAAAAGCAACTGCTAGTTCCCAATGGAAATAGAGAACAAAGTTATTTAATGAGCTGCCATAAAACACAAACAAGTTCAGTTGGCATTATGCAGACAAACTCAAAGAACTTTTTCAAGATTATAGTTTAAGAAGGGGACATATTTCAGAAGTTCTAACATTACCTCACCGTCCAGCTGTTTATATTGTACTTGCAGCTTCTTTGAAAAGATGCCAAAATAAAGTAAATTTGAATATCATCTGCAGAGAACTTCTCTATGGAATAATCACCAGACTGCTTTTCATTATACCACAATTATATCATCAGCATCTAATGATCAGAATGCAGAGCAGCTGATTATTTTCATAATGCAATTACTCCATTACATCTTAGAAAACTCAGCTGCATGCAAACAGTTCTGTCCAAATAACCCATTTGCCTGATTAATCATCTGACGGGAACTCCTCTCTCTCTTGCCCCCTTTTAAACGTTCACCTGCTTTCCCTGTGCTTCCTGTCTGACTTGGTCATTACAGCATTAATCACTCAGGAGGAAAGAGGAAGATGGGCTCTTTCTCAAAATATACAGAGAGATCCAGATTTTCCAAGTGAGGCAAACACAGTTGTTCCCAGGGATTTGCCCTTGCCCCTTTTTGTGTGTCCAAACCTCGAGGTATGCATATAAATCAGGTATTTGTGCAGGGGTTTATTAGCTGACAAATGCAGATGGCTAACACGATGCTCCCCTTGGGTACACACACCCAAGCACTTGTCTGGTGGGTGTTTTTTAGGCAGACATTTCCAAATAGCTGACTTTAACCCTCTGCTCCTCATTGTCAAGAGGAATCTCTAAGGCTTTTGCTAATAACTGCTGTCTTTCATGTGTATTTTAAAATAACTCTAATCCTAGTGAGGCAAACCAGATAAAAAAAGTATAAAAGGCTGCAGTGTTTGATTGTTCAGCAGGATCGTTTGTACAGAGACGCTGGAATAAAAATAATTAGCACTTCTAGGGAATTCTAGCTGAAGATCTGAAACCTTGTTTGTGGAAAAAAAAATGAGTTAGGCTTACATTTAGTCCATGCCTTTTGCAAAACTCAGTGACTCATAGAAGTAATGTAAGGGCCAATGTGCTGCTTATCTTTGTTGGTGTTTTTTGTGGTGCTTTACTCAAGTTCACAAATCCCAAACAAGAAGGCCAAGGAGGATCACACCTCCAGACTCCTAATTCCTCTCCCTGACAGATAGCCATGGTACCTTAAAGGATCAATCACATGCTCAGAAAGGGAAAACTTATAAAAGAAAATATTTTAGGCAAATCTACTGAGGCCTAGACATAAGAAGAATGATGTTTAATTGAAAGAGAATATGAATTAAATGCCTATATGAGAAACAGACTTATGAGATTGTAAAAGAAAAATTATTGTAACAATTATGATGGTGATAACAATGCTATTAGAGATAAGATTCCTATTGTAAAAGCTGCTGTCATTTTGGGTGAGTAATTTATTCATTTTCATTTCTGCAGACTGGTATGCTGATAATCAGCTTTACTCCAAAGGGTTTTCCTACAATTTGGAAGGGGAAGAAATTCATAAAATTGCAGCTCTTATGCTTGAAATCTAATTACAGCTATAGAATCCCCTCTGTCTGACGTTTTACTTCATAGTGGTCCAAGTCACGTGTATCACAGCTGGGTTTCTCTACCACTGTTACACCTCTGCAATTTAATTTTGTTAGGTAGGTGATGAACAGCAAGTTTAGGCTTGATTTTTAAACAGAACTTTCCACTGACTGCATTTTTACAGTTCCTATTTAAGAAAGTTTAAAACCTTCCCAGTGAAAAATACAGAACCATGCAATTCCAGAGTGGTTTGGGTGGAAAGACACCTCAAAGACCATCGTGTTCCAACCGTTGCCATTGACAGAGACACATTCCGCAGACCAGTCCACCTTCCAAACTTTGTCCAAGCTGGCCTTGGACACTTCCAGGGTTGTGGCAGCCACAGCTTCCCTGGGAAACCTGTTCCAAGGCCTCACCACCCTCACAGGGAAGAATTTCTTCCCAAAATCCCAGCTGGGACCATCCCCAGGGACCCCAGTCCCTGTCCTCTGGCAGTGGGAAGCCATTCCCTGTGTCCTGTCCCTCCATCCCTTTTCCCCAGTCCCTCTCCAGCTTTCCTGGAGCCCCTTTAGGCCCTGGAAGAGGCTCTGAGGGCTCCCTGGAGCCTTCTCTTCTCCAGGTGAACACCCCAGCTCTCCCAGCCTGGCTCCAGAGCACAGGGGCTGCAGCCCTTGGAGCAGCTCTGTGGCCTCCTCTGGACCCTCTCTTACAGGTCCAAGACTTTCTTGTGCTGAAGAACCCAGAGCTGAGATCACCCTGACCAAGGTACAGCTCCTGGTCTTGGATATGAAGCTCTCCTGGGCCCACTTCCCAAGCTTGTCCAGGTCCCCCTGGATGTCTGTGTTATTTTCTTGCACCCCCGAGCCTTGTGTCACCAAGGGTGCCCTCAATTCCACTCTCTGTGTCACTGATAAAGAGCCCTGGTCCCAAGGCAGAGCTCTGAGGGACACCCCTCATTCCTGGCCTCCACCTGGGCATGGATCTGATATCCTGTGAAGGCTGACCTAGAACAGAGGCTGGACAGAGCTAAAGAATAAAGTAGGGATTTATTAAAAGGATCTCCTCAATGGATCCACCTTGGGCAGCACAAGAGCCCAGCCAGGGCTGCACCCAAGATGAACCAAAATGGTCCCAAAATGGGCAACTGGTCAGTGGGTCTCTCACTTTTATAAGTTATGCTCCATTTGCACATTGGAGTTCATTGTCCCATTCCAGCTTTAGCCCATGAAGTCCCATCCTTCCTGTTTTTCTCTCTCCAGCCCACGTTGTTTGTGCTCTTGGGCCTGAGATTTGGATCATTTGTCCTTGGTCCCCAGCTGGAGCAGGAATTGTTTTGTCTCCCTGCTCAGTGAAGAGAGCTCACCGTCCCCTAATGTGAAGCTCAGAAATACACACTAAAGCAGCACAGAACTGAAAATATAAAAGCCAAAACCTGAGGCATCAAATTCACTGACCACAGCTCTCTGGATGTGTCCACTGAGCCACTTCTTTATCCCCTTAGTACTCCATACATCAAATTTGGGTTCTCTCTAATTTGGACAGAAGGATGTCATGTGGGACCATCCCAAAGGCCTTTCAGAAATCTGGGTAGATGAGGGTCTTTCCATCTTCCCTGGGCATATTCCTGTCCATTTTTCTGAGAAGTATGGATCCCACTTACAAGACACAATTTGTTTTAAACCAATTTCCACCTCCTCCCTGAATACTTCTGAACAAAAGGCTTGTCAATATCTAGTTCAGATTTTCCCTGAAGCCCCCAAAATCCCCTTCAAGACATCAGATGTGGTTCTGCCTATAGGGAGATATCGCATCAGGAGCATAAACTCAAATAAATAGCACATCTTATCTGCAGTGGGGATTCCAATCCGATGCATTAAACTAGTTGAACCTGCTCTTTATGCAGTGCAGATATAGATTGGAAGAACTTCTGTAAAAGGCTTTACCTAAAGCCAGTGTAATTGGGGAAAAGGGCAAAAAAGGAGAAAAAAGCTGAAAGCCAAACAGAACTCAACTGGAGCTTCTGCCTGTGCTGTAGGAGGGTCTGCACATGCTTGCTGGGTGGCTTTTACTGGGTTTTAGGATGCAGGAAAGCATTTGGAGGCACTGAAGCGAAAGCTGGGGATGCTCATGACTCAAGCTGTGGAAGCCGCTTTCTTTCTGGCCTCAGTGCTGGGGTTCAGGCACCTAGCAGGAGCTTCACGTGTGGAAAACACATCCTGCTAGATCAGCAGGACACGAGCATCTCCCTAAACCTGGAGCCAGGACACGAGCATCTCCCTAAACCTGGAGCCAGACTGCCTCTGAGAAAGCAGCAGGCAAGATGCTGGCTTCTCCCTCCATGTACCCGCAAGCAGGTTTGGTAAATACAGAAGGAAATTCTTCAGGATTTTCCTTCTTGGGATTCTCCTTCTCAACTGCTCTTATTCCTAGCAGCTTTGGGAGGCTGTTAGTTGAATGCCTTCCCAATTTCTTTGGCACTTTAAGCCAAGCCATTTTCACTTAGTCATATTTTACACTGTTTTTTAAGCACATTGTCACCAAAACATTAGCTGAATTTGTAACAAACCCCCTAAATTTGTGGCAAATAAAGCATTTAAACCATCATCTTGGAAACATCTAAGTAAAAACCACCTCGTTATAAACCCTTTGAAGAACTTCAGGGGAACAAAAAAGTCTTCTGGATCTTCTCAAAAAAGCATGGGAAACAATTTGCTGCAATGTGGTATCTTCACATCCTACATGGCATCTAAACTGAGAAATAAAAAACCCCATCTGTGCCCCTCATTAGGTGCATGTTGTTTATTGTGCATGTGACACTGGTAGAGTACAAGGGAGATATTACCCTGTGCACATCTTTCTTTTCACTCAGCTGGACTTTTGCCACTGGTTTCAAAGAGAACATGTTATCTCATAATTAGAGAAAGCCCAGGAAAAACAGAAAAATAGGTCATAATGTTCAAAACAACTGTGATTCAATGCTTCTGGCCAGTTATTTTCCTACACTGTGATTAATTTAAGTTAATTTAATTTAGCTTGTTTTAATAATTGCATAACTTTTATCTGGATGCCCATGCCAGATGGCTCAACCAGCCTGAAAACAGGAAGATGCTGTAATTGTGGCAGCCTAATAACATTTATTTACTACAGGCCTGACTGTCTGTGACACTCATCAGAGCTCTGCAATATTGTTCTTTGCACTGTATTGCTTCAGTGCACTTCACTTTTAGCCACACAATCTTTTGCCTCACCCAATTTTTCTGAGAAAATTTGGATTTTTAATGCACTTTTCCCCTTTTGTGCTTCTTGTGAGAGCTCAAAGTGCCCCAGTTCTGGGTTCTGCCTCTTTGCCTCTGCAAATCATCAGGTTAAACTGTGTCAGCCTCCTGGACTGACCATGGCCTGGATGATTCCTGTGCCTCAATAATTATCTCATAACATTTGGACAATTAATATATCTTCAGGTTGGTAATTCCTTGATCCAAAATTGAGGAAATATTCTGCCTCCAATTTGTTGCAAAAAAAATCTTTCATTTTTAAAGCTGGAAAATGAGTAACTTAGTGCTTTCAACCAAGCAGCATTTCCTTTGGTTTGTTTCCACTTATTTAATTTCCTGTTTGCTCACAGTTAGGAAGCAAAAGTATTTTTTAATCTCAGATTTAACATTAGCAATTTCCAATATTCTTTCTCTCTGACCTGTGTGAGTCTCATTTGACCTCATGTACCCCAAAACTCCAGCCAAAATTCTTGTATGACTTTTTCAGCCGCTGATCAATGAGGCAAATAAGGTGAAAATACCACTGAATTAGATAGCTTGAAGGGAAACATCTGGATTTTGGAGCCATTTTGGTACATTCAGGGTAGTTTCTTTTCTTTACTGCTTCTTTACAGTTGTCACACTGAAGATCACCTGCTCTGGCAGCTGATCCACCTACCAAGCCATGCACAAAAAAATATGGATTTTCTTGAAAAATCCCCTTCTGCTGCTAGTTTGCTGCTCTAATGAAGAGATTGTTATAAATACACACCCTTGAGTATGTTGATGCTAAACTTTTCCATCAATATGAATTTATTTGGGGCATTTGCTGCTGCCATGCCCATCTGTGTTGTGCTACCAAAAATCCAAATACTTCTGTCAGACAGCAACACGTCCTGTAGAAGCATCTCTTTTTCTCACTTTTTACAGAAATAATGTGTCATTTTTATGAAGCTTTTTAGGTAATGGGGACAGTTTTTATTGCTGAGCTGAACCAAATATTTTCCTTAGGAGAACTAAAAATCAATTGACTTGAGGAGAGATTTCATTAACAGGGACCAAACCCTATTTTCAGTGAAATGAAATCAGTGGGAAATTTGCTATGCATGACCAGGGACCCATATTCTAATTACAATTAATCAGTTACCCCGTGTATATGGCTGCTCTTTTCCTCTTCTCAAATAATTTGCAAATCACACTGAATTTCTTGCATGCTTCTTTCTTGTCTGTAATTGTTTAATACTAATTTAAGTGAACCCATTTCAGCTTGTGACGTGTTCATGCAGTATTTGTTTACATTTTAGGGGTATTTTTTTCTTTTTCTGAATGAGACATGGTATTCTTCTTCCCTGAATAGAGGTCTGAAATATCAAAGTGGGGATGATTCAAAAAGAAATGATCATAATTTATTTGGAACTCTCGTTTTGCTTATTGACCAAATAATATGTGTTCAGGTTTTAATTTTTTTTCCCCATTATCTATTAAAAGTCATGGGGAAAAGAAAGATGGGGAGAAATAAAGAAGACAATAGCCAAAAATATTGGTGTGCTTTTTGTTCTGTTTGAAAAATCAATGACTGCAAAATGCTGGGCAAAGAGAAAGGTAAGATTTCTTGAGAAACGGTGGTTCTCTTAAAAGAAAAAAAAAGAAATAAAAAATCAGTGATGTCTCATAGGAGGATGATGAATAAGAGATGGAAAATAACAATAGTAAAATATTGTGCACGTAAGAATATAGGTGCAGAACAGCTGCTCATGGGGCAAATACCTGATTCTACAGAGTTCAGTACAAAACAAGAACTGAACAACCATTCTGAGTCTAAATGAGTATTTCTGAATGCTGATTTTACAGCAGTCAGATAGGTCCTGACTCATTTTCTTGGGAGTGGATAAATTAGGACATAAACTCATTGCTGGAAAAATTCCCCATGGTATGAATGGACTTTGGGTCAAGAAAGGAAATAATGAGTTGGAAAATTAAAGAAGCAATAGATAGGTAAGGATCTGTCAGGGCAAGTGTGATGGCAAGAGTTGGACCCTTTTTATTTAGGCATAAATCCCAAATTCCTCCCCACCGCTGGAACAGGTGCCAGTAGCAGGGACTGGCATTCTGTGGATGCTTCCCAGAGTACAAAGCACTGCCCTAGCCCTTTGGGGTTTACATTCTAACAGGGGCAAATTCTCTCCTCACCTCCAGTTTCCTGTAGCATCTTTTTTGATCCATCACCTCCGTTCCTGGCACTTCACAGTTTTTTAAGTCATTCAGGAAAAATTTACTAATGAACTTTCCCAACATGCTATATCAGATACTCCATTTAATTTGTCTTTATGGTGTCCCAGGATGATTAATTATCTTCTGGAAGTGCTCTGTGTATCTCACACTTCTGTTCTACTGATTTTTTTAGTGTTACCTCTTTGTTGCCTGAGAGTGCACCTGCTTCTAATTATATGCAGATGATATACAATTATATCTTTAGAGGGATTCAAATGACAATGTTTCCATGACTTTTAGTGCTGCCTATGTGACATAAAGCTGTGGTTTAGTACAGGTTTTAACAAAGCTAAAATCAATTAATCATATACCTTGAATTACATCAGCTTAGGCATTGTAAAAGAAAAAAAAATTGAGAGCTGGGGCCTCTTCATTCTAAATTGGGCCGGTATCAGGGAAAGATTGCATGAATCTTTTAATTTTAAGTGCTTTTAAATCACTATGGTATTTTCTATTCAACAATTCCCATTCTCACAGACAACTGTAGCAGCAGAATTTTGAAAATCAACTTAGAAATTTATAACAATCTCATTAGAAGCTTAATTTTGCAACTCACAGTCATCTAAAAAGTAATTTTGGGCATATAACACGATGTCTTTGAGCACCACTGGCTCTTTGAATAAAGAATCATTACAATCAAAAGCTGGCTAATGAGCCACAGAAAATATTAAGCTATAGATACAAATAGTGTTTTCTGAAGAGGTTGTAACATGGATAATTCAAGAAACAGGAACAGGTCAAATTCAAAAATACAATTATTTTAATATTCTTTTAAACTTCTTTATTTCTTCTTATCATTTTAGCAGATACCCAAGTATTTTCTGCATGTTGGTGGCACAGGACTATGTGCAATCCTTGTCAGCTATGTGTAGAGCTATGCCCAAATGCTTGTGTGTGGAGAAGCATTTACTCACTGAATACAATATTACCACTGCTTCTTCCAGAGCAGAAATGCACCCATCCTCAAAATACTCCCTAATTCTGCCCTCCTGCCAGGTGTGTCCATGACCACCCTGCCAGATCCAGGGGCAGGTTGCCAGAGTGCTCTGCCACACCAGGAATTGCTGCATTTCCACTGCCCAGCTCCACCTCAGGAAGGAGAGACTGATGCATGCTCCAAGCCAATCTTGGATTTGCATAAAATATTTTGGAGTGATGTGATTAAAGACGCCAATCCAGGCAAAACTGCAGCGAAGTTTTTGTCATTTAATAGCTCTGCAGCATCCTTAGTAATAATAAAAGAAATTGTGTTATTAAGAGCATGTGTAAATTGGTTAAAGGCATCCATTCCTGGTACAGAAAAACAAATTTACTGACAAACCTGCTGAACTGTTTTCTGCCTCCTTTATTCCTTTCCTGTTAGGTAACACAGAAAAATAATCATCTTTCCTGGCTACTCTGGACATGAGAGAGGGATTCCTCTACTACATTCAAATCAAACACAAATATTCATAGAATATTGCTTTGGGGTTGGAAGAAACCCCTAAGATCATCCAGTCCCACTCCCAGGGACACCTTCCACTAGCCCAGGGTGCTCCAAGCCCCATCCAGCCTGGCCTTGGACACTTCCAGGGATCCAGGGGCAGACACAGCTTCTCTGGGCACCCTGTGCCAGGACCTCTGCACCCTCACAGGGAAGGATTTATTTCTCTACAAGATCTCACAGCCTACACAGACTCTACAGGATTGATCCAAGGGTTCTAGTTCAGGGCCCTGTCCTCAAGCAGAAGGTGGCTGATGAAATCAGGTGCCTGTGGAGCACTGAACACTAATTCTGTACTGTGTGTTACGTCAGTACTTATGATTTATTCCATTCAGCCAAGAAGGACATGCACAGACACAGGCTTTAGGAAGATCTGGCTCAGATGAAGAGGGAAATGGTTATTTCATTATCCAGTGGCCTCATCATTTTATGCCCATTGGTAAAGACGCAGCAAACCTCTGGGCTGAGTGATTACTAAATGATACTTTCCACATCTGCCATCACACCCTCTATCCACTTATCACAGAGCGTAACTGAGGCTTTGCAGCTATTTATTATAATTTGCAGTGGAGCACAATTGACCTTGTGTTTGTAGACAACTTTTTTTGACCCATCCACTTTAAAGAAAAAAACACCTCCAATCAGTTTATAACAGTGGAACAGAGGGAGGAATATAATGATATTGATGAAATGGATATCATTTCTGAAATGAATGGATATCAGACTACTGAGGCTGCATTTTAATTCAGTCCTGGTGCTGTTTGCATCTAATAAAATTCCTTTCAGGGAATTTTTTTAAGCTGACCTCTTCAAAGTAAATCACAGCATGATTCACTGTACAGCCAGTTTTCATAATCACAGTGTGTGAGATAAAGCAGAGCTGCAGTCAGACATGCAGCTACAGGACAATTGCAAACCATCATCCTGCTAGGAACGAGCAGAGAAATTCAATTAAAGCTCCATTTTTGATGAAGAATCAGTGAGGATTCATTGTACTTGCTCAGAAGAGGAAATGGCACTCTGGATTTCAGCACTCAGGTCCTGGCACTGCCACCAGCCCTCTAAAGGTGGCCTTGCTAATGGAAAGACCATTTTTCCATGGTTCCTCTGCAGCTGGGGCTTTCTGGGATGCTCTGTGGCCACAGCTTCGTTGCTAAGCCATGTAAGAACAGATCTATGGGGTGAAATATTTGGCCCACCTGTGTATGTTTTAAGTGTTTACATGGTGGAGCAACACCAGTCCTTCAAAAATACTTTGCAGCAGCTTCTCCAAAGCCAGTCCATGATGTGAACCAACACGTGCTAAGCTGACACAGTTCACTCCAAGTGCAATGATTTTCCAAACTGCTCATGCAGCCTGACCTGAGAGGATAAGCTGATACCATCCACGGATTATGGAGTTTCTCATCATGTGGCAATACTTCAGTGATGTACGAAGTCTGCTTTTGGATTCCACAAAGTCTGGGTGAACTCCACACTGGTCATCTGGGAAGAAGACACGAGTTTTAATGCTGAGTTTTACACCGTGAGATCATTTGCGATAAAACTACTTCAAAGAAGAAACAGTTTTAAAATCCTTCTTAACTTAAGCTCTTCTTCCTTCTCCCCAGCCTCAATGCAGTTTTATTTACTTTTAAGATAGGGATTCACTTATAGGATAGTACTGAATGGTTGTCTCAGCCAGGCTCTTTTGAAACTGTATTTGCCTACTGCATGTGGCCGGTTATGAGGTTTAAGATATCTTTTAGAGGGAGAAAATCAACAGCAGTTGCTGTTATTTTCAGCCGTATGGTCCTAATTTCCTCAGATTCAGGGATCAAAATGCAGAGGGAGAAAATGCTGAAATAGTAAAGTCATTTATAAATTTTATAACAGCAAATATGAGACAGAAAACAGCCCCTTGCCCACGTGTGCTTTGGGTGCAGGCAAGGCAAAGAGAATATGAATACAATATTTTTCCAGTGAAAATGAATAGACAAAAAGAAAGAAGAAGACACAGATGTTCCTCTTCCTCATCCTACTCAGACTCTACTGAGGTATCACTGCTCTCCTGGATGGGGAGTGGCTGAATTCTCTTCCAGGTATCACTGTCTCCTCACTGGTTAGCCTGAATTGATTACAGCTGTGGCTGCTGGCATGTGCCAGTTTGCTCCCCATTAAAAGCAGATTTTTTTCCACTGAGACACCGTGCGAAATACACATCCAGGCCTGTGGGAGTGGAGTCAAACTCCAGAAAAAGAAATGAAAATGACCTCGTAGTTATTTATGGGGAAGATCCTGGTGAGTCTGGAGTCATGGATGGACCGAATCCCTTTTTATTTTTTTTTCATTCACATCTCTGCTTAAGTTCCTGCTGTCTCATGTCTAGTTATCTACATCTGTGACAGGTGGTAAAGATGTTTGATTCGTCCTTTTTGCTGTTCAATGTGTGGAGAAAATGCTGGCAGACCAGGATGTGTCCCTGAAACACTCCTGCAGAGGCCAAATTTAACCATCCTCATATTCTATCAATTTCCCTCTCACACTGATCCCCTCTTGCCATGGAAGACAGAGCACTGTAAAATTATAACAGTGCCCAGGCTGCCCTAGAACCAACAGGTGGAAAAAATAAGTTTATTCCTCTAAGGTGAGGTTTTATCTTAAAACAATTCACACGGAAAAGAAAAATCACGAGGACTATCAGGAGCCAGTGTGACTTCCAAAACTCTGAGATCACAATCTGCAGTACAACACTTTCATAGGGATCCTGAAAGATTTCAGATTATCTGCCATATGCTCCTTGTTGAAGTGGCTGTGCACCACTAAGCTTTCATCAGAAGCAGAATCTCCTTTATTGTGAGTTTTTAACAGTTTTGCTTTGAATTTAGAAATCTTTAAATGCAATCAGCACAGAAGCCTTTCTTTACCCAGGTTTTCTTATCACCAATCCTTTGTACTCCTCTTTATTGTAGTGGTTATGTATCTCAAAAGAACAGCATGGTTGGCAGCCTCTAGCTGTGACTGTGTTCAGGGCAGGACTGGTGAGCAGGAAAAACTTCTTTCAGTGTGGAAAAGAAATAAATTCCCACATGCATTTCAGTGCTTGCCAGAAATCATCTTTCTATTTACAACTGAATGACCTGAATTACCTTTTTACATATACAGATGAACCAGGTCTCTGAAGGTAATCAAAAGACCACTGCACCATTTTAGATGCTGATCTCTGAAGCAGAATACCAAGAAGTCCAGAATTGTGTTTAGTGGAAAATTCAGGTTTCAAAATGTGTTCTCCAGGCTGATGTAGAACAGAAATGAAGTATGCATTTTTAGTGAAAAATACAAAACAGCCCTTTGCCTTCCTTAGAACACACAGAGAGGCTGGTGTCTGGAGCTCTCCTGTGAGGTGTGGGGAGGCTGGATTCAAATTCCTCCTCCTTATCTGTTGAAATGACATAGAAAGAAGTAATCCTGGGCATTCACCTTCTCAGAGTCTCCTGGATTTTCCTGTCATTACACTTTATTGGGCATTTTCCTGGGGGAAAGTAAGAAAAATTGCATTTGATGGGAGTATTTTTTCACTAAATAAATGTACTCCTTGGGTAAAGTTTTTATTTGGACAAATTATCTCAGGTCTTGTGCACATCTGTGAGTGAAGGTGCCCCTTTTTCCCAACCACTTTGTGCACAGCCTCTGCTCCCTGCTAACCCAAGGTGTCACTTTGGCCTTGTGCTGGCACAGTGGCACCTCCCTCTTCAGCCTGAGGCAGTGGCAGGGCTGGCCCCTCTCACCCTCCCCAGCCAGGCTCTCAAACCCCCACCCCCCTGTGCTTCCAGAAAATGCATCCCCAAACCTGAGAAACCCTCATTAAAATTTCAGATACCCACCACATGACTGCTATCATCTGCAAATTCCCCAGCCAGCTCCCTTCTGACAGGGTTTGATATGGTGTAATGCAAAATGCATATTTATCCTTGTTTTTATAACATTTTGTTATTGCCTCCCATCATCAGGCCATAGCCTGGAACTGATGAGATTGCAGCTGGTTGGGGCATGCATCACCTAAATTTTATAGAGTGCCTTCTACTCTTGATTTTCAAGTGTCACAACCCACCAAAGATGTGCTGTTTCACAGCTTGGGGCTCTAAGTCACAGGAGATAAAGTGCATATTGGAAGAGTAAATTGAGTTTTTTGCTTTAAATGGAAGGAAAGTCATAGTTGGGGTAGAGAAGAAATAATAAATCTATTTTCTGGAACAAATAGCAGCTCTCATGGTTTCCAGCAATAAAAGCAGGAAGAAAGGCCTAAAGACATGAACATTTAAACAATCAAGTTGAAGATCTTAAAGAAATGACAGTGGGAGCTCTGAAAACTGCTGCAACTTAAAAAAAAAAAAAATCCCTCTTTTATTTGTTTGGGTTGTTTTTGTACAGGAAGGAGGTGGGGAGAGAGAAAGCATTTTAAATAAGGATTTCCTAACCACATGAGTTGAAGTGGGAAACTATGTTTTCATACTGGTTGCATGAAGAGAAACTGTTATTTTAAAAAATTTTAAAGGGGAAGCTGTTAAAAAAATAGCAGGGGTTGGAGAGGAATAATAAAATAACAGCAAATCCTCTGAACTGTGAGGCTTTGGGGAAGAATAAACAACCAAACCCCTGTCCCTGGTGGATGTTCCCCTACTGGATTGGCTTCGCCTGGCCAGGTTTTGGTGGTGAGGGGGATGCAGGGGTGGCTTCTGTAGGAATCTGCTGCCATGTCCATGGAGCCAGTTCCAGGAGGAACAGCTCTGCAGCCCCCAGGTCAGCGCAGAGTTGAATTTGCCCCCAGGTTAGTGCAGAAGTAGAATTTGAATTTTCCCCATGATGGTGTTTGGTGGGGGATCTCCCTTTGTGCTTACCTCGCCCCACGAAGCCTCTGTCAGATTTCCTCTCCCCTGCCCAGCTGTGCAGGGCAGTGGCAGAGTGGCTTTGCTGGGTGCCTGGTGTCCAGCCAGGGCCAACCACTACATGTCCCATGAGAAAAGCTCAGGTAGGATATGTTGCCCAAATCCCTTACTGGGGCCTTCTGTACTCATTGGTGTCCAGGGACCCAACTACAGCAGCAGGAATGTTTACATTTCCCTTGGGGCTGCAGGAGCTTTGCTGTGCTTTATAACCCAGTTTATCTCCTTCCTCCCTCCTCCTGTGAGAGCCAGAAACCCACCTGCCACTTCTGCCTTGGATGTATCATAGAATAGTTTGGGTAGGGAGGACTTTAAAGCCCATTTTTTCCAGCTTTTGCCATGGGCAGGGACACCTTCCACTATCCCAGGTCTGGAGCCAAGGATGATCCGACTTGGCCTTGGAGAATCCCAGGGATGGAGCAGATCTCCCTTCCTCACTTGAAAGCTTCAGGAAGGGAAGTCTAACCATATTGCAGCTTCCTACTTTGCCTCTTTTTTCTTTCTTTGTTTAATTTATGACCCTTTGGCAAGTTTATGCCAAACCATCATCCAGCAGAGGTTCAGCAGAGAGATCTCTGCAGAGACAGGGCCTGCAGCAAAACTGAAAGCAAGGCATAAATATGTTACTTATTTTTCACATCAAATGTATTCTCTTAAAATCTCTGCACTTTATTTGGAAGCTGAACAACACGGACCAGATTCCAGTGTAATATTTCATTAACTCTGTTGGAGTGACACCACTCCGTTGGTGTGCTGTGTTATTTAATACTTAGCCACAGACTCCACTGAGATGTGGAGTCGGTTGCCAGCATTCTTGCTAGAAAAAACAATATTCATGTTAAGCATTCACATCACCATTTAATTATTAATTGTGCCTTAATTGGCTGTCATAAATTCATTTGCCCTTTGATCTACAACAGTGATTCTTTGGGGTTGTTATGACTGCCTGCAAGCATGAGTAATGACTTTGACTTCAATGCAAAGATGTTAGAATAGTGCTGCTGCTACAGATGAGGTGACTGAAAGAAAGTGAGTTGTGGAGGTAGTGGGAAGGTGGAGAAGTCACAGATTTCCAGCATTTCAAAGCATGACTATTTCACACTAGAGAAGAATTAGACCAGCCTGCCAGAATTGTGACTTCACAAACAGCTCTTCTTGAAAATGTAAATTAATAGAAAATAATTAATTTGGCCTCTCTGTAGCTAAACAGGGTCCAAGAGAGTTGGAGAGGGCCTGGGACAAGGGATAGAGGGGTGGGACAAGGGGGAATGGCTTCCAATTAATAGAGGGCAGAATTAGGTGGGATATTAGGAAAAAAATATTTCCCTGTGAGGGTGGGCAGGCCCTGGCACAGGGTGCCCAGAGAATCTGTGTCTGCCCCTGGATCCCTAAGTGTTCAAGGCCAGGCTGGAGAGGGCTTGGAGCACCCTGGGATAGTGGAAGTTGTCCCTGCCTAAGGCAGGGAGTTGGAATAAGATGAGCTTTATGGCCCCTTCCAATTCAAACCATTTTATAATTCCTTAAAAAGATATGATTCTATGATAAAGGAAATAAACAAATAAAAAGTAGATCAAAATTAAAGAGCTAAAAGGTGCTGCCTGTAAAACAGACAGGTCCCGTTACCTGACAGCTCAGATAAACTGGGAGCCAGAGCCATAAATCTGAGCTGGCTTAGTGCAAGTGCACACAACACAAATCTGTCAGGCAATGCTTTATGAAAGCTCTCCTGAGTGCATGGCCACAGCACCCTGGAGTTGGGGAACAATCTCTTCAGAGGGGAGAGCTGGCAGAGGTGTCTGTGCTCGCAGCCCAGGTCCCAGCGCCGACGCCTGGCACCGCGCCCAGCAGAGTCTCACATCCCTCCCTGCCACTCCTGCACGTCAGAAGACACAAACTCCTCCACAAAACACCCTGGAACAAGCACAGACACTTGAACAAAATGCCAAAAGTCACGAAACTACACGGAGGTGCATGAAAAGGAGTATTTTTAGCTCTAGTGGATAGCTCTACATATATAATCTGTAGAAGGATGTTTTTCCTCTGAGTTCCCTGGTAAGTTTTCCACTGGAAAATGCATGTTATGAACAGAATGTGTCCCAGGCCAGTACAGGAACCAGCTGCTGGCTTCTGCACGAGCAAGTTGGCGGCAGATTTGATCCAGGTCAGCAGTTAGAGCAAGAACATCCAACTGCATTACGTAACTTGGCAAACTCCTTCCTTTTCCAGGCTCCTGCATATTCAATGTACCCCACTCCCTGCAACTTGGAAGTACAGGCTTTGAGGGAAGAGTCAGCTTGAGGTTCGGATTTCCTACATCCTGCTCTGAAATAACCTCTCCCCCTATCCCCATGTCCCACACATTCAGTTTTAAGAAGATCTTTTTGTGCACTGCAGGTTTTCGGCTCACATGGATCCCACCAGGCTGAGGGCAGGATGATACCTGGCTCCCTTTACAAGGAGGAAACTTCCCTCAGGCTTGCTGCTGCAAACATTGCTCTCCATCTCCAAGGAAACAGGCAGGGAGAGTCACTTTCATTGCCCAGCTGCTTCCAGAGATCCCCAGGAATGCTGGGGGTCCCTCTGTCTAAGGCAACGAGCTGGGATTTTTGCATTTTTTCTCTGCTGTTGCTCCCAAGCTGTTGTGCAACCTTGGGGCGACTCATTTCCCCCCTCACTTTTGGGCATTTTGAATTTGTAAGTCGTTCAGGAGACCTGCTTTCTGCCTTTTATTTTTATTATTATTATTTTGTTGCAGGTATTCTTCTTGTTGTAGGGTTTTTTAATCACTATTTTTCTTATATCACTTTTTTAAAAAAAAATTCAAACCACTGAGATTTGGTGGCATTCTGGGCATCTTCTCTACTTCTCCTTGCAATGTGAAGAAGAGAGAAAATAATAAACTCTTTAATGCCTGTCATGGGCATCTTTAAAAAGCATCCCTAGTGTCGTAAGGGAATGACTAAATCTAACTATCAGAGGAATGAAAGAAAGAATGAAACTGCTACAGGATTTCTCCTCCTTGCAACAAACAGTAGTGGAAAAGTTCTCAATTTTGTTCTGCATCTGTGTGTGTTGGGGGTGGGGAAGGATGGTTTAAAATTTCATCTTTAATCACAGAATCACAAAATGGCTTGGGTGGAATGGACCTTAAATACCATTTTATGTCCCTGCTTTGGGCAGGGACGTCTTCTAGCTTTAACCAAAAGGATCAGCCTGACACAGGAAGGATTCAGAGCTATTTTCCTCCCAAGACATCTCACCCTGTGTGTTTGGCAGCTTCTGGCTCCAGCCAAACCACCCACCTGCCTGGCCCCCTGCCATGCACTCAAATAAACTGCGCTCGCCACTTTCACACCTCCCAGCCTCCAGAGGCTCCTCTCTTGGCAAAGTGAGGAATTTGTGCCTGAGCACTGCTGAGTGACAGGGAGACAGAAGAAAAACCTCTGCAGAAGCACAAATAAAGCAGCAGCAAGGAATCCCTCCCCGATGCTAATCTATTATTCCAGTCCCACGAGGAAGGCAGATATCAGACAGCCCAAATCTATTTCTGGCTCACAGTCTCACCTTTTAAAACCTTGATTCTCCATGCAGAAGGTGGAGATGATCCTCAGATCCAGAGGATGCAAAGAGAATTAAAAGTGCTTGAAAGGAGCTTGCCAGAGTGCCAAATATTTGCAGTAGTGAAGAGATACCTACAATATTGGTGACCTTTTGGGTGGATACTGAATTAACCATCTGTTAGGACACCTCTTCCGATTCAGCCCTTTCTTCTCTGCAGAATCACAGAATAATTTAGGTTGGAAAACCCCTCTAGGATCATCCTGTTCAACCATTCCCCCAGCACTGCTAAGGGCACCCCTAACCCATGTCCCCAAGTGCCACATCCACAGAGATTTTAAATCCCTCCAGGCATGGGAACTCCACCACTCCCTTGTACACTCTGTGCCAGGGCTTAAAAACTCCTTCTGTGAAGAAATGTTCCCCAGTACTCAATCCAAACCTCTCCTGGTTCACTTCTACTCAAGGGTGCATTGCATGTGTAGGAATCCATCTCCACATGTCCCTGCTGTCTCTGACTGCCTCAGGTTTTGGGCACACGTTGTCTTTACTGGGTTATGAATATCTTCAGGCTTTACTGATTTCGATCATTTTGTTGGCATTGAGCACCTTTGGAAACTGGCAGACTTGTCAGTGTTTCATGGCATCCAGAGCCAAGAGGTTTTTTCTAGATTTTTACAGATTTAATGCTTCAGTCAAGGAAACATAGAAGAGGATTTTATATAAGGCAAGAAAAAGAATCCAGAGTCCAAGTCCCCTGATTTAAAGTCAGAATTGTAGCATCGGAGAATAGCCAGGCTTGACAGGGAATAGTGGGGGTTTGTTAAGGCTTTCCAGGGAAATGGCACGTTTTTTATTTTATTTAATGAAGAGACAGCATATTTACATTACCAGTAGTAATACTTTTCAAATGAAAATGAAGCCATGAATGCACATCCTTCTCTCCCCGAAATTCCCTTCATTCAAGGCAAGCTTTACATAACCTAACATTTCTATACCACCGATATCAGACTTTATTCTTTAGTAATTACTGGAAGTGCACACAGCCATTCAGCATTAGTGCTGTTTCATCTCTCTGAAGGATTGAGATCTCCACGTCTGGGATAAGCTGAATTCTTTGCCTTTGATTCATTGAAACTCCAAGCATTTTGCACTCAGAGCAAGCACAATAATTTTTTAAAAAGTGGTTTTTTTTTCTCACCAAAACTTCGGAGTCAGTGGTGAGGACAGCCCCAGGAATGGGCAGTGTGGAGCCCTCAGCATGGCAGCAGCTCCATTAGCATCCTGTGGTCAGTCCCTTTTGCTTCATTATCCTCTCCTTGGTTTATCCTCACGTCACGTCCTCATGGGAGGCTCTGGGCTGCAGCTCGCCCACCAGCAGCTGAAAGCTGTTCATCTCCACCAAACCCTCCACACTTTAACCTTGCAGTGTTTGGAGAGCTGGGGGTTGGGCAGTCATCATGAAAAATGGGGTTTTGTGTGGTTGTACAAACGAATTTGAGTCGACACCGATTTATTCTGGTTATTCTTCATGTCGTGTCAAGCTCCCTTCGGGTGCAATGTGTAATTTTTGCTGCTTTTCTTCAGGGCCACATTCCCATGTCTCCATATGTGATGGGGATGATTGGAGGGGGTTGATTTCCAGGCTAAAGCCCGGTGAGGGAGAGGGGCTGAGTGACACCTGGATGTGCTCCCTTGGTCCCCTTGAGCCTCGGGGGCAGCCCTGGGAGCCCAGCGCTGCGTCTGCCAGCTGCAGATTTTCCAGCCTTAAAGAGATTTGTAGCAATCAGCAGTTCCCAGTTTCCAGAGGGACACAGCTACATGTTTCTGGATCGCTGCTAGTTTTTCTCATCTGAAAGCTCTTCTCCGCAAAACAAAAAAATAAAATAAAAATAAAAAAAAGAAAAGCCAGGGCACAACCTCACACACTTCAAGAACTTTCTTTTTTCTCAGTTTCCCCTGAGCCTGTCCAGCGTTCATCAACCTGTTGTCATTTCTGCCCAGCATGATGAGCCCTCTCTGAAAAATAAGACCAAAACCAGCTAAAATAAAGCATAGGGAAAAAAAAAGAAAAACAGCAAAAAAACCCAGACTTACTCTCCCTCCTAAAAAATGATGTTACAAAATGTTAAGAGAAGCTTAGATATCCCAAAAGCTTTAGACCAGACTGGGTTTGTATCATTTTATATTTCCTTGTGGATATAACATCTTTGTTGAAAAATGGTTGGTTTAAAACAAACCCACAAACTCTTCTGAGGGGAGAAAAAAATACACTTTGAAACTATTGACTTTTTGCAATGTGGCCTATATTTTTAATGCAAATATTTTTAGTGCAAACAGAAGGCTATTTTATTACATCAAAATTCATGGCACTGCAAACACAGGAGGAGGTGAGAAGTCAAAAAAAAAAAAAAGGGTGTATTTATTCCACATAGCAAAATGGAAACCATTTCTATTTTCAGGAGAATAGCTTTCCTGTGGTTTCACCTGTTGCACTTAGATATGTCAAATGATTGTAACATATATTTTCTGACACATTTGAGGAATTACAAAGAATTAATCAGAAGTCTGAGCTGCCAGGTTATGTAATGCAGGAAGGGAAGGAATTGAGGTCAGACAAAATCTGATGCTTGTATGATATTAGGATTATCCAAATAAAAACAACACTTCTGATTTGCTAATTTTCAACAGTCCTGGGGTATACAAGGTAAAAGAACAAGTGTATTCAAGAAGAAATAATAAACCCCCTATGGCAGCTATCAGAATGCAAAAGGCAAAATAAAATGCTTTTTTAGCAGGTATTTAAAGCCACAAGCATCAGTTGGAGCTTGATGTGACTTGCAGATAAAAAGAAAATCTGTGAGTCTTAAATATGCGCAGGAGGAGGAAAATCACAGACACACCACAGGGATGGCATTGAGGCCCTCTTCACTCCAGGCATTCCAGCTAATTGCTCACTGTGTCAAAGCCCACATCCAAGATTCAGTGACTGGCACAGGAGCTGAGATGCTGCTGCTGCTGCTGATTCCTGATGCAGGCGATGGAGAGAAGGTCCTTGAAAAGGATAGAAGCTCAGAATCTGTGTGAAATTCAAGAACACAGCTCATAAATTATGATTCATACAATGCATACAGTTATTAACTGCCTAAAAGCATCTCAAAAATGCTTGGTCCTGCTACAGATCCACCTGTCCTGTAACAAGAATTTTACCATCTGGCTTTGATTGGAGCTGGAATAGAGTGAAGGGATGTGAAGGAGTCCCAAATACGAACACCTTCACAGGACACCCAAGGATAGACATGACTGTGATCTCCACCTTAAAATGCAGTGACTCAGGGAATGGTACATTCATCCTTGAGGTGTGAGTGCTGCTCTGAAATGCATCCTCAGCCTGAGAGCCTTCCTCTCTTGCAAGAGAACAAGAAAATATTCAGCCCCTGACACACAGGCATCATTTATGGGGTCATGAAGGAATAGTTTAGGTGAGGTATTTGCCATTGGGCTGTTTTGAAGCTGCTACTCTTTCCAGCCAAAGAACAAATCAGGGGACCAAGAAACCCCATAATATAAAAATATAGGTTACTGCCAATTTTTGCTGACAGAGAAGAGAAAAAGGTAATTCTTCATTCTCTCCATCTTACCTGGACAGCTTAAACACATTCTATGACTGCTAAATTACAGGAACTGTCCCAGAAAGCAACTGAAAACCAGAGGCCTCCCCAGTCTGAAGCACCAGGCTACAGAGAGACATATTTATGCCATTTTTCCTTCCTGTACACATGCATCAAATAGTAGCATTAAGAAGCAATGTACAAAGTACCAAAGTGGGAAAAGATTGGATTTCTCTTCTGCAAGGTGAAATGAGTGGGCTGAAGCCCTTTCAGAATGAAAAAGGAGGGGAGCTGAACCTCCTGCTTTCATGCTGAGCCACCACCAAATGACATGAAAGGTGCCGAGTGTCACTTTGAAAAGACAGCAGTGAACTCCAATCATGGTTTTCAAAGAGAAGGAAGCAATTTCGGAGACTCCTTTTATGCAAGGACAGGTTCAATGTTTGTACACTCTCCATGCAAGGGCTGGGTGTGCTGGATGGATTGTTCTGACTTTGTGAGTAGACCTGAGGCCCTAAGGCTGGACTGGCTAGAAGAGCCAGGACATGACAGTGAGATAACCAATGGAATGGGGTTTAGAGAGAACCAAACTCCCATTTAAAATGGGTAAAACAAATCCCCACAGTGTGGAATAACCCCCAAATGCTTTTCAATGGGCACGGCTATTTTTTTTTTAATCTTGTGTTTTTACCTCCTCTTCTGTGCAGTGTGTGGAGCACAATCGCTTTGCCCATTTGCCATGCTCAAGTGATTGGTACATTTTGCTGTCCATTTGTTTAACATTTCCTCTGCTGAGGGAAGCTCACGTTGCCTTAGACACTGTTGTGTGTCAGGTTCACAAGGGCAGTGCTGGCATATCATTATATCAGATTGCAGTGTAACACCAAACTGCTTTGCCTTAATCATGTTCTATCTTTCAAGGGGCAAAGGTTCCCATTTTCTCATTTTTTTCCAGCTATAGGAGGCTCAAAAAATATCAGTTTAACACTGCCCTGAAAATACAAGTCAACATAATGCCTTGTTTCAGAAATATGAGGTAAGAAATCAGATTTTTGCCTCAGAAAAATAGTTCCAAGAAGTACACAGAATAAACAATGGCCATATACACTTATTGCTAAAGTGGTTCCATTGGAGCCCTTTGATACGAGCAGAATTAATTGCAGCATTGTGCAGCAGAGTTGGACAAATGAGGGAGAAAGATTTTGGACATTCCCACAAATGGAAGGGTGAGCAGTTTGTTGCTGAAATCTCTGTGTTTTGTTCAAGAACGTTCAGGTGGATGCACTGGTATTTATCACAATGTGGGCACAAAACAAAAGCTGCCCAGGGATGCTGTAAGCGTGCCAGAACCGTCTCTATGGGACTGCTCTCACAAACATTTTGGAAAGCTCTCTTTTCAAAAAAATCACTTTGCTAGTGGATCATGTCATGTTGTGGCCGTGCCTCACCCTTGCATGTGATTTGATTTAGTGGGTCAGTGAAAATGATTTGGGGACATGTGGGAGTTGTCTGCTGTCTGCATCACGGGGTGGTCAGAGGGAAATATCATGGTGCTTTGAGAAGGATTCCACAGGACTGCTCATTTGTGCTCCTCAGGCTGCAGGCTGGGCACATTTAAAGCCTGGAGTTTGCAAATAATGGCTGAGTCACCACTTAGATGAAAATAGAGGGGGCAAAGGATTTTTTATTTTAGAAAGATGTCATGTGAGGATGGTGACACATCCTGCACAGATAGACCATGGATAGAATCACAGAATCATAGCTTGCCTTGGGTTGGAAGGGACCTTAAAGAACATCTAGCTCCAGCTAATAATAATCATCAGCTCTGTTCTCTTCAAGAAAATAGGCCTAGAAGTAGAAAAATCTGCCAAATAAAGATAGCTTGGTATTAGAGTGGGGATGAAGATGCCACTTCATCACTATATCCTTTAAGGACATGGTTAAATCAGTCATTTTCAGAGACAGTTAAAAAACACTCAATTTGTCCTCAAATCTTCCTCAAATTGTCCTCAAAACAAATTTGTCCTCTACCTCTGTGACTGTTTCCCACAATGAGACCCATACAGGGTTTGCCAGACAGGATTTCAGGAGATGGGAGATGCAGGTGGGTTCTGATGGAGTGGGAGCACAGCTTTCAAGCTGAACCAAGACAGGCAGTGAAGGATAACACCCTTGTGATTAGGCAGCTCTGGTGCCAGCTCTGGATGCCTCATGGAGCAGGGAATGCTTCCCTAACCCTGTAGGAACTCACCCCCTGGTTGGGGTGAGCTGGAAAGGTGGAAAAGTCTCTCCTCCAACCCATGTCTCCAAAGAAAGACTCAGTAGTCTTCAGTCGTCCGGTCTCAAAGTAGTTTATTGTGTGTTATCTAAAAGATTTCTCCCTGAGCTGCTGCGGTCCGTTCAGCAGTCAGGCAAGGGCACACTCTGACACCCAGGGGGCTGGTGCCCTCTTTGATATCATACATTACGTGTTAAATGTTTATGGTTTTTCCCCAATGCCCATCACCTCTATTGAACAGTGACTTTCTACTCTAAACCAGTCTGTGAGTGCCAACATCACCAAGAACATGGAGGTTAGGAAGAAGAAAGAAGGAGGACAGGGCACACCCAAGTCCCTCCATCTTAGAACCTCTGACCCCCATGTACAAAATTCAGACACCTCTGTACAAGGCCTAAAACCCCCCTGTACAGCACTCAAAAACTCTTCCTTTCACTTTGTGACTACTTCTACTATAATATCTGAACTTTTGTGATTTCTTGTTCTTCCTGCAAGGTTAGTAAATTGTTCCATGGATCAGGTTCAAAGCCACAGGGGTTTGTGGCCACATTCCAGGGTCTCAAATGCCTTTGACCTGGGCCTGGAACATCCAAGAGTGTCCAAGGGACATTCTGGGTTCCGACATAACCCCTTCATGGCTCTGTGGCAGCTCAGTGGATGTCACATCTCAAGAGCAAGGACTGACGCATGTGCAATGGGTGCCCAAGTCTGTCATCTTGAAATGAAAGCCAAAGGTGTGAAGGTTGTTTTCAAAAGCAATGTGATTTATCTTGGACCCTTGATCAGGAAGGAAAATAAAAAGGGGCTATATGAGGAGTTTTAGGAACATGTTTACTCTTACTATAACCTGTATAACCTTACTATATATATATTTTTTTTTTATTATGTTTTTTGGCAACACAGCAAGGTATCAGGATTAAATTATAGTGATTAATGAATAAAAGCAAATAATTTTCTCCACCCACAAACATCACAGCTGGATAGGACAATACATAAGGATGTCATTCAAACTTACTATTCCCTTTATTAAAGTAGCAATCAGGATTTCCAAGAGTTTAGGAGGGAAAAAAAGTGATTACAATCAAGAAATCTCCAGCCATAAACTGATGTGCTGCCTCCCTTATTTCCCTCCTTCTTTCTTCCATCTCCTTTCTGCGTGGCAAAAGGCAATGGGAAATGAGTGCCACTAAGCCAGCTTTAGGGGATTATCTGCATAATTAATGGCAGTTTTCTGGTTTGTCACATTAATAAACCAGAGGACAGAGAGGCATCTCCAGGACATCAGAGAGCAGGAGGAGAAAGGGTGCAAAGGTTAAAATACAGTCCATATGTTTTTCTGGCTCATATATTATCAAAATAGAAGGAGGAGAGCAGTTTTCCAGCCATACAATTTGGAAACTGTCCTTGCAGAGCAAACCCCTGTGTCCTGGTGCTCTTTAATTCATTATTTATACCCTCTTAAGGACTCACTATGAGTAGGGATGAGGCAAGCCCTGCTTGGAGTGCAGGATTTTGCTGGTGACTTCTTCACTCATACTTGAGCTCAAGGATATCACACAGGACGGATGGACAGAAGTTAGGCAAAAGAAATATGCAAAATTTCAGAGGAAAAAATAAAAAAAAAAAAAGGTTTTAAAAATTATTTTTAGATGCCACCAGCTGCCAAATGTTTTTTACACCATATACTGACAAGTGAGCAGCAAACCCAAGCCCATAGGGAAAGCTGTGCCTTACTAAGCCTCTTGGAAAGTAATGTTTAGCTGTCATGCAATTAAGTTTATTTGAATTAATCAGCTTCTTGAACTGTCTGGGCAAATGTTCACTCTCGAGACAGTTGAGTTGTAGCAGTTTTCAGTGATGCATAACAAAATTACCCTAAAAATGGAACTGGAGGTCTGGGTAAACAACCACCTGTAGGTGATTTCCCATGAGTTATGGAAATTCCTCTCAACAGCACAGGAGTCACTGCCCGTAAAATCACCCTGGTTGGAAGGGACCTCAGGAGACCCTAAGCCAAATTTTCTGCTCAGAGCAAGGGCAGCTGAGAGGGCAGCCCAGAGGGCTCCAGGTTTCACTCCCTCGGGATGATATTCACCCATAGCCAGGCTCTGTGTCTGTTGCATGCACAAAATAAAATGTGTTCATATAAATTGTTTTCAGTTTACTTGTTTTACCCTGTATTTGCAATAAGATCATGCAAAAGACCAGTGAGTGCAGTTTAGCTGATAAATGGCTCTGCTTTAACCACAGCAGTGTCAGTGCTTGCAATATTTCCACAGGGACCTACCTGTACAAACAATATTTAAATGAAGAGGCTGCTGACCCAGATTAGAGCCTCTAGATGCTACTGGAAAAATAGGAAATGAACACCACAATAATTGAAGTAAATAATCGAGCATCCTACGGGCTAGAATGAAGTTCTTATCTTATGCTCTGCAAATTAATTTTGTCCTATTTTAAGTATGACTGAAGAGTAGCTTTAATTTTTATCACCACTTAAATAGTATAAAATAGGTTTTATTGGTGCCACAGTCCCTTTTTGCAGGGAGATGGTCTTGTAACCATTGAATGCACCAAAGGAATACTGCTTAGCTACATGTGCAAGAGTAGCTTCCATGTAGGCATGGAGGGATTAAGTTTCTGCATGCAGAGCTGCCAGCAGTGTATTTCTGTAGTGTGCACATTTTCAAGGCAAGGTAGGTCTCTCTGAAGAAAGAAAACAAAGTATTACCCAGAGCTGTTTGGGACATTTCTAAAAAATTGCCTTTTCTTTGATGAAATGCAGTTTCATCAGAACATTTTTTTTATTATTATTATTTTTTGAAGCAAACTAGATATCAATTTTCTCAGAAAAGGCATTTTGGTGCAGGCAGAATTTCTTGTAGAATTGAAAAGAGATGGGGATAAGGGACTCAAAGGCACCATCCCCTATTTCAAAGAGCTATTACCTCAGTGGGAAGGAGACACAAGGCACTGAATCTTGTATTCCTAACACAAACAGCTAAATTGGAGTGGTCTGGGTGCCATAAGGAAGCAACATGTGACACCACTTGCTTTCCTTGCTCTACAGTTTTTGTTGGCACCAGTTTGCAAAGGGAGCTCATGAGGTACCTGAGCTCCAACCATGTCCCCTTGAGAAAGTGGCTGAACCCCTCAGGGGCTGAGATCCCGAAATGTTTTGGAAATTCCTTGGATTTCTTTGGCAGAACATGCTAGAACTTTTCCTTCCTTCCTTCCTTCCTTCCTTCCTTCCTTCCTTCCTTCCTTCCTTCCTTCCTTCCTTCCTTCCTTCCTTCCTCCCTCCCTCCCTCCCTCCCTCCCTTCCTCCCTCCCTCCCTCCCTCCCTCCCTCCCTCCCTCCCTCCCTCCCTTCCTCCCTCCCTCCCTCCACTCCACAATTAATGGTTTTTTTGGAGTTTTTCTCCATACACAGACATTTTATTTTTCAAATCCCACATATTTTTGCCAAGACAGAAGAGCTGCTTCCTGCCCTGCTCTGATATTAACTGCTTGGTTCCTCAGGTTTGATCCCATTGCTGCTCCCTGCAAATAAATCTTGTTTAGTCAAAAGGATTTGCCTGCCTGAAGGAATGCATGATCAACTGCACAGAGAAGCATAAAATAGATTTTTGTGTTTCACATCCTTAAAATGTTTTTTGTTGGGAAAAAATTCCCAAAGCTGTTTTTGGCTAATATTTCTTTTCCTTCACTGAACTATTTTTTTACTATTTTTGACTTGCTGAAGGATGTGAACTGGAGTCTCATTTATTAAGTCTTTTGGTCCAAACTTTACTTTTCCTTCTATTCTCTGGGTTTGTTGTACTTTAACATTTATTTCAACATTTTATTTTAATACTTTGGCTCTATGCTTTCTCTCTCAAGAAGTTTGAATCCTTGATTCAGACAGGTTAAGCAGTCCAGCACATGTTGAAGAAATCTGGCAATATTCCAGAAATCCTTAGAGTATTGCAATATGAGATGGAATATTGCAGGCAAACTGGAGAACTCACAGTGTAAAACCCTCAGAAGTCTTTAATGACTATGAAATCGATTCAATAACCTGGCCAGAGGGAATGTTTCCTCCAAACATCCTTTTCTGTCACTTGGTTGGTTATGTCACTTCTTAGGGCACCTATCTCTAAGTTTGAATGTTGACAGTTATTTTGAAAGTGTTTAAGCTATTGAGCTGGAACTTTGTAGGAATATGTTGTACATGTTAATTATACAAAAAAAAAATTCTCAAATTTTGACTTCTATCAGTTCATCTTTTGGACAGTGGCCAACACCACAACTTGTGCAGCAGGAGAGGGGAAAATGAGATTTTCTATTTATCTATATTCCATTGCTTATTTCAATGTTGCCTTCACAGGTTTGTTTTTTTTTTTTTTTTCCTGAATCCTTTCTCTTCACAATAAATTAATTCTGAACCACATTAGGTGACAGTGTTCAAGATGTCTGCACACCTCTGACTTAGGCCATGGCTTTATAATATTCTCAGCCTTAAAACTTTACCCTCTCTGAATCCATCTTGGCATTTTGTTTGCTGTTTGATCCCTGCTGTGCACTGAGCGGATGTTTTCATGGAGTGGTCTTCAGTGACAGCAAGATCTTTTTCTTGAATAATTACAGTTAATTTATAATTCAGCTATGCATATGAGCAGCTGAATTGTCCTTTCCAGCATGTGTCTCCTCAAATTTGTCTGCGGTGAATTTCATCTGTCATGAACGTTGTGCAGAGAGTTCAGTCTGGCCATCTAGAATTCTCCAAAGTCTTATTTAGTCTTGGCCAATCTAAATTATGTCACATAAACCACATTTCTCCTGGAACAAACAGGAAAAAAAAATTGCTGCTGAAGGCCTTGTTCCAGATTATTTACAATATTTGTTGATATTTGTCTCAGCTGCTGCCTGGGCTTTGCAAGATATGTTTCATGTCAGAAAGCAAGTAGAAGCCATCCCCCAAGGAGTTCAGTTTTAAGGCAAGGGATCTACAATATAACTGAAATATTTTGGGTGATCATTAACTACACCTTGCTAAAATAAAATAGTTTTTAAAAGCATAACTATATAATTTTTAATGACTTTTGGTAAAAAAACCTCCCACTGTTCATAGGTACACTTCAGGTTACTCAGTGTCCCTGTAAGAACATTACAGGGCTTCACTCTTTTGTGGATTCCTTTGACAATTATCCATGAAATGTGACTATCAAGTCTCGCCCTTTTTTATCTTTTTACAAGTTTTTAACCCCAGGCAGAACCTTACCCCATGACAGATGACTTTCTTAAGCAGCCTTTTTGTAAGGAACGCTGTTAAAAGCTTTTTAATAAATAATGTTAACTGCTTCTCCTCTCACCACTACTTTAACAACATCCTCAGGCTCAGACCCAGCAGTCAATCCGTATTTAGCATTTTGTCACGAGCTAAAAGCTAAACACATGTCCCAGAGTTTGGTGGAGAAGAGCTGGATTTAACCATGTTTCCAGCTTTGTGAACAGGTGATTTGCAGAGCAGATTAAGCTGAGCAGGTGTGGGAATCCAGAGCATCCCTCTGGCTGCCCTGGAAGGTCTGGGACCCCGGCGGGGGGTCAGGAACTCCCCTGTACAGAGCCCCGAGAGACACTGTCTCTGATCTCTGTCCATGGAAAAGAGTTTTCAATCCTTCAGGATGAATTCCAAGCTCTGAGTGTTTGATATAAGTAGTAATTAGTGTGGCACGGGTGCAAAAGTAGAATTTTAGGATTCTAGATAAGGGGTTCAAAGGAGGCAAGATGGAGGAAACTGGGCGCGCCTTGTCCTTTTTCTTCTTCTTCATGCCCTCCATGTTTCACCGTGGTGTTGGCATTTTTCTGTGGGTTTAGGCTGGGGACACACTGTTCAACACGGGTGATGGGTATTGGCACGTCATTGTAAATACAGCACACGAAGTTTTTGGTATATAATGTTTGTAACATCCCACTGAGGGGCAGAGCCCCGCACGCTGTCCTGCAGGACAGACCTGCTGCAGGGCAGAGAGAAAATATTGTAGATAAGAAAGAATAAACAACCTTGAAAACCAGCACAGATGAATTACGACTCCTCCTTTGGCAGCGGGGCTGAAAGACAGAGACTTTCTACAATTTCGGGAGCATCTGAATATCACAGATCCCAACAAGCAGGGACTTGGACATCCAAAGTATTCTTAATAATGTTATCTTAATCTCTCAGCCTTCTGCCTTCATCTTTTTTTTTTTTTTTTTCATCCCAGCCACCTGCTGTGTATGTAATCCATGGATTGGAATTCTCCTGGGAGGCTGACCACTCTGCTTTGCTACTTGCCTGCCTGACCCTTTGTACAAGGAAACACCCACCCCTAGCTGGTTTCCTAAAGAAATGTTGTAGATGTGTGTAGTAAAGTAGTAGTAGCCTTTCCAGTAGTTTGGAATGTCAGGGAACTTACCTGAGTGCTTGAGTGCTGTTTGTGAGTGTAACATTGGCAGGCTGAGAGAGATGGGGCTGTTCAGCCTGGAGAAGAAAATATTCCAGGGAGACTTTCCAGGACCTTGCAGTACCTAAAAAGGTTCCAAGAGTTGGAGAGGGACTGGGGACAAAGCATGGAGGGACAGGACACAGGGAATGGCTTCCCACTGCCAGAGGGCAGGGATGGATGGGATATTGGGAATGAATCCTTCCCTGGGAGGGTGGGCAGGCCCTGGCACAGGGTGCCCAGAGCAGCTGTGGCTGCCCCTGGATCCCTGGAAGTGTCCAAGGCCAGGTTGGACAGGGCTTGGAGCACCCTGGGATAGTGGAAGATGTCCCTGCCCATGGCAGGAGCTGTAAGTCGATGATCTCTGATGTCTCTTCCGCTGGGATTCTGTGAATGTCCTCATGGAACTGAGATTACCACATTCCAGCCTCGTATAGCCCTGCTGGAGAAGTGACCATCCATTTTGCCTGAAAGCAAGATGGGAAGTGTTCATTTTTCTGTAGCTAATTCCCAGCGAGAGAAGGTTTCAATGTGTCACTTGTGCCTGCAAGTCTAACATTCATGGCAGCCCACAGAGCACCCAAACAGCTTTTTGCTGCAGTTCTGTTTTCTTCCTCCTTTGCTCAGTTTATGCCAGACCAATATTCTGCAAAGTATTTCAGTATCTGGCAGCACAGAAGATTGATGTAGATCAGGCTTCTCAGTTTCCCCCATCACCAGCTTGGCAATGACAGCCAAAGAGAAGAGCCTTTTACAGCACTGAATGAAGAATAAATCTATACAAATTTAATTAACCTCTGCAGAGCTTATTGAATCCTAACCAAGTTTAGTCACAGTTCTGTAAGTTTGGAAGTGCTTGGCATATTTTTGACTCTTGTACAATAGTTTGAACTGGCTATATATACAAACCAAATTTGTAAAATGAAATTAATAGTTGCTCTTATTGGGGTTTACTGGTGTAGGAATTGCCACCTACATATACAAGCAAAAAACCACTTCTGCTATAAATACAGCTTTTATTTATCTTTCTGGAACGCAGATAACGAAAAAAGAAGAAAGCCAAAATCAACAAAGGTGACATGAATCAATGGATGGAAGTAAAATAGCAACATTCTTTATTTTTCTTTTTCTGACTGGGCTTAACATAGCTGGTGCTCTTTGGGTCCCAAAGATGTCAAAGTGAGTTATGTCAGCTCATGCTGAAAGAGTGGATTGAAAATGAGTTGTCAGGATAAACCCACCCTACCTCCTCTGTTTCAAGAGGACTGAGTTAAAAACTTTATTCCAGCACTAAGGACCCCTCAGTGCTACCTTTGTTATTCATTGTTGTTCAAGGCTGTCACTCCTCCACCTCGGGGTCACTAACCAAGGCTCCACTGCACAAAGCAGGGTGGGCAGGAGGTGTTTTGGCATTCAAAGGTTGGCTCTGAGAGTGGAAGGAGGGAATTGTGTTGGAGGGGGGTCTGAAGAGGGAATGAAACCATGCTGGAATAGGCAGCAAGGCTTTATTGATCTGCTGGAGGGAAGTCAGGATGCAGCTCCTTGCAGTAAGGACACACAGACAGGCACAAATAGCCAAAACCTTCCTTTCCACACACATTCTGTCCCCCTTGCCCAAGCTCTAAGTGAAAAACAACTACTTCTGCTGGGTTGGTGACACTTTCTAACAAAGTGGAAAGGAGTTCTTGCACCTGCTTTTCTTCCCCTGCAGTTAAATCCTTGTCCAGGTGTTTTTGTCCTTTCCTAGAAGCCCACAGGAAGACTCTTTGCCTGTCCTGCCATGCTGACTTAATTTCGTAGAGCCAGACAGTAAAATAAAATGCTTTAAAGAAGTCTCATGAGGAAGTCAGATGTGACAAAGAGCCAGAGCTTTAAACAGGATCTCAGGTGGATGCTTAGTCTGGTGCCCTCCCTTGGTGCCAGCCCAGATTCTGGCTTTATACCAAAAAGAGGGATTTCCATGGGATAACAGTGCAGGAACCCCAGAGGGGATCCATCAGTCATTGCCCATCCTGTGTTGTCATCCCAAGGGGAAAAACAAGGTTATTTTCCACTAAAAAACCATTTTTTTTAAATTTTTATAAACATAGTTGTTACCTCCTTCCTCAGGAGTTTAAGGGAACAAAGTATTTATACTTGTGAAGGTGGTCTGAGTGGACAAACCCCTCAATGAAAATCCAGCCCTGAGGGTCTCACACCCACTTTCTGGGTCTGCCACCCACCTTCCCCATCTGCCTCTCCACTCTCATTGTAGATCTCTCTCTGAAACAATGTATTTATATCTTTATCATTTTGCTTTTCTTGAGACTTTTTAGCTTCTCTTACTGATTTCTTTGAGTAAGAATATATTAAAGCTGTAGGAATTTTTTTCCAATTTTCACCATTAAAAATACTATATGTTCTATCTC